>NC_086227.1:29587500-29930000 GCF_036321145.2 Pelmatolapia mariae | reverse complement strand
AAATTACTGAGCACTATTTTAAGTTACTGCAATTAAAAATTGGACTAGCCCGGCACATCCTTTCTTCACTTTGGTTAATGTGGTTACATTTCTTTAGCTGAACAAATGTTTTTTTGCTTTTAAGTTTAGTGACCATGTGCTCTTGTTATTGCTATTGTTATTATTATGTTTTAAATGTAGGTTGTTTTTTTTTAAGTGATTACTAGCTTCTCTGATGTGGGCCTCCAGTCATGGATTATAGATGTAAATGACCTTTTAGCTCTATCTGGTGCAATATATGTTTAGTGCATTATCCCTAGAACTAAATGGGGAAAAAATAATAATTTAAAATCCCAGTAATTGTAAGAGGCATTAAAGGCATTTACATACCTGGGGAACTGTGTCAAAACCTATTACCCTGACAAAACAATGAATGATGTATTACTGGTTTAAAGGTGTGTGAAAGCAGGATGATGGATAGGCCCTAGGATTTTCCACACTGTGTTGTAAATGTTACACGACTAGATTAAAACAAATATTGATTGCCATGTCATATTTATTCATGTGAGTAAAAACTCTCATGAGTGACATTGTTTACTTACTGAGACAAAAAATATTAACTGTCTTAACTTACTCCCTCACTCATTTGTTAATTGATTCAGCTCAGAAGCACATTTTGGTTTCTGTTGCATTTTATAATGAATGACAGTAAACACTGCATCCACACATACTCTATATTCTAACTAGCAATTAGAGACATGAGTAAAATTAGCATGAGTAAAATTAGCTGATATAGTACAGGAATACCATAATATAAATGAAATCAACTCATCAACTGTGAAATGTCATTAAGAGGTAATGATGTTGCACGTTATCGGCGAACCTCTTGTGGAGTCACAGGTGTATAGACTGAGATACTTCCCACTCTCCAAGTAATAAATCCGAACTGTTGGTGTTTTTATTATGCTAAATCAGATTGTATGTGCATCACAGGAAAAACAACAGTTCTTTTTTAACTGAAATTTTCTTTTAAATTTTGAGTTTTACTTTCATTATAACAACAAAGTTTAAAAGGCAGAGTTTAACACAGAAAAGTTGTTAGCTGCAGTGATGAGCCCAAAAGGAAGGAGTGAAACAATTGAAATTGTTTTCTTTCACAGCATGTCTTTGTCCTATCTTCCTCCCCTTAAACCCAACCGGTTGCGGCAGATGCAATATTACACTGAAACGTGTAATATTGACTTCTTCTGGCTCTCACAGCTTCATTCAGATATATCCAGATCGGTAAGAGTGCTCACATAATTTCTGCCTTACCTGCAAAATGTAAAAGAGATAAGGCTCTTAATGTAACTGAAAACTACAGAGTTGTTGAGATGCTTATGTTTATGATTATGTTTTTCCTGTAAGAGCTGAACAAATCACTAGGATAGATTCGCAGTTGTAATTTTGTGTGCCCTACCTCTCAAGATTGCCTTGGTGACTTTTATGCAAGTCAGCACGGTGCTAATTAGGAAAACCTGACACATTCAGATACTATCAAATAAATCAAGTTCCTGACTGGGGTGTTATTAACACATTTTATTCAGAGCTTGCCAATAATGAGTTTTATCTACTTTGTTAAACTCACCTAAAATGTCAGTGTAGCACAAAATTACCATTCTCTATCCCACTGCTGGCCTGCCCTTTTTGGTCTTTGTATCATTTAAATGTAAAAAAAGAAAGAAAAAAAAACAAACCAGACACTGAAAGGTGCTCTGCTAATCCTAGATCTGCTCATTATACTGTTTATAGAAGATAAACAGATTAACTCAGAGAAGGAGATTTAGATGAGGGAAAACATGTTTGGCTTTTTCTGGTATCAGTGTTGGCTATAAACAGTGCTAGCAGCAAGCAGACCACGGGCTACAATGCACCAGAGAACACTGTTGCCACTAAACCGACAAAGAGCAGTGCCTGTTATGTTGTCGGTTTGATAACAGATATCAACAACCTCCAGTTTGGTAATGCATTTACACTGCATTTATAAAAATTGCATTTACTGGCTGTGAAAGTTCTGAAGTTGACCAAAGTCACCACTAAAAACTAAATAACTCTGTAACTGTAAGTGTGTAGGAGGTGAGAAGCCTTCTCTTTCGGGGTCAACTCTCCATCGTGAGACATATCACTGTGCCTCAGGCATGTTCCTGGTTAGAGGTGGCATTTCCTTTCTTCATTATTGCCGCCTACACTTCCTCAGCTGGATGGAGAAAGATTTAGGGAGATCAGAATTGATCTAATGTCTTGTGACATCCCATTCTCGACAGAATCACCAAGGGTGTAGGCCAGAGACACAAGCACCACTGCAATCACACTTACACACACATGCATGTCTGGAAATCAGTGTTACAATGTAGGGACAGCCAGCATGTGAACAAATATGAATATGCATAATTAGTAAGCGCCAATATGCACAGATATACATCACCAAACCAAAACACATTTACACTGTACATAACAAGTGTTGAAATACTGCTTCCTTGGTATTTACGAAAAAGAATCATCAACAAAATATATCCAATCCTTAACTCACTGTGTCATTTATACCCAATATTTCCAAATACATTATTGATTTACCGAATTTTTTATTTAGCCAAACAAACTTACAGTCGCAGGCTTTTTAATATTGTTTTACAGAACATATTTGAAAGCACGTTGCCTAAAGTGCCTTTACTTGATGCTGGCTCAGTTTAATCACTCAAGGCCTTAGCTAATATTAAAAGATTGAATTTATGATTGCACAGTCGTCAGAAATGCCCTTTTATATTGTAAAATTCAAAATGCTTGTGCATTTATTTTCTCATAAGATTTTATGTTTAACCCCTAATAAACAAAGGGATAAGAAAGGGAGCATGAAGAAAGAATGAGAGAGTACAGATAGTGAAATCAGGAACTGCAGAGGATTAGTAAGGAGGAAGTGAGAGCAGCTACCAAGAGAATGAAAAATCAAAAGGCAGTTGGTCCAGATGACATCCTGTGGAGATATGCAGATGTCTAGGTTCAAGGTGGGTTCAATGTGGGAGCGGGAAAAAAATTAAATAAAAATGTGGGAGCGAGATTACATCAGGGATCAGCTCTGAGCCCCATGTTGTTTGCAGTGGTAATAGAAAGGTTGAAAGATGAGGTCATGCAGGAGTCTCTGTTGACCTTTATTTTTGCAGACAATATTGTGATCTGTAGCGAGACGAAGGAATGGGTGGAGGTATGCTCTGGAGAGAAGAGAATGAAAGTCAGTAGAATCACAGAATATGTGTGTGTGAACAAGAAGCAGACAATAGTGATTCTAACAGGAGCAAAGGTAGTGAAGTTAGATATGCAAAAGTCCAAAGCAACAGTGCACAAGAGAGGTGAAAAAAAGAATGCAGGCTGGAGTGGGTAGAGATGAGTATTAGGGGTGGCTTGTGACAGAAAAAAAGGCAGCAAGAATGAAAAGGAAGGTTTGCAAGATGGTGGCCAAACTGTAGGTGGTACAGTTAAAGATACTAAGATTTTCTAGAGAAGTACTAATTGACTGGGAAGGGAGCGGAATCGGCCAAATTCCGATTTTGTGTGGCCCGGACTGGTGGCCACTAGGTCAGCCTCCTGGCTGTGAGCAACATCATGCGAATGGTGCGAGAGGGAAAAAGTCACATGCTCTCTCCCTGTCTCTTTTATTTGTCTTCAAAATGAACTTTGACTGTTTGGTTAAGATTTTATTTTTCTTTTCTTTAGGGATTTTACTTGGAAACCCCAAATAATAGTGACATTTTCTGTCCACCCGTGGGCTCTTCCAATCCTAGAAATCTATGTTAAACCGTTAATCCATTATCTGACTTTCAGTACCACTTTTGGGGGGAATTCTGTTAATTCCATCGCATGAATTGTTACCATTATCCCACGGCAATGTATTTTTACACTCAGACATAAAGCTTTATTTAACATTAAGACTGTCCAACATACTTGCTCATCTTCTACAGGAATTTTAAAAATTACACATATCACAAATATCTCCACTTCTGACTCCAGGGATCGGTGCAGTACTAAATTTGTTATTTTTACTACCAGGATGCCTACAGCAGTGCTGTAATACTCTAATGCTGCATTTATGTCACAACAGATTTTTCAGATGTTAAATTCCAGTGAACTGCAAAGTGGAATTCGTGACAGTCTGTTAGAGGTAAATATAAGTGGGATATGTAAGAAATTTTCTGGGCAATGACATTTTCCATCTGTCATTGTTACGCCACAAAATGTCAACACAAACAATAAACATGGCAGTAATTCACTGATGTTGGCAGTGTGAGGTATTTACATCCAACTGTATGTGAGCACTCAAAGGACCAGTTACTAAGGACAGCACAGCGAACTGCCTCAAATCTCAGTCTGAATTCTCATTATGTTTGATCTTCACAAACAGGAAAGTACAGGAAAGAAATGTATAAGAGTATTGCAAATACTGCAGGTTGCAGAGCTTGGAGAAACAGAAACACTTGTGGCAACATATTTACATAGTATCTGACTTACAAAATTGGAGTGATGTGGTAATGACGTGTGTGTAATCAAGCCCTTAATCACCACAAGATTCTGAAGATGTCTGATCTATGAGAGATTTACAGCTTTAAATTAAAATAAGGCAGCATAGGTGTGAATGCAGGAGAGACTGTGAGCGCAAATGGTTGTCTATGTCTATGTGTTAGCCCTGCGACAGTCTGGCGACCTGTCCATGGTGTACTCTGCCTCTCGCCCTAAGACAGCTGGGATAGGCTCCAGCGACCCTGAAAAGGATAAGCGGAAGCGAATGGATGGATGGATAGAGAGTTTCTGAAAGTAATTTCTTTTTTTAAATCTAGAGCTTTTTGGAACTACGAAAGTGATGAGATCAGTGGATGAGGGGGCAATCTGGTTGGAAATGGTTTAGAGAGAAATTATAGTATGCATGTCCTCTACTGACTTAATGTTACAAGAAACGAGAGGAGACAGTTTATTTGCCCACTGCACTATCCCTCTTGTCAAATCTACTTAAATCTTTGAATCATGAAATCAGTGAGCTCTGAATGGCAATGTGACATGTTGTTACAGCAAATTGTCCTCTTACTGTGAGAAAGCCATCAGTAAGATCAAGAACAACAGGAAAAGGAACTTAAAGCCAGTATTTTGAAAATTTTAGTTCTCTAGTGCTTTCATGTTAAATGTTATCATATTCACAAATTATTTAGTATGTAAAAAGGCCATCCATCCCTCCATCCACCACATAGATGTTTTATATATTTTAGGAATGTTACATTTTTCTCATAATACAGTCTTTTGAGCGTGAGTGATTTTAAACATGACAAATATAGTGTGTGTGTGTGTGTGTGTGTGTGTGTGTGCGTGCGTGCGTGCGTGCGTGTACCAAGAGTTCCCCACTTACAGCTTTGAGCATAGTGGGAAACTAAGAGTACCTTCACCGTCAAGGCCTTACTCAAAGCAGACGAATGGGCTAATTGGCTCGGAATAAATCTGGCTGCAAGGACTTGTAGAAGACTTATCAGACTTGGAACCTCAAAAGGATGGGAAGTAGGGAGACAGCTGGAAAGTACTGGATTTTCTGAATATCTGCCAGGGTAAGGAACTCACCAATTCGGCAACCTTGGTAGACCCTTCTCAATAAATTGAGAAGCCCTGGGAGCCCTAATGCGACTGCTGCTGGTCCGTCTCCAATTGTGTTTAGTCTATGTGTTACAGCTTACCCACCTGGGGGTGCTTTTATTTATTTTATCTACGTTTTAAAGTTTATTGAAATTGTACTTCAATAAACAATTTCTGCAATCTGAAGCTATATCTCCAGTGGACTTTTCGCCTATTTTTAATTAAAGTAGCAATGGTTTTGAAAAGTTTCGTTTAGTGAGTATAACTCAGTCTTCAGCTGAAGCTTATGATAGATTTGTGTGTTACATTTTATACATCAGTGACTGAAGACGTGACCGAAGTTTGTAAGTAACTAAACCACAGCTGAAATTGAAAAGTTACTGCTATATTACTGCTAAAGGTATAAATAAGCAACAGATTGAAATGAGGGTATAAATGTTTATTTGCTCTAGTCAACTAATCGGAGGAATCACTGGTATTAATTTGTCATCAGAGATGGACAGATGAAAACAATACGTCACCAACAAGTCTTTGACATTTGCCCTTGCTATTAATTAAAAATACAAGGAATAATAATAATAATTTCAAATAAGCACTTACAAGGACCCTCCAGTAAATTCCTGGAGAGAGATTGTCAAAACTATCAGAATGGAAGTGAGACGGAGAAGTCATAACTGCAAACCCTTCTCGAAAAATATCAGTCTGAAATGCTTAAACAAGACTTTCTCCATCTGTTGAGGTGCCTGGAGTGTCTGAGCTGCCACACTTTCATCTCCCTTCCAATTCCTATTCTTGGCTACTGGGTAGGTCATTTTAGTCACCTGCTGAGCTTGCACACCTGGCTGTCATAAGTCTATAGTGACTGTGAGGTAACTTTTATAGAAAACTTTAAGTAGTTTTGGGAGCATTGAGGGCTTTACCAGAGGGATGGTCTACACCCTAATAAACAATAACAATAACAAACAATATATCTTATTGTTTACACCACACACATGCTACACCTTTTTTCTGGCTGGTCACATGTACCACCCTGCCTCCACAATCATCGGACAAGCTCCACTCCCCCTCTGGTGACCGGTGTAAGATGTCCTCTGGGTCTGAGACATTCTCTGACTTGTTTCTGCAATTTAATTACTACTTAAAATAGCACAGACCCATAAATTAGCTAATTTTAATAGAGACTTAATTATCTATTCCAACAGAATGACCATGATAACGTTCAACACCCCAATTCCATAGGGACTATGTGTGTTCCCAAACACCCTAAAAATAAAGGAAATACCAGCAAAAAAATTTTTGAATTATAAAAAATATATAATTGTTTAAACTGTACCAGAAGTGAACTGAATAAGACATTGATTCACGATCCACACCACTAGAACCTACAGCAATGACACTGGAATGTCATCCAGACTGAAGAAGTGTAGTCAGATGGTGACAAAGACAGGGAAGGTACTCAGAACTGAGTGGATTGTACTACCAGAAGGCAATTTTGCAGACAGTGAGGATTGCTATGAGTACCTTGGAATTCCAAAGGGAAATGGGAACCACGAGAGCCTGCTAGGAGAGCTGCAACCACCAAATAGCAAGCGCTGAGGAGTCAGATCCATAAGTACATCAGGAAGATGGCCACAGCTGATCATAGTATACAGGTAGCCAGGAAGAAGGAGTCCATCACAGTCAAATGCCAGCAGGCAGTGGGTGTATTTATTCCTACAGAGTATAGCTCTACCTCCATGAACCAGTTCAGAAGCATTGCCTTATCGAACATGGTTTGGAAAATTTCCCTCTCACTTCTTACAAAAAGATTGACCTACTTCTTGAAGGACAACAGCTAAATCAACACAATTTGCCCTGGAAGGCCAGGCTTCCAGGATATCGAACACTGAGCCATGATCTGGGTGTGTCTGGCGACCCAAAAGGGAGAAGAGCGATCTCCATGTGGTGTGGCTGGACTTGGCTAATGCGTATGGGTCAGTCCCACACAGTCTGATTGACTTTGCACTGGAATTCTTCTACACCCCAAGATCTGTCATTACCATCCATAGCCAAGTACTTCAACAACTTCCACATGTGCTTCGTGACAGGGCTGCAAGAACTGGAGGTCTCCAATGGAATAGGTTGTTTGATTTTCCCAATACTCTTCACGGCTGCATTTGAGATCATCCTCAGTGGAACAAGGCAAGTGGTTACCATCTGGGGATTGGTTTCCTGCTCCAAAACTTAGATGGATGATCTGACAAGCATCCTGCAGCTTCATGTACAGCAAGACTCTTCAAGCACCTAGATGACCTTATCAAGTGGGTAAGGATGAAGATCAAACCTGCAAAGTCCTGGAGTCTTTCAATCAGGAAAGGTGTGAGGAGAGATAGGATAGTGATTATGATCCCACTCCTATTGGAGCAACCTATGAGAACCCTCGGAAGAGACTGCACCACTGACCTCTCTGACAAACAGGTGAGGAGGTTGGTGGAGAAGCAACTGGCACACAGCCTGTCAAAGACTGATAGCAGCCAGCTTCCAGTGAAACTGAGCTGTGGTGCTACCAGTTCACACTGTTTCAGCACGTGATCAGGCCATTAAAGGTGTTTGAAATCCCATCGACCATGGCCAGCAGGCTAGACGGCATTGGCAACACATTATCTCTCTTTGGTGCAGTTACTATATTGTTTTGTTGTTGTTGTTTTTAATGTTTTCTTATGTTTAAATTGCTTTTTGCTCTTTTTTTGGGGGGGGGTGTCTTCATGGTTGGGGATCAAGTCTCTAAGGGAATGAGGGTTTTGAGGAATAACAAGAAGAGAGAAGCTGCAGAGAGGCACGTAAGACTGCAACGCTGCTTCCTGGTCATGTTTTGGGGATTTAATAAATTTGGCTAGAATTCCAGAAATGAGAACTGCTCCATTCAAAGTGGGATAGATGCTGTCTCTCCTTTCTAGTTTTCCCAAAGGAGAACAGATGGCTAAACATGTCACTCCTGGTGTGACTGGGGAGGGGACCAGAGAAAACTACATTGTCCAGCTTTGGTTCAGCAAAATTACACACAGATTTAATATTAATTAAAGTGACCTCCAAATTACATAACCGGGTGTCATTACTGTCGATGTGAATTGTAATTTTACAGTATTTACGTTTATTCTTAGCCAGCAGTTTCAGGTTTTCCTGAGTGTCACCTGCTCTGGGTCCTGGAAGACAATTTACTATGGCTCCTAGTGTCTCTAGCTTCCCATGTCTCAAAAAATAGAATCACCAGTAACAAGAGTTTGTTCCTCAGTGGGTATGTCACAGAGTGGGGAAAAACGATTAGAGACAACTATGCTTCCTCCTCACCATCATCCAGCCATCCTGTTTTCCTGTTCCATCCTGTCCCAGTCAGCCAGGAGAGAGCTAACAGTGGCTACGCTGCACTACCTTTGGGCGCACAGACTACAGGGGCCTGGCTAGCTACGTGTTTTTCAAGGGTGTGGAGCCAAGTCTCCAATTCAGTGATCTTGGCCTCCAGAGCAGTAAACAGACTACATTTATTGCAAGTATCATTATTACTACTGAAGAAGTCTGAGGAGTAACTAAACATCCATTAGAGATGTACTTTCCCAGCTAAAGACCAAACACAATAAGTGTTAACTGTAAATTTGACATATTGCAAAGTGTGACTGTTAATGCAATTATCTCTCAAAAATCTTATAGTATGCTAGATGTGATGCCACCACTGTCCACATACCAAACAGTCACACAAGGATCTTGAGGGAAAATAATCCTTGGACTTTAATCTCACCAACCCACTATCAATAAGAGATGCTGACTAATTCCAACCTACAAACTGAGGATTTACACTCAAATCTAGAAGCACATGTAAAAAACACAGTGTACACGTGCACATGTGAATGCTTAAAGCCTTATATACACACAAGGGGCTTACTGTAATCTGTGGCTAGCTGCCTCTAGCACTCATGAAGTCATGGCAAGTTGCCATGATGACAACACAGTAAGACATCACAAATGTACCTCTAACACAAACAGCATGTACAGCCTCATTTATCAAAGCCCTTTCCTGGTCTCTTTTGTTTCATGTGGATGTATATTCACATCCTCTACATGCCTTGTCTTGTCACATCCACATGTCTTCCTGTATAATTAAGTCTGAGTACCTATTTGCCCTAGCTACCTGTTTTTGTGTGAGTAAATGTTAAGCCTTTCACCACAAGCAGACAAAAAGAGCATAGAAGAATCTCTTTCTCTCACTACATTTACACATTATGATCGAGGTGGGAGTATAGTCAGGTAAGTGAGATGATTTCTGCCTTAATCCTGAGCTTTTCTGTGTGTTTCTTTCAGTGTACTAATCAGTGTCATGATTTGTGTACTAAGGACATAGATGAAGTCATGATGTAACGCTATGTCAGTTACTTATGCATAACTAAAATATAAATGTGTGTTTGCACGGTTTGTGTGTCATTGTCTTTAATGTCTATGCATAGAAATATGTCTCTGACTGTTTGTGTGGTCAGGCTTGTTAATATTCTACACAGTGTGCAGACAGACTCCCGGTGCAGCGACACCTGGTCATGCCTCAGAGCGTAAGGCCTCTGTGGGACACCTCTGAGAGGCCTTTTCAACAGCCTGACACACACACACACACACACACACACACACACACACACAGAGACTATAGTCACAAGATCTTTGTACTTGGTCTTGCTCCTAGCTTTTCTTTTAGAATATTGGTTTAACTTTACTCTCACACAGAATAAAAAACACAGGCCTTGTACTATCAAAGACACATATATCACATGGATATAGTCAGTTAAGGAATGTTAAATAGAAATGGTTTCAAATCTGTAACCAACTAAAAAAAGAGAACATAGGGTAGGTATATAGGGATTGTAACTTGCTATTATTGTTGTTGTCATTATTAATTAATCTTTTTAATCTTTTTAGTCATTAAGACTTCATTGAGACAAGCATTTGTTTAAAATAATCACATCAGCAGACTAAAAAAAAACAACACAATAAACAAGACAAACAATTTAAAACAATCATAAAGTATATACTTTTATGTGTGTGCTCAGGTGATGATGTTCTTCATTGGTAATTGATATTTTTGTGTTCGCTTGTAATTTATCACAATTAGAAAGGTGGTTGTGTTTTCTTGACACTAAGAAAGAACGAAAGTGTACTTTATTGATCCCCATGGGGAAATTCCTCTCTGCATTTAACCCATTCACTCAGTGAAGCAGTGGGCAGCCATTGGGCACCCGGGGAACAGTGTGTAGGGACCGTACCTTGCTCAGGAGTACCTCAGGGTAGCTGTTCAGGGGAATCGAACCCCCGACCTTCCGATCATGGGGCCACCACTCTACCTACTGAGCTATCCCTGCCCCTAAGTCAAAAATCATGGCAACAGTTGGCAGATGAAGGATCAATATGTCGTTGATAGAGCTGAACTCTTCACTTAGACAGCTTGATTGCGGCAGCTGTTTCTGGAAAAATGTATCCAAAGGATGGCTGCGTAAATTAAAACTATTACATCACATATGACGTCAATAAGAAAACACATTAAACATTATATACCATCAGATCCTGGCACATACGCTTAATTAATTTACTGGTGCTGTGCCATTTTCGATGCATAAATGCACACACTGTGTATTTCTTTCTACAAAGTAACACTGCAGATATAAGATTTGGACATAAACCTGGCATTGTTTGCTACATTTTGAAAAACATTTCATTGTAGAAAAAGGAAACCAAAAAAAACCAAACTGCAATGAAAGTGGATTAGTGATGTTACAGAGCTCTGTATGTGTGCACAGCTGATAAAATACATGCAGACCATCTGACACACCAATGTAACTAAATTCCCCCAAAAATGCAAACTACTCTACTCACTGTAAAAAGCATCTTTACTGCCTAAAATACCCAACACAGGGTCCATGCCACATCTTGTATTGGGACTCTTCTCCTTACTCCAGTGGTAAAGGTTATGTTCAGATCAGTTACAGCACATTGTGTTCTGTTTCGTCAAAACATCAGTGTCACTGGTGTTTCAGCATGAGGACTCAGTGATGACCTACAGAACAGAGCCAAAGCTTGGCCACTCCACAGACAGCTTTGAGCAATCCTTTTGCAACAATTACGCATTTTTCTGATAAAGATTTCCATCTATCATTCCAAATAATTTAATGCTTCTAGCAGCAACTATCACAGGCATATATGGCACAAAATAAGACTTTGCGTCATGTGCTGTGGGGTTTTTGTGATACTTTTGGTTTTGGTATATCTTGGAAGTTTTTTCGTTCTCCATTATTCCTAATATTCCAGTTATTCCTCCCTTTATCTGACCCGTGTCACTTTTCCTCCCAGCTGTGCCTGATACTTTAATTAGCCCTCAGTGCATCTGTGTATAAATAGCCACAGTTTCCCTTTGTCCTTGGTACAGTGTCTGTTTACTCTCTCAGTGTGTTACTCTTGATAGGTGTACTACAAAGCAAGATAGGTTAGTAGGTTAGTGAGTGATGTTAAGCTTATAGTCAGAGTTTTCTGTGTCATGAAAGTGGCTCTCTTTTCACCTGTCCAAACCACTGTGATAACTTAAGCTGAACACGTTTCGATTTTGGTTTTAAAATTGTCTGAAAGTGCCAGATTTAAAATTATTCTTCTATTTACAGCATGTTTAAGGTGCAATAGATACTGCTCTTAAGCCTAAGTTTGTAAGCTGTACCTTACTAAAACCACTGAATGAAGCACAAACTGTTTTCACTGTCACAGGAATGCACATGTATTAGTTTGTTGTTGCAGCAAATCCATACATGTTATAATTGTTTCTAATCTAAAATGTTTTAGTTTAAAGTTTCAGAGCTCAAATGTGCAGCCATCACCTTAACCTTTCTGAGGTTCCTGCTTAAAAAAGACATTCCAAAAATGAATTGATTATTTCTCTACAATTCCAAACTCTGTGTAAACCATCTTGATATCAAAATAAAACTAATACTTGTGAAACTTGACTGTAGGTATAAGCATCACAGCAGATCCCACTGTGTCAAAGTAACTGAGGATGGAAAACAGAAAAATATGAAGGACTTTTTCCTGGCCAAAATTGTTTTTTGGTCTTTTATAGCATATAACCTCTTTGAAAGTATGCTGCAGTAGACCAAAACCTGAAGAAAATCATAAATCAACCTATGGACATTACCTGTTAAAGATCGATGCTGTTGCAGTGAAACAGAGCAAAGTTGTTTAAGTTTTATTAGAGACATAGCTAAATGTTTTGCAGTTTAGTACCATCTGTGAAAGTTGAAATATCTTAGATATGAAATAGCAAAAATTTGGCTTTCTTTAGCCAGGCTGTACATAACAATAGACAGTGAGTAATGTGTCTGTGTTTAAAGGGAATAAGGCAGAAAACAGCAATTTATAGCAATTTATGATGTGCTCTTGAAGCACAGTGGAAGACGGAGATGTGCAGGAAATGTGTTTCGATCATGGTGGATTTTTTGAAAGCAAGACAGCAAAGGTAAGACAGAATTCATGCTAATACTTTTCAAACGTGAAGCCTAATTTTTGTCTTCTTTTGCTGCTTGTTCAGTGAATTTTGTTTGGAGCATCTTGAAACTTGCAGTTTTGGAATCTGTGAGATCTGTGCTTTCAGCAGAGACATTGTTTATCCGTGTGCATGCTGTCAGGTGAAAGTGGGAATCTTTGTATTTACATCTTTTCACCGAATCAGTTTACCTGCTTTTTGTTTGTTGTTTTAGCTGTGTTTGGTGTTCACGGAAATGGTTTTTGAGCCTTTAGCTGAGATTCTGACATTTCTGTGGATACTATACATGTCTATATTTAAATAACAGACCTGGCAGCACAACCTGGCAGATGTTGCCCCTCTGCCCCCAATACCTGGAGTACTGGGGTTCAACAGGTTAATAAACAACAGTACCAAGAGCGCACTCATAATAAACAAATTCACTTGAATTAAAATGTTTATTTTACTGTTCTGTGTGCTAAATCCCAAATTACTGATTTTCTGCAGCATTCATCTCATCTTACTTGCAACAGGGTTGCATTTTACTGTATTTTATGTTCTTTAGAAAGCACAAAATATGTTATTAATATCATCATCAAATATCATCACGTCATCATTATCTCATTATGTCTTGTGGATCACTTTGTGTGGACAAAAAGTCATATGACTGCTAAAATGACCCTTTTTCAGTGAACACAGATCCTGAAACAGAATGCCCACTTAACAGATTGCAACACTTTGCCTTTTTCAGTATTAAATTAAGCACAATTTGCAGTAAACTGTGTATCATATCGTATTAACATGATTCATTTAAATGCTCCAAAAAGTTTGCATTTTGAATGGGAAACCCCTACAAATTAGGTTAAACACACACACACACACACAACACACAACACAAAAAACTGGGTCTATGCTTTTTAATCACAAAACTGACAGCTTAGAAGTAGATGTTACTGCACCGCCCCCCATTTTCATTAATACCCTTACTCACAGAGTGACCTTAAATATTCATATTAGAACAGAGGTTATTAGTAAACCACTACAGAAACAATGAGAATTCTGATTTAAAGGTGATGTCTAAAAGTAAAAGTCAACTAATACAGTATAGGAACAACTACACTACAGATGAAAGCAACTATCACCAACACATATCCCTTAAAAGTGATCTTTGGCTGGAGGAGTTTCACATTCAAAATCAAAGGAAGGACATAATTAATATTCTCATCACTCAGAGGAAGTTTGCCAAGTTGCAGAACATCAAAGAAGAATCAATCTGAGGCTCCACTGTACGCATGCTTGTTCCAGGGCTCAGCTCCAATGTAATAAAATGGAGGAGGTATTTATCACCCAGGTCCTAACTGTATATCCTCTACAGCCAATGATGCTCAACTGTGTATTTCTCCAACTTTTACTGCCTCTCACACATACAAATAACATTTTCATCTCACACAGAAGGGCACCAAATCCCTCCCTAACAATCAAAGTTGAATCATGTAGTATAGGCAGAGCATTTCTCTTTCTAACTAAATTTTAATTTTTGTTCTTTTAAAACACTCTGAGGCCCACATGCAAATAACAGATACAGGCTCTGTGTTTTTCATTAGTTTTCCTCCTGCTCATGAATACTCAACACAGGTGCTAATATTGGAGACATTCATATAAATATTTAGAGGGGACAGGAGCTGACAGAAATGGATCCGCCTAAATTAAATAGTGAGAAAATTAGAAAATATCAAGAAACATAAATAAATTACGCAAGTCAATGCCCAACCTGTGACAATACTTTGATTGTAGTTTTCTACAGTGTTCTGAAACTAGCACAATTAAATAAATGTGTAAAGTGTTCTTTATTATGGGAGTTTTTGTGAATTATAAACTTTTACAATTGTATGGACTTCTCTGTTCATTGATTACACCATCTGACTCGCTGACTCATGTCTTCTAGCAAACCATAAAGCAGCACTGAATTTTGAATGCATTTTCTAAAAAACAAAAATGAATTTCCATGCAGGAATTTTTCAACTACACTAGCTGTAACTAAAGTGTAACTTTTTAACTAAAGTGACCTGTGATGTACAACAGATCCCTAACTGCTGACTGACTGTCAGTACAGTGGGTAAAATAAGTATCGAACACATAAAATTTTTAACGTATCAGCATAAAATAATGTTTGCTTCACAAGGTACTTATTAACATGTTTGTTTCCTAGCATTCTTTTAGTTTTGTTTATGGCACCAAAGAATAAATCCAGTAAGCTTCTGATGCGTCTCCCCCTCCTTATTTCACGATATGGTTTGGTCCATGAGCAGCGCTCAAAACTGATGCTGAGTGTTACTATAGTAAGATGGTAGGATGGCTCCATTAAAAGTGAAATTTTGTTTTAAAAAAAGAAAAAGAAAAAAAGAACAGGTGGAAATTCAACTCATAGTGAAGACTGCATGGAAACTGGCTGACTTTCCTAGTATTAGTTGGCTTACTTCATTTCTAACAGAAAATAATGTGTTTGTTTTGTTTTTTGTTTTTCTGCCACTATGTAATTGTACCTTTGTGTACTAAATCAATTATTTGCCAGCCTGCTGCCAGGACAAACAGATCAAACGTTTGGCTCAGACTTAGTTGTCACACTCCGATCTCCCCACACTGACACTCTTGACGCTGAACCAGCCCCAGTGATATCTGAAGATTTAGGTGAATTATTTTATTTCAGAAAATGTGTTGAAGTCTCCCAGCAGGACAACAGAGTCCCCAGGTGAAGCACCCTCAAGCACCCCACCCTGGGAGACTTCGACGCTCATGTGGGCAACGACAGTGAGACTTGGATGGGTGTGACTGGGAGAAACGGCCTCCTGGATCTAAACCCAAGCGGTATTTTGTTGTTGGACTTCTGTGCAAACCACAGTTTGTCCATAACAAACACCATGTTCGAACATAAGAGTCCATAAGTGCACATAGCACCGGACGCTCTAGGCTGCAGGTCGATGATTGATCTGGTAATTGTATCACCAGACCTGCAGCCATATGTTCTGGACACTCAGGTAAAGAGAGGGGCTGAGCTGTCAACTGATCACCATCTGGTGGTGAGTTGGATCAGGTGGCAGGGGAGGATGCTGGACAGACCTGATGCGCCTAAACATATAGTGAGGGTGGGCTAGGAACACCTGGCGAGATCTTCAATGTACACCTCCGGCAGAGCTTCAACAACATTCCAAGGGAGACTGGGGACATTGAGTCTGAATGGACCATGTTCGGCACCTCCATTCCCGAAACGGCTGCACTGAGCTGTGACCGCAAGGTGGTTGGTGCCTGTCATGGTGCTAACCTCCAAACCAAATAGTGGACACCAGAGGTGAAGGAAGCCACCAGTGCTGAAGAAGGAGTCCTATTGGACTTGGTTAGCCAGTGGGACTTTGGAGGTAGCTGATAGGTACTGACAGGCGAAGTGGAACACGGCTCGGGCAGTGGCTGAAACAAAAACTCGAGTGTGGGAGGAGTTCAGAGAGGCCATGGAAAAAGACTTTCGGACTGCCTCAAAGAGATTCTGGCAAACCGTCAGGCAACACAGAAGGGAAGTGAAAATAAAATAAAATAAACAATAAAAACAAAGGTCAATCAAATGGACCAATACAGCTAGGCCGGGATGGTCCATTTGGTAAAGTAAAAAAAAAAAAAAAAAGGCAACTCAGAAGGGGAAAGCGGTGCTCTACCTGCACTGTGTATAGTGCGGTTGGAAAATTGTCAGGTGGTGGGAGGAATACTTCAAGGAGCTCCTTAATCCCACTGGCACATCTTCCGTGAAGGAATTTTGGGGACAAGGGGGACCACTCGCCTATCTCCGGGGGTGAGGTCACTAAGGCAATTAAACAACTCCTTGGATGAGGTCCGCCCTGAATTCCTGAAGTTCTCTGGATGTTGTAGGGCTGCCTTGGTTGACATGCCTTTACAATGTTGCATGGAGATCAGGGGTGGTACCTCTGGACTGGCAGAATTATAAGAAGGGGGACCAGAGGGTGTGTTCCAACTATAGGGGGATCACACTCCTCAGCTTCTTTGTGAAAGTCTATGTCAGGGTGCTGGAAAGGAGGGTCTGTCCGTTAGTCGAACCTCGGATACAGGAGGAACAATGCGGTTTTCGTCCTGGTCGTAGAATACTGGACGAGCTCGTTATCCTCTCAAGAATACTTGAGGGTGCATGGGAGTTTGCCCAACCAGTCTACATGTGTTTTGTGGAATTGTGGATGTGATGGGTTGTTACCAATATCTGGTGAGAATTTCATGTCAATAGCACCTTTATAAATATATTTATTTAGAAAATAGGTCATGTGTCCAATGCTTATTGTTATCTGGTGTTATCTGGAGGTTTATTTAAAATATAACTTATTAAATATAAACTAAATATTCCCTAAATTCCATTGACTCTAGTAATAAGCCATTGGGCCATTCTGTCTCAGGTCTGGTTGTGGCTTTTGTGGCTAGTATAACTATGAATATGTGTGCCAGATTATATTTTTTGAAAATTACATTGCCCTGGTTTTTCTACAAACTAAGGCTTGCACCATGGCACTAGAGTTTGGCAACCTCAGTATGTGGGATAAAGAAAAGATGATGAGAAAATTGGACAAAATAGCTCTGTGTGTGCTATAATGTCCAGTGTGTCCAGAATTTCACTTTACAAAACAAGAGAGTGAGATTAATAGTGTTTATATGAAAAATATTTGTATCTCCACATGGAATAATTGATTGTGCCTAAAATGTCAAATTATAGTTATAATACATCCAAAATAGTGCATCCTTGCTGTTTAATGCGACTTTTTAATTTTAGACTCAATCTTGCGTTATCCATTTTTATTCTTTAACAAGAATAACAGTTTGCGTGTCTGTAAAAATTCTATTATTGACATCTTAATGTAATGCTAACATTCATGTAGAAACCACAGCATCTGGGTAACTATTTACATGTACAGTTTAAGATCAATGGTTCCAAAGGTAACAGCTAATAGAAAGCAAAACATATTTTAAAAGCTTTTTAAGAGCCTTGTATGCTCTCATAATTGTGTGTCATGAACCTTAGCAGTCAGAGGACCATATTATTGCTTTCAAAGTATGACAAAATATTAACAGGGGAGAGAGAAGCAGCTGTACTCCCGCAGAAAGAAAAGGCTGCTAACACATGGGCAAAGCACATTTCCCACAACTTGAGAAGAGAGAGTGAAAAAGACAAAGTGGGTGACAGTGGGAAGAGAGACTGATCAATACACTTTTAGGTAATCGATCATCATGCTCCCCATCAATCACTAGATGAGCAACTTAACCCAAAGCAAATGACAGCGAGCATTAACTCAAGAGAGCTGTAATCTGTGACCCCTGTGATGACTCCTTCTGGACCAGATACTCTAACCTCCATCCACTCAAACATTTGGCTAACGATTCAATGATACTTTCAGTGGGAAGAGTGTCAAAAACAAAATCAACCATCTGCCAAATGCTGGTAAATTTCAGCGACAAACACTTATGTCCTTGATGTTTTTAATTAAACCGCTATAGGCAGATAAGTTACCTTAAAAACATAGGGAGAACACTTGGATTATGGATGGCCTTTTCAAAATTGTTATGAACCTTTGGGTTTGTGTTATCTTGGATATGGGCTTTGCAGTGTTGCATCAAGCCTTCCGCATCAAGTACTGATAATACTTGATTATATGCAGGCTGGCAGAGTGTGTCACACACAGAAGCAACCACTGTTTTGCAAAGGGAGAGGCAGAGGAAGCTGCAGCCGGTTCTTCAATTTTCTAAGGAGGATAACAAGCTTTGTGTGGAATGCCAACTGTTCTGTTTTCAATTTCAGTACAGCTGGGAAACTGCAAATTTAAAACATTTTCAAGATACGTTTAATATTGCACTGTTTCAATGCCACATTTGACTGACCATTATGAATAGCACAATGAGTCATCAAGCCATTACTATAAGCCATGAAGTCTGCTTGGCCATGCTCTGGAGAATTCAAAACTGGTTATGATGCAAAATAAAGTTGGGAGTGGAGACAATGAAGAAGTCATCTGAAGTGCTGACATATCAAAAACCCCAAAGGAGCACCCATAATTAGCTTGAAGATATGCTCTAAAAGCATTGTAATTAAATCAAATCAGAATACACACAGGGTTCTACAATCTTCAAAGGAATAAAGGGAGAGGCTGTATAATCACACTGACACACAATATTTATATACATACGCATTTGTACCACCACCTCTTTGTCCCACTCTTAAAAGCCCTTAGACTGCATGGACCAGTGCCTGAAAATCCATAAAGCTGGTTGATGTCAAATGGTTGGATACTTTTCTTCCAGAGTCATTGGCTGAAACTAGTTTTGCGGCCTCTCTTGGAAAAATGACAAAGCAGTGGGTGCTTCCAATTACTCAGAATTTCAAGTCGGTAGTTCTCAAAAATAAAACGTAGTATTTCATTTCCAACCAGACCTCCAACTAAACAACGACAGGGGTTGTTTGTTTCTACCATACGAAACAACCCATGCAAGTATTGCTAAAACAATTTATGAGTGCTTCCACTCAAATTATGCTTAACAAAGTAGATGAAACTGCTATTAGAAAGTAGGACAAACTCACTTCTTTAGCAGTGTTGGATATAATGCTTAAAAATCCATCAGAAAATGTTATTTATGACCCTTCTTGAAAACTGACACAACAATGGTATGCCATATGGGTAGTGATGTTAAAAGGCAATAGGTTACACAGCAATCTGAAACTGTCTTGCTGGTGCTGTTTTGATAACGTCATAATCAATGTTGCCGCAAGAACAACACTGGAACTAGCAAATTACACGTTTTTGATCAAATCAGTTACATTATTTTCTTCAGTAACTGATTACAATTACTCTTCCTTTTATATTTGATGAAATCATTTCATTGTGTGTAACTAGTTACTTCCCCAGCACTGTATACTGTAGCCTCATATATAGTTGTTAGTTTAGAAAATGTAGCACAGATGTGGCAATCCAATCTTCTTTGAAGCAGGCAAATGCAACTTGTTTAAAAATCATGTGTTAAAATGTACTGGGGTTTTCTCTTTTCCTGTAAAGAGAAGCCTGGATTACATTATTTCATAAATTACTTTCTAACTAAATACATATGAGTAAATCAATTACATTATGTGACTCCAGCCCAAATTTCACTATCCACATGTATTACAGGCCCTTAGCAACAACCAGAGTACTGATGCACATAGTTACTGCTGCAGATACACTAAGAGAAGGGTTGAATTGGGAATTGTCAGAACCGATTTTTGCTCACTGGGCACATCTTCTTACATCAATCAGAGCCCCTCTTCCCCTCTTTGGCTCTCATCCTCTCGCCTTTTTTCTCCCTTTTTCCCCCTATTGGAATAGGCTTCCCTTTGCCCTCAAGAAGTCATACAAAACAACTCCACACAAACAAATATACAAATGTACACAAGCTCACAAAATAGAACCCTAAAGTGTGGCTTTCCCATTGCCCCTGCACACACGAAGTAGCATGTCAGCTCTGATTATCAGTACTGTGCATTGCTTGCTGCAGGAGCTTCTATTTTAAATCTGTTTTTCCTCTTTGCAAGTGGGCAAAAAAATTCAGGCCTTGCTTACACTTGTCTTTTCAATATTTTCCGCTGAAATCTGATCATAAAAGATGTGATGCCATTTGAAATGCACTGCTGTTCCCCACATGAGGCCTGAAAATGTCTACGGGGTGTGCTCTGCTATTTGTATTGTGAATTCACCTTAAAGACTCACTATTTGTCACAGATGTGACGCAAAACATAACCTTTTTGCCTAAATGGATGATAGCCAGTTCATTGGACGATTATACAAATCATATTACTTTTAACACTAAACGACTCAAAGAAGTTCATTATTGTTGTTGAAGTCGTGAAGGGTCTATATATATATATATATATATATATATATATATATATATATATATATACTGCAGGATAAGAGTGAGAAACTGAGACAAGTGTACAGATGCAGTGAGAGACAAAACAGCATGTGGCAGGAAGAGTGTATAAATGTGAAAATGGTGACAAATACACTTAATTTCTCCCTAACACATCACATGTGCTAGGGATAGAACTTTGAGCCAGGTACAGTACATGTGACAGTGCAGAAAAAGAGGAAGATTAAAAAAAGAAAGTAAGATATACAGGGAGAGAGAAAGCTGTGTGATTCATGGGGACTTTTACTGCTTCAGAAAGGTGTCACCTTCCATCACAATTCAGCATCAGTTTGGTGTACCACATACAGTACCAGGTAATACTACCTGCTTCTTGCTTTATCTAACCTTCGTCCTCTTCCACTATCACATTTGTTATTTCTCTTCCTCTAAAAAATGTAAACACTAACATGCGGAAACGGAAAAGTCATTAAGCAAGTCAGACTCAAATTCTGAGGCCTAAGAAGAGTTACAAGATCTCTCAGAACATCCATGTTTTTGCCTTTTTCAACGAAAAGACCAGGATGTATCTTAATGACAAAGGGGGAAAGAAACGCACTGACTGATGATTACAAAATGAACAAAGGCAGTGTGTAGCAGGTGCTTCTAAAGTCAAGGGCAGAGATTTCAGCCTTCATAAAAAGCATTGCCTCAAGGGTGAATCCAAAAGAAGAATTTAAACTTTCACTGAGTGGCAAACAGTTGTACACAGCCAAAGGAACAACCTTCAGGTTTTAAAGCTATATACAGTAAATGTATTGAAATATATAATACCAAAATAAAACTCATTGTACATTTTTCAGGTGGCTTTTTAAGGCTTTCCACTACTACTACTACTGTTAGTTAATGACAGTAGTAGCAATGGAAAGCAATGGCCATCATGTTTATGCTGCTGGTGCCTTTCAGATCATATGCTTTTTTTCTGTTACCTGCACTTTAACATTCAATCCAAAAAGTTTAGGGTAGTTTTTTTTTTTTTTTCAGTGTGTCAAATTCCAGCATTATTTTTATTTATATTGGCACTTATATTTAAGTATGTGTTTGTGGGATACACCAATATAGTTTACTGATGCTAACCAAGATAGCTAGTGTCTTGGTAGCACATCAATTAACACATTGATCCAAATATGCTTACTTCCAGATCCAGTGAGTTACTGGAAAATAGCTGGATCCATCATTTAAATACAGTCTGTGCCCTGCGTTTCTGAATTATTGAGGTCATCATCTACTATATGTGGTATTTTTTACTGAAAATTGACCTTTTATCCAGGTTTTGTGTTGTGGAAAACTAGGTTAACTAGGTTATAGAAACATAGGAACTTTTGTCTGTGTAGGCCGGTCAAGATCTTCAACTTATGCTCACAATGTTGTGAAAAACTATTTATTATCCATATTATCCATATCCATGTAATCGATTTTCATTTCATATTCGTGAGGTAGGAGCTCATATAATTTTTAAATAAAAATAAAATTATGCAGCTGTTAATTTGTGATATTGATAGATAGTAAGTGCTCTACTGTCTGTTGTATTTATTTATTTATCTTTATTTTATTGGGTGAAAAGCTTCCTATATTGTTTATCTTCCATCATTTTTTGTCACTAATGAACAGCTCACCCTGGTCACAAATAACAGAAAAATGCAAAGATTATTGTCAAATAAGGAACTAGAGACTTTCTCTTGCTATAAACGAGCCAATCATGCATACTGTTGCGCGTCATCACCCCCCAAAGGCCCATTTTGGGCCAGGAAAAAGCCTACTATTATATAATAAAATCTGAGGATTATTATGGAAGCCTCATGATTTCATCAGTAGGAACTGTCAAGGTGACCCTCAGCAGAGCAATACACTACAAACCGCAACCATTTCATCAGCCGCTCATCAATGAAGTGTGTCCTTCTTGTCCACATGGACTGCTATTAGATAGGTTCAGAGGATGTTTTCAGTCTTTGTGTTCACATTAATGAGGCTCAGGATGCTCCTGAATCATGGCTTTTGCATCATTAGTTTTCAACAACTTCCACAAATTGAGTCAGTGCCATAAAACAAAACTTCAAATGGAAATTGCAAGTTGGGAAGCTGATTTACAGGCAAAGGAGTTTTGTTAAACTATGCTGTTTTAAGGAAATTAATCCTTAGAACAAAGTGTGCATGCAAGCGAAGGATGGAGAGCTCGTCCAAGGCAGGAAATATCTTTGACTATTACCTAGGTACTCTAGAGATTAATTATTTTTTACATATGAGTGCACTGTACATCAGAATCCTGAGGTATTTCATTATTGGTCTATAATATTATATTCATGACATTATACTGTAGTATTGTATCACAGCACCAGCCAAAAACCTAAGTAATACAAAGCAAGACCTTACAATGTTAGAGAAACAAAAACATTTCCTTAGTTGTGGTGGTCTCTATTAACAGAGATGACTGACATCTGTCTTAACCAGCGGGGGTAAGAAGAGAGTAGAGCGAGAAAAGATGAGTTGTGAGACACAACAAACATTATAATATTAAACACCAAGTAGTTGGCCAGTAAAACCAGTAACAACGGATCAAAAACATGAATCTCATGGAGACAAATGTAACTTCATAAAGGTACATTTCTCACATGGACATTTTCAGTGATAAACAGCTGTTTTTAACTATCCCAGTTCTTGACATACACTGTTATTAAAAGATAATTATTCACTTCATATATGAGTAGTCATACCGGAATACATACATTTTAGAATATGTGTGTGTCTAAAAAAGGGTAGAGTATGACTTTCATACGGGAAATGTTTCCTCGCATTATTCTGTGTTTACACATCTGTACTGAAATCCACTAATGTCCTATCTAAATTCAATTTTTATTGCATTTGCAGACAAATTAGAATGCCAGGTCTATGCTACCGCTCTGCCCTATGTGTGTGATTATATTATGTTATATTACATTATGTTGGATTAGATCACGTAAGATTAAATGAAATCTTGGTTATCTCCGTGACCTTTAATGATCTGTCCTGGGAAGTCATATCATTGCGGAAAAAAATTAAGATGTGGCTCTGACAGTATTTATAGTAGAAAAAGGAAAGGATAAAGACTTTATGTGTACACCTGCTATGTTCTATGTTGTGACCATTGTCTGAAGCAGAGGTAGCAAAAATACAGGCATTCTTTACTTAAGTAGAACAACATATACAGTACTGGAAAAGTTGAAGTATTGATTTAACTTCTTTATTCAAGTAAAAGTGAAAAGGTACAGGCTCCAGCTTTTTTTGTGCAAAACTAACTGAACCTCATGCTATATAATATTAGTGCATATAAATACAATCTTTTCTTTACTGTGCTCCCACACCTAAACAGAAAGAATTAGTACACTCGGTGGTTAAAGTGGAATTCGGCAAGTGGGGAATCTTAAGATCAGTTGCAGTGGCTCAGCATGAGGAAAACAATCACAACTTACAATAATTGCTATTGAGAGTTCCAGTAGCTTTTGTTTGTGTGCAAGCTGTGATCAGCTGACCTGTGTTGCTGCTGTTGCTGCTCTAAGGTTTACTGCTCTTTGGGGATTTACACAACTGAATTTAACAAGATGAAAACAGATGTTTACATCTATAGAAAAGAAGCCTTTTCTACAAATTCAGTGAATGAATCTAAGCATTGCTTCAGGAATATGGAGTGTCTTGTCTGTGCTATAGCATGAGCCATTTGGTCCCTGTACAAGCATTGTAGGAACTTACTACCAGCAATAAGTTGGACTCATTCCTGGTGGGTCTTGGACTTCGCCAGGGCCCCCCTTTGTCGCTGATTCTGTTCATAATCTTTATGGACAGAATTTCCAGGCATAGGCAGGTGGTGGAAGATTTACACTTTGGTGTCCTCAGAATTTCAACTCTGCTTTTTTTTACATGATGTGTCTGTTGGCTTCATCAGGTGTTGGCCTCTAGCTTGCACCAGATTGGTTTGTAGCAGATTGTGAAGCGGTGGGAATAAGAGTCAGAACCTCCAAATTCTATACCATGGTCCTCAGCCGGAAAAGGGTGGTTCTTTGTGTCACGGTTGGTGGCCAAGGGTAGAAGTTTAGATATCTTGGGGTCTTGTTTACAATTGAGGAGAGAGGAGAGTGAGACATTAACAGAGGGATTGGGATTGCTTTTGTAGTGATGATGATGCTATGCCACTCCATCTTGATAAAGAGCTGAGCGTAAAAGTGAAGCTGTCGATTTACTGGATGATCTACATCCCTACCCTCACCTATGGTCGCAAGCTTTGGGTAGTGACCAAAAGAACAAGATCATGGTTACAAGGGGCAAAAATGAGCTTTCTCCAAAATGTGTCTAGCCTCTCCTTTAGGGATATGGGTGGTAGGTGAGGAGTTCAGTCATTTGAGAGGGGCCCAGAGGCTCAGTTGCCACATTGAAAGGAACCAGTTGAGGTGGTTCAGGCATCTGACTAGGATGCCTCGTGGGCATCTTCTGGGTGAGGTGTTCCAGGCATGTCCCACCGGGAGGAAGCCCCGGGCCAGACCCAGCACATGCTCGAGAAATTACAAATTACATACACACAAACTAAAGAAACCCCCCCCCACCCCCCACCCCACAGTAAAACACAACTTTGATTTAATTTGATCTAGTGACCCTTAGTTAAGTCAAATCCATATTTAAGAAAATCAATATTTTGTTAAAGAGTAAATAGAAACTATTTCAAGAAAAGGAGAACAATTCTATAAATGCTAAACACATTTATTCCAAGTTCTAGTAAATAAACTGTTGTCGAACTAGCCCATATATCATTTAAACTTAAGTATCTGGTTATCTGGTCTATAAATAAAACAAGAATAATAATATTCTCTTTTTTAAAAATGCATATGATTATCTTTGAACAGTTGCTTGCCCTGCGGCTCTTGATACTGAAAGGAAACCACCTTGGGGTCAGTTTAAGCATAAGAGTCTCTGAAGCTCATCAGTTCTGACAAATACTGGCATTAAAGCTCAGGGATGTCAGCAGGTTGCGTGAGGAGTGTCACTCTCACATTCAGTCCATACTGACATAAACTTGTTCCTACTGCTGACTTTTATAGTGTGTGATCTGCACTGAGTGGCACTTATTAAAACAACATATAAGTGTTTTTGTTGATCTGTATTGTACATGAAAAAGAACGCTGCATCTGATGCACTATAGAAAATATTGCTTTTTAGCAGGGCAGTAGTGAGTTTTGAGTCACGCATACACTGGCCGATTGAAGTCTTTATCGACACTGACTATTTCCAACACTTCAGCCCTGATGTACTCGAATACTTCTCTCCTTCAGAGCCTGAACCTAGCTCTTGGATGTTAACCACATGAGGCAAACTTAAGCCGTTAATAAGAAAAATGCACAAATGCAGTCTGGTGTGGGTGCAATCAACATACTAGTGCCAACTTTAGTTTTTTTTTCTTCTCTGACAGACTTTTACACTATTTAGGAGTGTCCGTTACACAGCACTACAGAGCCAAGTTTTGAGCCTCCTCCTGTTAAATCCATTTTCAGTTCCAGTTGATGACACAGGAATGACAACAAGCAATCTGGTATTCATTTCTACTTGATCAAAGAGGTTACAGACCTCTGGGCTTACTCCCCTATGAATACCAGCAACTTCAGTGTAGACTATAAACTGTATTTCATCCTCAGCATTGCTAGTTGTATCTCCAGGTAGTCTGATTATAGATCTCAGCACAGCATTATGTACATCTCCAATTAAGAGGATGTGTTCCAGATGTCTGATCATTTGTATTCCCTCCTGCGCATATTGTCTAAACTGCATATCCACAACATCACAACCATGTAAAATTCAATTATGTAGTAAAGAGAACTTTTCACAGCTTGCAAACTTTATAGATTTCTTTTTTTTTTTTTGACAAATTCAAATTTGACAAGTTCAGCACAACATAAGTGCAACTGGTTGATTTTTGTTTTAGCAAAGACCTTTCTGTTTAGTTTCCCTGACTGTCCAAAGAAAATGCCCAACTCATTGTTCTACTCAAGACACTTGTTTATAAATGTTCCGACAGTATAAGCTTGCTGTTTAATGATGTTCACACACTGAGCACTACAGCAGAAACTGGAAGAGGTTGTTTTCACCATTTCCGGTATGCCTGTAAATTTGCCACACCATCAAAGGCCCATCCTCATAACCCACTGATGGGCAAACTGAGCCACTGTAATGCAATACCACTCAAGCTAGAGTGGTGATGGATGCATTACAATGGCTTAATTTATTAACTCCTTAACTCATTAGGAGCAAAATGAAATCATTGTCGATGTATCTCATAATATCTCTTGCGTTTTACCTGACACATTATCGTGATACATGTCCCGCCTGTCATCAATACTTTAGTGTGAAAATCCTTTCTTCCAGTGAAACACTTAGCAAGATAACGGTATTCCTCTGATTTCTATTTCAGTAACTGATGAAGATTTCCTTCCGAGTGATGTCCCCTTAAATCTGAGCCCTGGCTTGCCAATGTCTGCACAGTACAAATTATTTTAACCGAGATGTCCTTGCTTCCTCTTGCTGTCTAACGCTGACACTAAAGAGCTGATACTGAACTGATCTGTCATCCTACAGATGTGTTGTTATAGCTGTCCTGTTACTATATGACCTCCCTTGTGATATGAGTTGCTCAAGGGCTTTTCTATGATTTTAAAAACAGGAGAAATACATGCTGGTGTAGCATTGGTTGCCAAAGGTCATGTGTTTGAAAGCTTTTCAGCTGTAAAAACACAACATCCTTCCACATCAGACCTGTAATGGAGCCAATGAAGTCTGTTGTACCACTATGTTTGGAAAGTAACGTTTGGCAGTAACTGCTTGACAGTGAATTTGGGATTTGGTAGGAAGAGTTCAGTTAGTGACTAACACAACAGAATCCTAACCATTTCTGTCTCCATTCTTTATCTGCAATATCTTTTTTTTTCATCTATGTCCTCTTGAGTCCTGGGACTTTTAAGAATTTCCTCAGAGATGAATAAAGACCAGTATTACTTGACTGCTTAACTCTACAACATTACTAGCAATCTCCTCCTCTCTCACTAAGGCCTTTGGTAGGTGTTTCCCTCCGAAGAATTCTGCCCCTCTATTTCCTTTCTTTACTCTGCCTTCCTCCAGAACACATTAACCTATTGCACCTATCTAGTAAGCATAAGTTAACCGCACTGTAACTTTTAAGATTTGACTTAAAAAGGAGTCAGTTATCGTACAGTCTTCCTTCCTAGCAGAACAAAAAGAACAATGGTAAGTTAATGGAACAATCTGTAAGAAATTTTTTCGCTGCAAAATGCCTAATATGAGAGGATCAATTCACACTTTAACATAATATGCACTGCAGCTATGATGAGCTTCACAACCGGAATGAACAGATCTAGCTCGATTTCACTAGCCACCCTGCCATTTCCAGCTGTCCATACAGCCTATATCCTGATTTCATTGACATCTTTTCACTGTGTGTAAACAGCTCGGGGTGTGGAGTGGGATTATACGTCAGTAAAATGGGGCTTTTGCACCAATTCTTATTAGTAATAAGTTGGTAAGGACCATGAAGCTCATGCCCTGCTGTCAGACATGACAATTGGCTGTATTATACTTCAGCAAATATGCAAGAATCCAACTGGGTATAGGTGAAAAAAACATAATCTTCATCTTTTAAAATGCAATGTTTTAAAACCAGCTGGCTAAAACAGAACAGTTCTCAGTTGTTTCTGATCAGTCTTTGAATTGCTGGGCTGTGTATTACTGTGCTCAAGACATGTAAACCCACAGAGAATTCTCACCCAACTCTGCTGACTCTGCATGAGAGTTGTAATTCTCTGTGGGTTTACTTGTTCTTGTACTTTTTTATGGCATCTGAGGGGTAAGGCAATGGGGGGGAAAGTTTTCTGTAAAATAATGAATGTGATCATTTGTTTAGCAGGAAAAATACCATACATTACATGCTGTCACTAAGCCTGGACTGTATGTCTGTACATATTTATGTAGATAATGAAGATTAGTCTTTTTAAACCTATGTAAAAATAACATTTATCCAGCAAAGAATCCAGCAAAGAAAGAATGAATGGACAGCAGGTGCTCTACGAGATTTATTTGTTGAGATGTCCCAAGAGAAGAGCATAAAACGCCTGAGAATGAGGACAAGTATTACAAATAGGCAGAGCCACTGGCCACTAGTGGGGATCCAGTCAACTGATGCAGAAAGTACCCAGCTGTTTTATCCTATACCATCCTTTCTGTCTTAGCTTGACATGTACTCTGCAGTGCGGAGAATACTAAAATTATTTATAGCTCTGAGCACATTATAAACTTGTACAGCATAAGAAATAAGTTCCCATTAAAATGATGGAATGACAATTCTGAAATACCCTGATTGCAGTCAAAGCTTGCAGTCACATAGGAAAGATTGCAGATTGCAGATTGTAGAGGCGGTGTACTGGTTTGGGCATAAGAGGTAAAAAAAGAAGGAAAAAAAAGGCTATTTGTGTGTGGCTTTCTGTCTCTGGGGTTTAGGTGAAGTCTCCCATGATGATGAAATTGAGTGGCACAGTAGTCCAGTGGTTATTACTGTTGCCTCACAGCAACAGTTGCTGGTGACCTTAGTGTTTCGAGTTTACATCTTCTCCCTGGACCTGTGTGGGTTTCTTCCAGATGCTTTGGCTTCCTTGTTAAGTTAACTGGTGATTCTAAATTGGACTATGTGTTTATGTAAGACTGTGTGGCGGTCTGCTTCTCTGTGTCTTAGCCCTGTGTTAGATTGCTAGCCTGTCCAGCATGCACCTTGCCTTTTGACAGCTGGGATAGCCTCCAGCCATGCCATGACCCTAAGATGGAAAATCAGTTAAGAAAATGGATGGGTGGATAAATTTAAAATTGTGGAATATTTTATGAATGCTTCAGTTTATATTTTGTTTACATCGACGAGAACAGTTTTTTCTTCCTAAAGTTATTGATTAAAATCACCTACTGGCTTTCATAATGCAAAATTCTTTGTAGGATGTGGTCAGGATTTTAAATCACATTGCATAATGACAGCCATGTCCAATCATCTAATCCCAGCATCACAACAAAAACACATGTTGCACATATTGATCACCCACCACCACCACCCTGCAGAAAGACACCAGCAAGAAGAAAGTAATGTTTGCAAAGGCATTACCTTGAGCTGTAACATGCACCCGGCAACCGGCCTGTATGATAAGTGAGAAACGCCCTGAGCAACAGCGTGCAGGAAGAAGGAGACAGGACGATGGTTCCCTCTGGTGGACATAAACGAAGGTCTTTTAGTTTAGGACTCTAAAAGTGATTACTTGTGGATTCTGGTCACAGTCAGCATAAAGGATATTTGGGACTGTTGTCATGGCCTCAGAAAATGACATTTCATGACACTCCTTCAACTGCAAAGCTCCCACAGGCTTGACATTTGCAAGAGCTAGTGTTGCAGACTGAGAATGACACACTCTGTAGTCCAGACTAAATCAGATTTTTTAATCCAACAATTGGAAGTGTATTTGATTATAATTAAAATTTCCATGGAGTAAATGGCCATAATCTCTAACCATTAGCTTTAGGCTAATCACAAACTAACTGCTAACAACAGTCATTCGAGTCCTCTAACCTGTGGCCGAAAATCTAGTGGATCTTACTAAATAGATAGTAATCCAGTTTAAATGACAGGCTTGACACTCACACAACTAAGCAATTATTTTGTGTTATAATGATTTTGTTCTTGACCATGAGAATAAAATCATTTGCAAAGGGTATGCATGAGCTAGGAACAGGTAGCTAAGCCTTCAATGCCCTCTACTGGTTAAACTAGAAAGTTATTCAAATTCAGTGTTGCAGGCACAAGAACAGAACTAATTCCGTTTAAGATCATTGTGTGGCTACCACCTGACTACTAGCAATCAAGTGGCATCTAGCACTCATATTTAGTACAGGCTAATGGAAGTGTTTGTGCAGGATCTTTAGGCATCATGAGGTCTAGATGGACATCTTAAATGGTACCCTATTGTAACAGTATTGTAACAGGGAGCTGCATAGTGGCTAGTGTTAACTTGCTGCTGGTATTGTTGCATTAAATCACTTATTCTGGTTTACTTTATGCTTAACCTTGAAGCTACTGCTGGTTAAGCTGATATTGAAACTAAGAAAATTCTGTAGTTGTTTATAATGGAGCCCAGGGCTTTGGTTACCTTATGTATTTTTTAGTTCATGAATGTTATATAGTCTAACATTGTTTGTGAATCCTTAATGAGTTAGTGTATAAAAGCTAAAGTGGTTGGTAAGTGCTGGTGTGTTTTTTTGTTCAGAAGCTTTGTTGTTCTTCTGTTTTGATGCCTCCTGCATTTTTGCCTGAACTGGAAGTTGATTGTATTATTGAAGCTTATTGTGTTTCAGCTATGTAGTCTCTGATAATGATTCTTATGATTAAGATTATGATTTACAGGAGTGTATTCTGAACACTGTGAAATAGCCCACTGTTATATTACTCACAATCTATGCACATTTCACTGCACAATTTGCACTATTATAATGAATACCTGAGGTTCATCTAGGTTGTACTATGTTCAGCATATCATTCACACCCAGTTATAGCTGTGTGGACACACACACAGTAGAGTGAGTCCAGTAGCGGTGGCAGGGAGGCAGGCCGGTGGTATGCCCTGATGAAGGGAGTGTCACCACTTTTGCAGAAGACCAGCGTCCACATGAAGGTCAGTATTGTGCGCAAATGTAACATGATCCCCAGGCAGGTAACTAGAGCAAGGAGAAAACACCCTAAGTCTAGAAAGAGCTTGGTGACCTAGCACCAACGCAGGTTAGCTGTAGATGCTAGCTGGCAGATGTCTGTTGTGAGTGCTGGTCTTAAATGCCGGTAGCTTGATTGCAGACAGGTGTGCAGGCTGATTGGAAAGTCCGCCCAAAGGTGGAGCCCAGTTCTGTGGAAAAACAATGCACTCACCCAGATCATGACACTCATCATATTAAAACATTGTGTATATATAATCTTGTGTATATATGTCTATTTATATTTAAAAATTACATTTAAAAATGTTTATTCTTGTAAGCAGAGCGCAAAGTGAACATGAGTCAAATTGTATTGTTTGTGTGGACAAACTTGGCCAAATAAAGATTATGCTGATTCTGATATTTTAAAAGATTTCAGTATAAAATACTGTTTCTTTTTCATTTTTTTTCCTTCTTTTATTTGCTGATTGATTACATCATATTCATTTGAATTATGATAAAAGTATTATGCCACAACAAGCAAAGTCAAAAAAAAAGAACTACTGATGTTAAGAAATGCTTTATGGTGTTAATGTTCAGTCTACAAGTGTGGGACAATTGCTTTCACAGCACTATTGCGCCACCACTGAGAAATGTGGTTTATTGCAGCTTCTTCTCATCTGTGTGAATTATTTTCCTCATCCATCTTATTTCATTTGTAATTTTTCCCCAGCCCAGCTTTCAGTGCTTGATTGCAATCTTTCTGCTGCACATTTTTAAAAAGACATTCCACTGCTTATGGTACTAAGCAGGTAATATTTTCTGTGATAAAGCATGCATCTTTTCTATGTGCCATGCTATTAGGGGAATGCTCATACTTTCTTTTAATTGTTTACAGGAGAAATTGAAGATTTAATGTCAAACTGTTAAAAAAGGAAAGAATGTGAGCACTTGTGGAATACTTGCACTGTATGTTGTAAAAGACAAACACTCCTATATTATATCGCTCTTATTAGATTTTCATTTTATTCTGCAGATTAAGTGAACAAAGTGATTTATAGGATAATAAGTTCTGCCCTGTTCTCCATGTAGCATTTCTCTGTAGTCCTCAAGCAATTAAATGTTACTGAAACAAGACCACCACATCTCACGCAACATAAAAGTAAAACATGGGCTATATTAAAACAATATATCCCTTTTATGTTTCTTGTTAGTACCATACAGACCAGCGAGGGAAAGAGTTCCGATTCTTAGGGAGCACACTGTGCCCTTCAATCTTCTTGGCAGGAAGTGAAAAATGACAAAACAAAAAAGGGAAATCCTTGAGGATATGACCACATCCAACATAACAACAACAATAATAACAATAATATCTGATCATAACAGCATTTTTTTGGCGCTAAATCCACCTGAAACACAACAAGCCGATACCGCCACATCAAATGCAGTTTCAGCCTCAATTCTAGTGTCTGTGTTTCACTGTGCCCACCTTAGGTGGCACTAATAAACTGTTTATGATTTCTTTGTCCTCTAACAGCTTTTGGATGAATTGCTGAGCATTCAGACTCACACTCACCAGTTGTGCAGTTCCACGCTACTTGGCTTGACCACGCTTGAAGCAGTTTGTTTGTTTTCAGTTTTGGCGCTAAACAGTCATTTGAAGAAAATCTAGAAATATCTGACTCATTACATTGTTTTTTACTTTGTTTTTTAATCTTTGTAATTTGTTTGACATGCATCTTTATTTGACAAGCTGCATAGATGTAGAAAAATCCATCCCACACAAGTGCAGAACAAAGTAAAATGCTAAACCCTAGCTATATGCTCTGCAGGAAAAAAAAAACTTGGATTTACATTCTAGTCCCATATGCAATGACATTTGCTCAAGAAGTTAATTATGCATACAGGCAGTCATGCATATTCACAGAGACATCAGGAATCCATTGCCTTGGAGTCTTTAATATACAGAGAAAAATGTGCACTCAAAGAAATGGCTGTCTCAGGCACACACATGGACAACAATTACACACACACACACACACACACAATTATGCAAACAATTATGTCAGTGACTTGAGAGGACTTTAACTTGACTTACATTTATTTTCTGTAACAACCCTCCAGAACATATATGCATAAATATACCTACCTAAAAGCTACTCTTATCCTCACTCTAAATTTAATAGACTCGCTTTTTGTCCCTTAAAGAAGAAGCATCTTATAATATGTGTCTGTCCCCACAACCTGGAGCACACACACACACACACACACACACACACAGTTGAGTACTCACACTTTATGTGACTGCCTCTGAGGCAAAGATAAAATGTTTTACATAACCGTAACTAAATGTCATTAAGATTTCCATGTAAACAGTCCCTTAATACCCACTATAGTGGGAGGCAGTGCTGGGAATTAATAGACATGAATTTCTTCCATAGAATTTCCTCTAGTATATATTTTGCTACTTTTGTTGTTGTGTCTTTATAGCTGTCTCTCTCATTTTCCAAAACTCACAGAGACCGCCATAACAACCATAGCAATGTTATGTTGAGCAAAACCAAATTTAGCCATAAGATAAACAAATTCAATTTATGACGCATTTAGTTTTCTGAAAGAGAGGATTTGGTTGAAAGAAACAAAAAGTCAAAGCAAGGGTTTGAATATTGATTCATGGTATTAAAGAAATATATAAATATATAAAATTGTGATATATTACATTTTTTAGAACTCTACATTTTTTAGAACCGCCTTCTGTGTGGTAAAGCCAACACTGAAGCTCTAAAATGTCTTTTATCCTTTATACTTCTTCTGGTGGAGAGATTTGGAGACATGTTTGTCTTCTACATGTCCTCCATAAGCAAAACTTGAAGTCACAGTTAATGTGGTCAGGTCACTTTACCAGCATATTTTCATTTATTTTAATGTCTTTTATCTAGCAGCAACAATACATGAAAGCTTACAGTTTTTATCATCTCCCCACTAGGTGTCAGTAGATTTGTTCTGTTTTGCACTAAACTCATTACTTTTTTCTTACCCCTCCCAATTCAAGTGCATAATCCAGGTTACGGTGGCTGCTGTAGGACAAACAACTCTGGCTGCTGCAGTGAGTGTAGGATGTTAGTCTGTTGTATACTTCAGCTGTCGATATGTGTACAAGCCTATTTACTTTAGAGGAGGTTGTAAATTTTGTTGAAAGGAACCTGATACGAGTCGATAAGTCACTGAAGCTCAGTTCTGTCTGATGACAGAGGAGGTGAGTTGGTGAGGAAATCCTGAACCTTTCTATCAGTAAGCCCTGCTGTTTTTGTGTTTTTAGATAGCGTTAATAAAGTGGATCTAACATTACTGGACTCAAACATTTAGGAATTAAACTCTCATATGATGTTAGAATGTAATCAAACTGTTTATCAAAAAGTGTGATTTTTAGGACACTGGAACCTAACATTAGCTGGCATAATGTTAACTTAGCTGTTGGCAGGGTTTAGTTGGCTCATTCTCAGCTGTCTGATGAGAGTGGGTGTCACTAATCTGCTGACAATAAGTAATTGTGGGACAATATTTGGAACAAATAAGCAAGTTTATGCATGTTGTCATGTGTTCAGAGACCTGACTCCAGTTCAGGAGATGAGACTTAAGTTGAGGAGGAATGAAGATGCCAGTTGTGTTTTGTCCTTCCTTCACGTTTTCACTTCTTTTGTAACGTAAATGTGAATCTGAGTTAACACAGATCTGTGTCTTCTCAAATGAGAAAACACAGATATGATTCTTCTTCTTTTTTTGAGTCTGAAAGTGCAGACACAAATTAAAATTTACCTCCATGAAATCTCCATGAAACCTGATGAATCTAGACCACTGTATTCAAGATGGTGTTTGACACCATAAACTGGCGCCTCCTCCTATTTATTTTTTATGGATTAATTCTTTGGTTATGAGAATGCATCAATTTGTTGTCATTATACACTAATTAGTGTATATTTATAAGTACAATACTCTTTTTTTATTTAAACTGAAAAACTAACTGACTATACATTTAAATAACCATCCCAATGTATATGAGGTTTGTAGACTAATTGACCCTATTCTCACTTTATCACTGATGCTTTTTAAGATTTAAGGGAAGTAAAATCTTTTTCAACAACACACAAAGATTATGACTAGTCCTTTTCTCTCTCTTGCCTGTATTCCTGCTGTTATGATGTTTAGCCACTAAGTGTAGCTGTAAGTCCACAGTTAAGTGAAGCCTGAGCAAGACAAATGGCATATTGGCCTTAAAGCCTGCGCAGTGGTTCAGAAATATCACTCAGTAGAATCATAAGCTGTTGCTACAATAATTTCCTAGTACTACACTTGCTTGATATCTGCATATTTACTCTGGGGGTCTCCGGGGATAAGTGCCTTCTAGGATGGAGTGCACAAAACATTTCCGAGGGGACGGAGTTTCATACCAGCATGCTTTTAATGAATATCATCGCCGAAAATGTAGAACATGCAAAAGGTAAAGCTGAATTGGGGCTTTTGGTATTTGTGCTATGGAAAAATAATACGTGCCCATTTAAGACCAATGTATTTGCTTAATTGGCAGCCTTTCTAAGAACAGAATTATTTAGACACACAAAAAAAGACTGAGCTAGAGGGTGATGGGGAGGGAAGGCAGAAACATTTTATTTACTTTGCTTGATCAGACAGTCATATAATCATTTAGCTGGTTCATAATTGCTGTGTAATTGTCTGATTGCTGCTTGCAATCTGTGTTAGAAAGCAAATACTTTAATCAGGTTTATATCAAACAGTAGCCTGTAAAAGCATGACATTTACAACTGAGTGCTATAAAGCTGTGTAAGCCAATCAATACACACACACACACACAAAGACACCTATACATATACACACACGCAAACAAGTACAATGCATGATTTAATGTCAGCTTCTCTGCATGGAGCCAAGCCAACCGTTAACCCACCCACCAACTCTGCATCTCTTTTCTTTGTCTCGCTGCCTCTTCTTCTGTCTTTTAATATCATTAAATGTGAAACGTATATATTTAAATAAAGTCCAAATTGCAGATTTATTTATGACAATCAATATGACTTGGCCACAAGTAGTAGCGGGTAACAAAGTCAGAAGTTTAATTCATTTTATATATTTTCTTTATATTCTGCTTTACTGCCTTGTAAATCACAGCAAGTACGTAGGAAGTTGGAGGCTGCCGGCCTTTTATGTTGGCCAATTAACACATCCATCCGAGCAGTTTCAGTTTTAAGTACTTGCTCTACAAAATCCCGAGGATACTTTAATGTAAGAGGGGGAGGATATTTTTGACATAGCTTTCTTGCCATTTTTGCATAGTTGAGGTTGTAAGCACTGGTTTTTACACCCCTACCATCACCCCTGTGTAACCCCAAACTTCTCTCACCCGGAATTAGGGGTAAAAGTGACCGTTTTAGAGAATTTTAGTGGGTGTATTCATGCATCACTTTAATATACTCCAGTTATATGATATTATATTATATACTGACCTGGCGTTGAGGCTCCCTAGATTATCACTCAATCATCTGTCTCAGACAGTTTAGCAAACAGCAGCTCCTTTCATGTCATTACCTTTCTCTGCTGGTTATTGGATCAGCAAACATACAATAGTGTGCATATTCTGCTTGAGAACCATCATAAAATCATATAGTTAGCCCTCTGCACTGATGACTCAATTCAGGTATAACAAGGCACAATAAAGTTCTGTGGTCCTAAATCAGTGTTTTATGGTGGTAAAACGCCGGGTGTATTGCGTTTCTGTCTTTTCTGCATCTTTACCTTTGGTCTGCTAACAGGGTCCTGTGGTGCACAATGGAGTAATTGTAAAAGAAAAAAAACAAGCATACATCGTTTTCTTCTCCTTATTTTTCTTTTTGATTGACTGCATAAAACCTTGTGCAAAACCTGCCATGAGAAATAAAATGACAAAGATGGGAACTTTGACAACTAACATGTTTTGGTTTTTACACTTGGTAGAGATATAATAAAGGTTACATGAGCTGTTGTATCACTCATCTTTAAAATCAGTAAATCTCATGTTCAAAAACTGAATTATTTGCTATGATTGAAACTAATAACTGAATCCATACTATGTGCTTTGAAAAACAATTTTAAAAAAATCTGCACTGAGCAGTTTTTGTTGTATTCTATAATAAAAAAAATCACAGATTATTAAAAAAAATTAAGTCACAATATATCCAAAGTTTTTTTCTATCATTTTACTTTGATAAATTATCAAAGTTTGAATTATTTTTATTGCACTGTTATATTGAACAGTAACAATGCATTAGTAAACTGACTGTAAACCAAAAATAAATCTAAATAATCCATAGGTTTCAGTACCTTACATTTCCCTCTTGAGCATGTAGACGGACGTGAGACAAAACTTTGCGTGATGTGAATAACTTTTCGTTATAACACATGAAGTAAATGTCATGCTTTACTGGATTCTTACGTTTTCTTACATCAGGTGGATTTTTAAAAGTTTCCCTATAAGCTGCTGAGCCCACACAGTCTCCGCAAATAAACATTTGTTTATCAGAAATAGACCTTCTGCTTCCTGGAATTATTTTTTAGACATTAACACAAATGGAATGTAGCTGAAAACATACAGAAAAGCAAAAGAGTGTCAAGATTTTATATTAATATGTGGTACTGTACTGATGTAAGCTATAATAAAATACATTTTTAGATATGTTAAGTGGTTTTAATAATGAAGTTCAATTTTGTGAAGCTGGAACTTTTATGAATCCTCTGCTTGCTTACAAAGTGTGATCCTTTTATAAAACGAAAACACAACTTTCGTCCTGGTGTGAGTTTCCTTTTCGAGCCACCTATCTTTAATTTTGGCAGACTACAGAAGATGCTCTGACACGGGAGATTGCAAATACCTCTCCATTGTAAAAATAAATAAATAAATAGATTAAAAAAAGAGAACGAAAACGCCTCGTGGTGTAAATGCTGCAATTTGCCTCTCAGCTGGTAGAGGCAGCTTTGACAACGGCTAAACAGCTCTGAGGCACAAAAACAATCAATACAGATTCTCTGCTCCATCCCAAGCCCACCTGCTCTCTGCTCCGAGTCCCACACAGGGAGGCAACCCCCACCTCCACTATCGCGATCACTGTACTTGTGCGCACACAAAGACACAGACATATGCAAAAAACACACTCTTCTTATGCCCCACACCCAAATGTTTTGCCATCTCATTCAGGTGACCTCCCCTCCCACCCTTCAAAAACTGCCAGCATATTTCACCTTGCATACTGATGAAACTCTGATTTCTTTACTTCCATATATGCAAGGCAAATCTATGAGTCTTTCAGTAGGACAAAATCCGCATCTCACATGGCTCCTGTTACTGCTGAGCGTTGCTCCCGTTTGACGCCCACGTCCAGGATTACGGCACAGCTCGCCAATCAGACAATCAAGCAAACCCCAGACACGCAGATTCCTCTCTCACACTTGGGCTATACTCTTTGACTCCTCTTTTTCATATTGCTGTGTTGTTGATGCACCCATGTTCATACTCAAGGTCCATTTGATGCATGTGTCAGGCGTGAGGTGGAGGTTTAACTGATTACATCAAACTCCAGTGTGGTAAAAGAGCACAAAGGTGTCAATCTGGGCTCTGTGATGGGAGATCAGTGGAACAGTAATGCAATGGTAGTGAGTTATTAAATGAATAAAGAGGCAGAGCTGCCGAAGAGTATTGATTTTTCACAGCTCCCTGAGGCTCCGAGGGCTTTCAAGGCAGTAGAAGGACACACACACACATAGGCATGGGCACACATGTATGCGCACATATATACAGACACATATACAGACAGAGAGAGAAAGGTTTAAGAGTGAAAGGATAATGGCCCCAGCAGTTGCAGTCTCACTTAAAACACAGTTTGGGCTCTCAAGGTTTCCCACTGGACACCGATCGCCTGATGAAAGGACTCATTCGGAACCAGTCGGGTTTTGTTCTCTTTTGCTCGCCCCATCTGTAATGCACTCAACGTTTTGTACAATGCTAGCCACTAACACACGCACACACATGCTTTAGTACATGCAGGTTGTAGCAGCTTCCCTCACCACCTGGGGCTCCAAGGAGAGAAAAAAATCTGTTAAAAACCTCTTAATCATAAAAAGATGAAGCATAACATAGCAGGTTTAACAAAAGCTCTGGTGTGATGAATGGCCTTATCTGATTAAGCCGAGTGATTTACCCTGAAGGTGAGTAAAAAGAAGGAGAACCTGTCTTCAGTCAGAGTATCGAAATACTATTTTCCTTTTGCTAATTCTCCAAATGTGCATTATTTGTGCATTATCTCAACTGAAACACAAATCAATGACTTACCTAATCCTGCTCATAATAAGGCACGAGTACGCACGGCTAATTCTTAACTGCCTGAAGTTGAAGTCAGCTCTCTGCAGTCATTTGGCTCGACAACACTGGAAATACACAACCGAGGCTTCTTTGTGTGTCACTTTGATTAATGCCTGGGGCATTTTCACCGAGTGCAAATGTGAAGATGCTGAGATCCATCTTGATTTCACAAGTCCACTGGAGTCCATAAGGGGAGGGTCAATGTCCATCTGTTACCTTGACGTGACACCGAGCCTTGACAAAAGGAAAGACAGACCACTGACCTCAGGCGTCTGCTACTGTATGTGTGTGCATTTTCATCTCAACAGAGCTCTGTGCAGAGAATGGCATCGCTGTCTACCCTTCACTCTGGGTTCTCTTCATACATTCACATATTCTTGTTAAAGAATATGCCTCATCGTCTACAGACATTCAAAGCGATTCAGCCTTTGCAGTGAGACCTAAAGGGCCTCTTGAGTGTAGGAACATGAAAAAGATGCTGCCTATTGCTGCCGTCTGGTCTCTATTAGACACTGGAGTTCTCTCTTATTGATAGAAACCTCTCCGCAGTAATGGCCCTCGTGTATTTTCTTGCTTCTTTGCCAATCATTGCTGATGTACACAGGTCTCTAAACAGCTCCCATGTCTTTGTACTTTAATGGGTGACGCAAATATATGCATTTACTGATTAGTGTTATGACATTATAATGATCAAATCCAAGTGAAACCTTATAAAAGTTGAATTCTTGCACATCTATGCAAATTTGTTGAAAGAAGATGGTAGGCTCAGTAATTACTGTGGTTTTTGTAAGATGTATATTGTGTCCTTTAGCACTGAGAGATTGTTTGACTGTGAAGCACCGAGTGTCATTTAGGTGAAAGACAAAAGAGCCGACACACACGTTTTCTGATATGTTGACTCTTAAGCTGGATCAGTGATCGTTTATTTCAAATCCCAAGCCAAAAGACTAACCCAACTTCAAGGACTGCATGTCGCAAATATTGTCTTGGAAGGATTTGAGACTACTCGGTGCTGCAGTGTTACTGTCAACATATCAACAAGCGGTGGTGAGACTTCAACAATTTACACAAAGCAACAAAAAAAGAAAGAAAACAGCTTGAGTAAACTTATCTAAGATCTATAGCAAAAGGGCTTTGTCTTCATTTATGTGCAGTCCTCTACAGAAGTGGAAAGCATCCAGCTAGATAGATGCAAATCAGGATAGAGGGGATGAACAAACAAGAGACAAATAGACAGTCAACAGAACAGGCAAAAATCCCACTTGCACTCAGCTGCGCTGGCTGAGCACATTCCCACCATTCAGACTGCAGGGAAATCAATAGTTTTCTTCACCACATACAGATGAATTTTTCCAGGGCGAACTTTGTTCGTGTTGTTGAAAGATTCAACAATTTTACGTTTGGAAGAAGAATGGCCTGTTAAACCTTGAATCATGAATGACGAACAACAGCGGAGCATTGTTTCGGCCCTGAGCGCAGATGTAGCCTTACGTGTCCTTACACGTTTATCTGTCAAAAAAAACTGTGGAGTTTTTACATGAAGTTCTATTTTGAAACTTGATAATTGTCCAGCAGGATTTCGAGCCAAATCAAAATATAGAGAACTGTGGCTTTTCTTACCTTGTCACTTATTTATATTATCAAAGCTACAACAACCAGTGAAGTAACCTAATCAGTTGTAGTTGTCTTTAACTCTCAGTTAATAATTGCAGTCTTTTTTCAAGCATGAAAGTTCCTAACATTTGCAGGTTACAGCCTCCTGTCAGATTGTCAGAGGAGATTGCTCAGTGTTGACCGAGCTGGCAGCTGCTTCCAGCATGTATTGCTTTGTTGTTCAGACAGTAATTACAGACAACGGAGCAAGTTGTATCCACAGGTGCTGTATATCTAACAACACAGAGGAATTAATGCAGTTAGCGTGGGCCGCTGTAGCACTGTCTCCTGCTGAGATTGTAACCCAACAGGCCTTTAATGCAGAGTGGAGCTGCGAGGAGTGCCAGCCCACGGTGAGCTGATTCAATCCTCCCCTCCTGCCTGTTTTAACACAGGATCCTTTAATGCAGCCCTAACAACATTTGGGGAGTATTTTTAAACAAAATGAAATTGCAGAGGCGCCACCTCCGTCTGCCCCGGTGTGGCGTGGGATACAGTTCCCCCAGTCGAGGGTGCTCAGAGAGGCTGCAGGAATTTAAACTCCTGCTAATGAAGATGGGGGAGTGCTGTTTCTCCACTATAGGATTACATTGTCATACAGTACCGTAATGCAACAGAGTCCTATATGGCAAGGGGTTTCATGCATTGTGGCACAAAGGAACGAGCATGGGTGATTTAAAGATTTGCAGTAGCATTAAGTAGCATTTGAAATCTGATTAATTCTGATCAATTTTAATACTCAATCAATGCCATTTGCGAGTTGAATAGGTTGCATGTGGCATTTTCAAAATTAAAAAATCAGTTTTATTGAGGGTTTTTCTCCTTTGCCTTAAAACATGGAATATAGAGTTTACACAATTGTTGGGAAATATCTGTGCACACTCCCTCAAGGACCCATTTGCCATTTCTTTCCATCTCTGCGTGCGTGCACATGTATATCCTTCAAGTGTGTGTGTGTGTGTGTGCATGCATCTGGATGTATGTCATTTCATGTTGTGGCAGCTGTAGTCTCTGAATGTTTGATGTAACCAGCAGTGTGAGGAGAGAATCCAGAGTCCCGAGGTCAAGAGGGTGTGCTTTGACATACTGAGGAGAGGGAGGCTCAGGCGAGGGAGACTCCTTGATGTTTGTCCTGTCGATACCTTAGCTCAGGGGAATAGTTTGTCTGACTGTGTGTGGGACTTCCATCTTACTGGGCTCCAGTTTGTCTATGATTCCCAGCTATATGCAGTGTCTCACCCCCTAAACTACTTGTTTGGTGCCTTGAATAGTTTAGTAGCTGGAGTGAACCAGTGCCATTAGAAGGTTATTTTTCACGGCCACCTACTTCAGAATCAGAGAATTCAAGTAAATCCCCACCATACATATCCTAGTGTAATACATAAATGTTTATCATATGGAACAGTGTGTTGATAGAAGAGCATAACCTTCCAGGCTTCTGGGCAGGTAGCCCAGTGGAAGCTACATGCGCCAAGTTTTTTTTCAACAGTGTATTAATACACAAGGGAGCTGTGGCTTTATAAATTCCTCAGGGAGGTTTGTCACCTAGATTCACACATACTATAGTCTTGATATATGAAGACACACGCTTTCGGGTGGACACGGCCACACATACGGTTATGTGAAAAAAGTTCTGTGTAGTCCCGTGCAAAACTAAGTACAAGAAGTAGTGCTTACAAATGCATTGAGAGGAAAGGTAGCAATGCGCTTGATTAATGTGAACACCTCTATAAAGACTGAAGTCTTGGCAGTTAGTGTGTGTTAGGAAAATGCCACAATCGGTCCCAGGAATGGCTATCCCATTAAATTAATCTCTAAGTCAGACCATGGAGGAGAGCCATTTTTCCGGCTGTTCTTCTGTGGAATCAGCTCCCAGTTTAGATTCAGGAGACAGACACGCTCACTATTTTTAAGATCAGGCTTATAGTGTTTATAGACCACTTTGGATTAAATTATTTGTTATTATTAATTTTCCTCCACAGTGTGTCGTTTGTGGTGTCTCCCTCTCCTCACCCCCAACCTGTCACAACAGATGGCTCCTTTTCGAACAGAGTTTTTCTTCCACACTGTCACCAAGTGTTTGCTTTTAGGGGGTCATCTGACTGATAGGGTTTTCTGTCTATCATTGTAGGGTTTTAACCTTATAATGTAAAGCTCCTAGAAGCAACTGCTGTTGTGTTTTGGCGCTGTATTAATAAAATTAAACTGAATTGAATTTATTTGATAATAAAATCAAAACAGGAATCAAAAGCCATAAATAGCAATAAGCAAATACTAACAGAAAGCACTAAACGGTAAGCAAGAATCCAAAAGCAACTCAGAAACCCTGAGACTAAAACCTGGCCAATAACACTTGTTATCTTACAAAAACCCATCTGTTACTGCCATAAATCTAAAAAATCATCAGTAAAAAGAACTTTGATTTTCAGTAAATCATGGTGAACTGTTAAAATGTCTCAGCCCACCACAGGTATTTGGCCTAGTCTCCTTTACTAAGAAGTAGTTATCAGACACTTATCCTAAGACTTTTACAATACAGCCTTCTTTTGACAGTACTTTCATGAATTGTGGTCCTTTACTGATAAAAAAAAATTGTACCTGTGACTAAGCTGCTTTTTGATCCCCGTGGAAGCAACGCTTGATTTATTGATTATAGGGTGGTGCAGTCACTTTTTCAATATGATTGTGCTCCCAATGCAACTGATCTGGTTTCCAAATAGCATTTTAGCACTGCCTTCTTTGAGACTTGCTGTCATGAATTTAAAAAGCTCTTCTCTATTTAAAAATCGGACTTTTCGATTGTTTTAGTTTGTTCTATTGCCACATTTTCCAAAATATACATATAGGGCCATCACGTACTCACTGAATAGGAAGTTTTGTGTACAGGATTATACAATAAGCTCACTGGAAAAATGAAAGACATCAGCAAGAATCTGGCCTGTATTTAAATGGTTGAGCTAAAGATTTGAATTATTATATATTTCTGTTATTTTACTTTATATAAAGAAAGAAATGCTTTAAAGTGTTCAGTGGCTATCTCTCCCACACAAAGTTGGGCTGACTAATGTATTAACAGATTTGTTGAGAAATCTTAAGATCCATTTCTCTAAAGGAGTGAAAAGCCATTTCTTTCAACACAAAGTAAAAAAGTATCACGCAGTATTAGCAGCATACCAGCCACTTATCAACCACTCAGCACCGTTAGTAGTAATTGTTCCTTTAGTCTCGTTTCTAAGTAGATCTCCAGGTGTTGTGTGAGCATATGTGGGTTTTTATGTGTATGAGCATGTGCTTGGGTTTGGGTAGAGACAGTAAGAGAGAGAGGGGGGAAAGAGGAGTAGTAATCCATTAAACAGTCCCTCCATCTACGGATTAGGTTAGGCCATCAGTAGATGGCTTCTTCACTTTGAGAGAGGGCCGAGGGTCAGGTCAAGCATTTGGTAATAAGCTCAACTGTCCTATACTGACATGTTACCAAGGTTACTGGGCTGACCCTGTCCTACCTACAGGCTGCAAACTCTCTGACATAGTGTACACAGGTGATATTTGTTCATGTCCACAAACACTCACAGGGATCGTTGCACTTTTCCCTACTGCTGTAACTCTATCGTTCTACATTTCCTCTTTTCATGCTCCCCTGAAAAATCTGGCTTGTCCCAGCAAGACCTCATCTACTCCTCTCCCGGGATAGACGGTATCGTTTCATGTGGCCTTTTTGACACTCTGCAAAATAAAAGCCTTCGACTTAAGAGCATCGGCGGAGGTCAGTTTAGGTGTCTGATATCAACTGCAGTATAATTGCTGGGTCATCTCTCTTCTGGATGGTCAGAGGGACGATAGCCTCGAACGCTAGTCCTTCTGACCAGCGACTGCAGCATTGAGGCCCCACAGAATGCTGATGCACCATTTGTCTGGGCCATGTTCTGGTCTACATGATGGATGACATGCGCTGATGCACAGGCTCTAAGTGATTGGGGAAGATTGAAGACACCCAATTCACTTACAGTAGCTTTGCTATCCATTTCATAACCAGGCAATCAGAGCAATGGACACATGTAAAATGTACAAGTATGCGCTGGAAATTCCAGACCCGCTGAGCTGTTATGCTGCATAAACTGTAGCATTGCTGCTGTTCTCATTGTGGAGCTTCAATCTGCAGGTATGCACTTATCAGGCTTGAGTGTTGAGTTTTCGATCATATACAGTAGTCTCATTGTCAGGTTGGAATGCTCTCCTGGCAATGCAAGAATGTAATGATTTGTTAGCAGCATTGTACAAATCTTTCTTAATGCTGGTGAAGACTTCATAATAAGAAAAATATGTTTTAACAGATTTATTGTTTGCAAATGAGCACAAGTTTAGTAAGTTCAGTTTAGTTTAGTTAATTTTTTTGTGTGTAAATTCTGTATTTGGGTAAGAGGGGAAAATGGCTAGCAATGCATACACAGTAGAATGTAAAAATTTCTGATACTTTGAGTGCTTGAGTTAAAGACAAAACGATCTCCAAAAGGCATAAATTTACAGATTAAACATTCTTTTCATCACTTGAAGCCAGTTAAATGTACAGTTTTACTGGGAAAAATTAAAAGGACAACTATGTAAAGGGTTGGGCATCCCCCCAAAAAACTGAGCTCTTAATTTCTATCAAATTCAAAGGCCTTCAAAAAGCTTCTGTGGGCTATCTCTTGCTCACAATCATTGTTAGGAAGGACCAGGTGATCTGCAGCCACCCAAGAATCTGCAGCCACAGGCTCAATACAGCTATCTAGTACTTTGAAAATTAATATAACTGATCGCCACAAAGCTGGAGAAAGCTGGTAAAAGATGGCAAACTCTTTTCAGGTAGTATTTTTCTCAGTTTGTAATGTAATTAAAATTAATTAGCAGAGGTTAAGAAATTATATCTTGCCAAAAAAGGCAAATAAAAAAATGGTTTTTTTTAGTGCGAAAGGTTTACAAGGACAAGACAAGTGACTTACTGTTCTTCAGTGAAGCAACACATTCACAAAAATGAACTTCATGGTTGACTAATCAGAAGAAAGCCTTAACTGCATTCTTACCACAAATGTGCTACTAAACACTGAAATAGGCCTGATCAGCTTTGGAAACAACTCCTGGGGACTGGGGAAGCAGAAATTCATGGCATGTTTGGTGAGAAAAAATAGTGCACACCTCTCCAATGTTAAGTACTGGAGTGGATCAATTACTCTTTAGATTTTTGTTGCAATAGTTTGCTTTATGAGGCAGAAGAATTTTAAAAGATTCGAGATGACATGAGATTTCATTTAGTCTGGTTTCAAGCTATGCACTTAGACGCAAAGTACAGTCAGTTCAGACAAGCTAACATCCTAGCTTATCTTAAGTACTACATCCTAAGTACTACAACAATCTAGCAGGCATAGAGGTGCTTTAAATGTGAGAATAGGTGGTTCATCTGGAAAGTATTTTTAGGAAGTACCTGCCCTTTTCCAGAAGTTTTCCAGTTGTCCAGTAAACCATCTTGCATGTCTGCTTAGTGACCACTGACAAGAGAGCATTTCAGAGGTAAGAACATCTAAATTAACACACAGTGTACTACAGTACCCAGTAAGGTACAAACTGAACTGTTTAACCAGTGGCCCTTATACTGCCAAGACCTTTACCTAATTAATTTTGTGAATTAAATGGGATTTTTTGAATTCAAGACAACCCAAACATTTTACAGAACTAGAATCATTTTGTAGCAAGACTGGAAGAAATCTCCCACACAAACATTTGGGAGTGATCATGTATGGTTCACAGCTTTTAACCTCAGACACTTTTCTTATTTTTATGAAAAGTAAAAAGATGAAAACACCACGGTAACCTTTCTTAAAATATTCAGGAAATGTACTCTATAATTTTAAGATCTCTGTCTACCAATGTGGTATTCACATATGGTGGAGTTATGTGGTTCCAGGCCACTTGAAATTCTTGGTATGTAATGAAGACGGGGCAGAAACAGGCCTATTTTTTCCACACGCATTGTTTAGTGCCATTTAAAGAACAGCAAAACATTATCTGGCTCTCCCATATAATCATAAAATCAAAAATGGAGGAAATAAATTTAGAGAAAATGAAAAGAATGTGAACTATTTTACCAGAATCCAATTCAGTAAAGACAAATAAAAAGTTGAAGGGTGTTTACACTTGAGATTTCAAACGCCATAAGCCAAAAAAGCTGAAAAACTGAACATTGAAAAATCCACCAAAGAGACATCTAAAAGAAGAGCAGGTTCCAGTCCAGTGTTTTTGTTTGATGAAGCTGATGTCGCATTTTAATAAGCAGCTCCTCTCCTGTCTACACTAGATTGCTTGCCTCTAACTCTTTAACAAGGAATCATATGCTGAGATGGGCATTTCCTGAATCAAATGCTACAAGATGTTATGCATCCTGCATTAGAGAAACAAGAAGATGAGAGAGTATTGATCATTATGTAGCAGGTCTCATACTTTGAAGAGTGCAGGATAATCACGTAGATTTGGTTGTTTTTCTCTTTAGGCTCCTTTCAGGATGTTGAATGTGATAGTCTGTGAATGTCCTTGATGATTTTGTCATTGATTTTCTCCACAGTGCCAGACTGATTTCCTTTTGATGAGCCAGTGAGTAATTCCAGTTTGTATGTGTTAGCTACAGATGATGACGCATGACTAACAGAAACAGGTTCGGTACATCAACACAGCCATACAAACAGGTATGAGACCCCTGTTATTTTACGCAGGAGTAAAGTGTAAGGGTGTATATTACTGATAACATTTTTAACAGTGGGTTTTATAACCTCAATATTTTCTTGAAAATATTTTTCATAGTTGGAAAAGTTTTATATGAATGTCTTAAAAGTTTTAGGCCAAATAATCTGATCATATAGTCTTTTTAAAATCTTGTTCCCTGGTATGCATTTTCTTCCAAGACCCAAAAAGTGCCACTGCTGAATCGTTTAATTCTTCTTTTAGAGTGTTGAATGTGAATGTCATTGAATGTCCTTCGTGAATTTGTCATTGATTTTTCTTTTGCATAAAGCAGTTTTCCTCAGGCTATGTGCCAACAACATGCAGCTGGTTCAAAGAATGGGCAATAAAATTAAAACTGAATCTGAATTTTTCCTTAATTCTCTACAATTATAGGTCACTGTTTTGTATAGATTGCATATATTCTATTTTTATGGATCCACAATGTTGTCAAGTATGGCTGCTTTAATCAGAAAAAATATTGTTGTTGTTTTCAATTGCATGCTTAAATAAATAGATAAGGTTGTGTGGAAAAATAAAAAAAAATCACTTTGGTAATTCAGCATTAATAAATACAATTCTGACACAAAGCCAACAGGGAAAGGCGGGACAAAGAAAGAAGGAGGGAGTGTATTTTTAGCTGCATATCTGTCACACGTCTTTCTGCCTTTGATGGCTGATGTCCATCAGATCTCTGGAGCGTGGTGCCCTAAGCCTTGAAGCTGCATTGGGGAGATGCATGCACACACGCATATACAGACTTGCACTCACACACATACATACACACTTGCTTTCAGCAATTCTTCTAGGTGATGGATATGGAGGGGGGGCAAGCCACAGAAAGGAAACAGGAAGAGGAGAAAACATATGTCTTTTGCAGACATTTGACAGTATTTGTACTGGAATAAGATTTGGAAAACAGATATCCCCCAAAACACATACATTCATGTTAGAAAAAAGAAAAAGAAAGTAAACATCATAGGCTTCATGTGAGAGACAGCATCCAGTATGTGTGGCATGTGCTGTGGCATGTCTTCCTGTCTTTGGTCTTTAGGGGTCCAGGGGGTTTTGTTAGGCAGCTCACCTCCTGGGAAGGAGACTGAGAGTTTGGACACTGGAGATGTATAGATCCCTGTCAGCCTGCTTCATTAGTGTCAGACACACACGCACACACACACACACACACACATGCACGCAGCAAATGTACATTCTGTGTAAACAACTGGTGTAAAGGTGTGAAGAAGTGTTGGACAAAATTAACTACAATAAAATGTTACATCTACTGGCCTGTGATAAGGAGAAATGAGAAAAAGAAGATATAAGTGATTTTAAATAATAAAAGAGGGAGAAAAAGAATTCCTTGCATATCATAGGGCACATGCATGCTCTTTGCATTCTCAGAGTACAAAAGCACTAAGTACCAGTCCATTTACTGTTTGCCATTTACAACAATGTTGTAGCCTGCTGGGGATAAAACAATTGCAATGAATGCTTTTGAGCATCTCAGAGCCACTCTTTTAATCTGTAATTAGACTTGAAGAGTCAAATAACTGACTGTCTTGGATAGCAGAGTGGCAGCCTCTGCTGTCCTCGGCAGCACATTTTACATGTGGGTCTGAAAGCAAATCTGCATATAGCTCATTATAATAGACCTTCCCAAGTTGACTGTTATCACCTAAATTGATCATCATCTACAATAATAATACATTTCATCTTTTAGTTTTTACATCCTCATCTTTATTCTATACCACTGTTTAGTTGACTTGAATTGGAAGTGAATGTTGTGCATGTGTGATAAATAAAAATTAACCAATAAAGTTGCTCAAATCCAATCTGTTTCTCTGCCATCTCTCTCATTCCGCTTTCTAGAGTTGGCTTCTGTGTCAGTGTCTAAATTAATACAGGAACAAATAACATTTAAAAAATGTGTGATATCTGAATTATTGGTTGGCAGTAGCGACACAATCGTGGGCTGAAATAAATTTAAAAGGATGAAGTGTGAAAAGTTGTGGATCGTAGCAATCCAGAGATCAGCAAACTAATGACAAGAACACCATGACAGCAGGAATACACTATTACAAAAACACAGAAATAAATGAATAAATAAAAATATGCAAAGTCATAATATGACAAGGGCGATGGGAGAAGTGGGGACGGAAACCAGACTGCATGGTTCACAGCTCGGCTCTCCATAGGACAGGAGGCCTGGTTGCCATGGTGATGCAGTATTTCTCCAGAATTGCACATATTGATTTGCAGAGGCGTAAACGGCCAAGCAGGAGTGAGAAGAAAATGTGTGTGCGTCCGTGTGTGTGTGTGTGTGTGTGAGAGAGAGAGAGAGAGAGAGAGAGCGCTGGGGGATGGGCTGTAGATGAACAGGAAGGAGAAGGAGAGCATAGGTTGGAGCTCGATCATCAGACAATGGCTCGTGGTGCTACACACAGACACACCTGTATGGGACGGCCCCTTCACAGGTGTGTTTTGAAACATACTTTGTTCCTGTCATGGCAAACTCCACTGTCACCTCAGACTGCACACCACAGTTTATAGGTGGAGTGTGTGTGTTTTTGTGTGTTTTCTAATTTATGTATATTTATTACTTTACAGCTAAATGGACAGTGAGCTTCTCTGAGCTGAGTGATATGCAGAAAACTGCTCATAGGCAAACACCAGCTGCCTAAAAACAGAATTCACACATGTTATTCCTTGTATCCTCGACAGTTTGATCAATATTTGTGTGCATGAAATACTGTCTCCTAAAGCCAGAAACCAGTAAACCACAGTTCCAGTCTGTGATGTAATCAAAAGACAAAGCCCAGAGCGGTTTCACCAGTAATAATCCGACAGTGATTTTGTGAATACCTACAGAGCGTTTCACTCTAAATGTAGAAGACACTATTTCAAAACTGTAAGGCCTAAAAGCTAACAAAGCCTCAAAAAGCCCTCATGTTTCGTTACAGTGTTTCCAGTTAAATAGCTATAGAAAGTATTTAGACTCGAAATATTTAACATGACTTAGTCTTGTAAAGGTGTGATTCAGGGGATTTATTCAATAATACAGAAGAAGTGTCCAAAGTTAGATATACTGACCACATTCCGCCTTCTGCTACTTTTACATTTTAGTGTGTTTATCGTTTACGTTTAAAAATGACTGGACATCTTTAAAATAAACAAAAAAGCAGCACATATTATTTTTACTCTTTTCATTGTCATTTATTTATCTCAGTAAAAAGTTTAACTGAGCTTAAAATCTCTTTTCCAAGAGAGACCTGGCCATCATCCCACCAACACACACTCACTGGCCACTTAATGAGTTACCCCACACTAATACACCACAGCCAGCGGCCCAAAGTGTTGATCCGAGACAGAATGGATGTTTTGTTTATGATAAATTCTGGCCCTACTACCTGAATGACGCAGCAGAAATCGAGCCTTTATTTTTCTGACCATTCTCTGTAAACCCTACAGATGCTTCTGTGGGAAAATCCCAGTAGATCCACAGTCTGTAACAGACTAGCTTGTTTGGTTGCAGCAACCATTCAAAGTAACTGAAATCACCATTCTGATGATTGGCTGATTAGACTTTTGGCACTGAACCGGTGTACTTGTGGATGAGAGTGTATATACAGTAGTATATGGAAGAATGAGGCAGATAATCTGTTTAGATTCAGTCATTTCAAATACACATTATTCACATGTTTAGCAACTCAGTCACATATGAGCGACCTTTGACCTTTATGTGCTTTCCCCACACTCACCCTGTGCCCTGATCATCCTCTTATTGCTTGTCAGTTATATGATAAAAACACTATTTTTAAGAATGACTAATTAAAATAAATTGAAATTTGAAAAAAGTTATTAGGTTTAACTTTGGAGTCGGCAGACACTTCCAACATTGTGATTAGGGTTACATATTTGGACATGTAGTAAGCTGGCTTAAGAATGGCAAGAACTACAACACTGCTTGATACAGTAAACTGAAATATGTGTTCAAGGTTCTGTAATAGATAAATTACTCCTGTAGCTGTATGAGCTCACCTTGACTGTTCCTCATCTGCCCAGAGCACCGGAGCCAAAATAAAACTAAGGTGCTGCACATTGACTGTGGCATGTTTGTGGTATTTAACAAAAATGAGGGCCATTAAGTTGGCGAGCAAGCAGAGATGAAGGGAGCAGGGAGAGCGTTTGAAAAACTGTGTGGATGCGAAAGCTGAATTCCTTGAACGCTGTTTGAAAACTGTAATCCCAGCCGAAAGGTCAAAAGTCTCAGCAGGTTTTTTATTTGTGTCTTTGTGCTGCTGTTTTAAGCCCAGAACACGCTTTGTACTCCGTTCAAAGAGCAACATGAGGGGTCTGTGAGGGGATTAGTCTGAATGATGACGGCAGAGGCGGTGATGTGCGTGGGTGTGTGAACGTGCACGGACACACTCACGCACAAGAGTGTTGCTGCTGGCATATAAAAACCTCTTATCTGTGAAAGTAAACTTTTCAGTGGCCAGTAAAAACAGATATATAGTTTTGTGTTGAGATTTTAGATTTTTTTTTATTACAATGTGAAAAATTACTGTTACATGATTGTGTTATTTTTTTTTAATTCTTTTAGAGGATTATAAATAGCACACTTTTAGCTTTAGCCTTGGTGAGCTGCTGCCACTGGTGCCTACATCTTTATAATGCTCTATTTTAAGTGACTTCCTGAATGAAGGGTTTTTCCTATGTAAGTGGGTAAAGGGAGCATCCACAAGGAAATACATTAAATACTCAGAGTGAACCGTTTTCTTCTATGGTCTAAGGTGTTGGACGTAGACTTTAGGGATTTCTTGCTTTCTATGTAGTAACCTCTGTTTGATTCATCATGCGCTCGTCTGTGTTCTTGCCTGTCCTGTTTCCCATCTCTCTGATTCACTCTTTTGTTATGATAGTGTGCATGGTACAACTTGCATTTGGGTCCTTTGGCAGCAGCTCTTGAGATTTCCTGTACAGATAACAAAGATACAGTTTGTATATTTCAGTGCTTCATACTTGTGTTTTTAATGCCAGAAAATATACACTAAAATTACATCTATACAGTGTTTTTGCATCAGACTTTACTTTTATATCAGTCACGCCAATCCCCCATTTTTATTGAAATCATCTTGTGAGCTTCAATAGTAATTAAAAAAGTACATTTAGCAGCTGTTTTACATTTTTAATCACTTGAGGTTTCCATATAAAAACTTATCAGCCATGAGGACTCATAACAAATCAATCACATGTTCATAAACACATGGCAGGAATAACTTTTTGGCCTGCAGCAATCTGTCGCACAAAAGAAGTATGAGATCAGTTTCGGTGCCACCCCGATGTAAGTAATGGTCTCAGCCTTGCCACCTCTATAAAAACTGTTTGGCTCTGCCACTGAGTGCAGCTTGTCTAGTAATAAACTTTACCCTCACACTTGTATTTATGGAAATCACACTATCACATATAGTCAATTTTGGATAATAAATTTTATGTTATTGTAGTTACTAGAACATTTTCAGATGCATATTTTCAAAACTGATGATGAGTAACATCATTATTAATAGGTTGCAACATTTGTTTTGGAGCAAATCTCTTTATTAAATTTTCAGGTGCTTTTGTTTCTTGCAGAGCCAAAGTGTTATGGCATTGTCATGATTGGCTTTTTCTGTATTTTAGTAATGGAGTTTCTTCTGTCTCCATTTGTTTCCTCAATGGCTGTTCAGAAGGAAAAGGACCTCATTACTCCTGTAACGTGAGGTATCAAATACATACTGGTCAGCAGTTAAACCCACATTAAATGCACAGTACCATTTTAATAGAGTGAGATAGCATGTTCAATTAGTGTCTTTAAAAAGGCAAGGCCTGTGCAAAAAAAAAGTAGCACACATACGCACACATTTACAGAGAACAGAGACAAATGTTGCACAACACAGCACACACAGCGTTACCCCAGAGGTCCCCTGACTGGGGATGAGAGTTGAATTTACGAGCCTCAATCAGTTTCTCAAAAATACAACTAATCCTCTGCGTCCCTGCAACTTACACACACACACACACACACACACACACACACACACACACACAAAACCTTTGTTTCTTTCTCACACTCTTTTGCCCTTTTACCAACTCTACATTCAGTGCAGCACACTCATAACTGTGAAAGGGAGAGGGTATTTATGTATGCATGTGTTTATGTGTGGCTTTGTGTTTTCATGTGTCAGTGTGTTTATTTGTCTTTGTCTGTGCTGTGATTGTGATGGTGTGCTTGGAGACATTGTTAGCCCCAACAGAGAATTGCTGCCGTGTGTTTCAGCTCAAGGTCTCAGCCTCCGTCTCCGGCTGTGGTCTCAGCTCCTTCCAGCTGCTCCTGAAAGCTCCACTCTGCCTGAATGAGCTGCTAACCTTGGCACCAAATCAATATCAGCCAAACTCTTTGAAGAATCACAGATGGAACTGGCCTCACTGCTCTGTGCTTTCGGTAGTGTGTGATCAGTGTGTGTGTGTGTCTGTAATTGCTGCCAGCCTCCCTTTCCTGCTTGGCCTGCATCCAGAGAGCAGTGTGATGGTGGAGTATCTGCTCTCATTCATGATGGAGGGTGAGTTTTAAAGTTGGCTAAAATCCACCCACAACCCCCCATCAGTGGCACCCACAATGGTTACAATTCATAAGTTTTGCAAGATTTATTTATTTTATTTAATTCTTCAGTTATGCGAATCCAAAATAAGGCAGTTCTTTCTTTAATCTTTCCAGCTGCCTTTGTCCTTGGCGTAAACGTACACTCGCACACGCATGCTTCCTGTAACCCAGCCTGGTATCATCTGATCTGGGTGTTGCTGTAGCTGATCGATGGTTGTGTTGAAATATCTCAGGGTGTGATGGGAGGCTGCATTCACACAGGCACAGAAACATATCAATAACCTGAACTCTCTGATCCATCATCTGTGTCTCTAAATACAATTAAATAGCTTCTTTTACACAAATGCACTCTGTACACAAGCTAACACCTAAAAACAAATAGATACATGCTTGAATAGATTTTACAGCTGATCTACTGCAGCAATGCCGGCACTGGGATGGCAAAACACACAAAACAGACACCTGATATGACAATGTGCAGAAACTCCTTTATGGTTTCCCTCACTAAGGCATAAAGGAAAGCAACGTTTCCAATTAATGGGAGGAGAGTGTGTTAATTTTTAGATTAAGTGTGTTTTCTTTGCTGCCAGCGTGGTTTTTACACAATAGTTTTGAATATGACGATATCTGAATTACATGCAAGGATTTCTTATCACAAAGAAGGTCTGCATATGAGAAAATGTGCAGAATTTGTGAATATGAAGCATCGTCTTTATATTTCTTGATAAGATGGTGATATTCATAAAGTCCAGTCTACTAGAAAAAATGTTTCTGAATTGCTCTTATGCTGCTCTGTGAATAACTTAAGTTAGCAGCTATTACAAGGCCAATACTTGCACAGAGCAGCAGCCTGGAAAATGAATCCTTTGTTGCGCATCTCATTTAATCAGTTGCATGAATCTTCAGTGTTTAAATGAGGAGTCACTTAAAGTGGCTTTGAGTCCAGTGTTACCCTGGAACAAGGTAAATCAGAAAGTCCTTCAGAAACAGAAAAGAATAGAGAACACTTGGGCACTTTTCACTCATCAGAGGGCAAATTGGTCCGTCTTCTGACTTCAGTCTATTGATGGGAAGGACAGCCACACAATAACAAATATATTGTGATTCTGATTGTATTCTGCCATCATTTTTCTTTGTCTCCTTCTTTCTGCTCTCCTCTCTCATTTTTTCCCCTTTTCTCCTGTCCTCATTATTTATCTTTACTCTATTCTATTACCCCCCCTCCCCCAGTTCGTATGCCTTCCTGCCTTCTCGTATTGATTTTCATTTATAGGTTTTCATCCTTTTCACTCCCATTTCTCAGCACTGATGGCACCTTGCAGCTTGCCTCTCACTCTGCCTCTTCCCTCACCTCTCCACGAGTAAATGCCTTTCACGTTCTCTTGCCGTTCTTTTGTTATAATATCAGATACTTCTGGGCTTTTCAATACAGAGAGGGCAGGCTGCCACAAAGAGCATGCACCACAGGTGAACAAGTCTTGGTAGTCTTATGCTATTCAAAAGCCACAAAGGTCACCCACTTTCCTTATACATTAGTGAAAAGAAGTTGGTATGGATCCAGAAAGCTTTCAGAGAAAAAAAGGTGCCACTAGCTATCAAAAGATTTATTATAGAATATATTCACTGCAGTATAGTCTGTTTCATAGATGTTGATGTTACTCATATCAAATGTTGGCTGTGAGTTATGAGCCAGGAGATGGATTGGCTCAATAAATACATTGTTAGGAAGCACTGTGCCCGCATTGTGTATTCTGTAATCACAGAAAGGTGCCACGAGGGAAAAAGTAAACAAAAGTGGGACTTTTCATACTGTTCCCCAGCTTCTGGGACTGGTTATTAAACAAACCAGATTTCCAGATAATAATTTACACACAAAAAAAACAAAAAACAAAACATATATAAAAAAAATGAATATATTCATAGCCTAAATCACTGATGTTTAATCATAGAAGACAAATCTCTTAAGTGTTCGCTTATTTCAACTAGCAATAGGACATGTCTTCTAACATAATCAGGTTATGTTTCACATTCAGGATTAACATAATCAATGCAGGAACAATTCTAAAATTAAGGGACAACAAGAATTAGGAACATTGCAAAGCTGACATAATTAAAGAGAGCTTTAAATGGGTTGACTTCACATGTTTTTACAGTGCCTGCAAGTTGTTTCCGTGGTCCAAAGACATGCCTTTTAAGTTCATTATTGATCCCAAATTCGTCATAGGTGTGGGTGTGAGAGTGACTTCTCTGTCTTTTGGTGAGTGGTGAGCTGTCCTCCTGGTGTTAGCTGGGTATTCTGATATTCTCCATCTGTCACAGTCTTTCTAGATTAGCGATTAAGGGTACAAATGATGTTCACTGAGGATGTTCACCAGCATAGTGTCCAACATGAAGGTGCTAGAGTTGACAGCTAAAACAGACTGAAACTAGTTACATGTAGTTAGGGTCATATATACCGGGGCATTTTTGCTATTTCACCAGTTTACCAAAACATTCAAGTCACAGTTAATAGTATTTGTAGTATTTCCACTAAAAGGGACTCATTTTCCATAGAGTTCAGAATTCAGTCATTTTCACTGGATTCTTCTCCTGAAAACAGGCATACAAAGAAAAGAAAATACTTTCCAAACCTCAAACTTTCCCCTTTTTTTGTATTTATACATATATATTTTTTAGGTTATAACATATTTAAACACCAAAGACAAGAAACCTTGTTAAATCAGTTGCATCACAACTCAAAAACCTTTAGATTCCTAGCATAGTGTGAATAACAGTCATTAAAAATACCAGATAGCATCCTCATCCGGACTTCAAGACTACAGAATACTGTTTGTCCCGTGTATTACATCCATGCTGAAAGTACATAAGAAGAGAAAAATCTACAAAGCAAACATTGTTTACCCAATTAGATGGATGGCTCTGTGATTGTGTGTAAACTGGACTCCGTGTTTGTTTTGACTCTCCAACCAACGAGGAGAAGCCTGAGTATCAATGGAGCGAAATGTCAACTAAGAAGAGCGATAACGAGATGGCGTCGGAAATGTATGCCCTTACTCTCTTGCGCCTTACACAAACATGCTAATATCGATGTTGGTTATTAATTGACCAGACAAAGAGTCATCCAAGGAAACGGGCTGTTTTTCTCTGATAACAGACACAACCTCTAATTCTGAAAGACTCTTTGTAGTTAAAGAAATCAAACTGAGGATGATTCTTCTTTAAAATAACAACTAAATTCTTTATTGATACAAAGAAATGAAAGAAAAATGACTTTAAGGAGCAAGAATAATGCTTAATGTCTAATATTTTCCATTAAGAAAACAGTCTAATGCTAGCTAGTTATTATCTTTTTAAAATTATGAAGCAAATCAGAAATATTAAGATATTCCAAAACATTTCACTACAAAAAACAACAACAAAACAACAACAAATGTTGCTATATTTAATTTATCACATTCAAAATGAGCTCACATAAGACTGATAAATGCTAAGTTTTGCTGATCTTCTGTTAAGTCCAAACATGTATTTGTCTTTGACTGTTGCAGCCCTGAAAACAAAAACAATAATTGCAAAGCTATTAGCAGTCACTTGTCAATCCCCAATATCACCCGTCAGCACGAATGTAATGAAATCTATCAGTGCCAGATAAAACTCTCAGTGCGTCACAGTATACCACCATTGTAAATCTGGTGTCTGTGATACATTTTATTTCGACCAGTAATGAACCAAATGTATCGACTGAGAGTAACCAATTACATTTAATGTGGTGGAAAACCTTGGAAGTGTCTAAAAAAAGTTTTTGAGAGAGGAGTGAGGCGTGCAAGGCGTACAGTGATGTCTACATTCTGCAGGAGTACAGTGACAGTACAGTAACTTTTCCTTCTAACAGTGAACAGCAGTAATGTGACAAACTGATTGGTAGGTTTGTGCATTAGAGTTCTGAAAACTAATGGAGAACTCTCTTTTTTTATTCCTGTTTACAAGAACAAATGCACGAGGACAACAACTATGATGAAATGACACTTTCACCAACCAATAAAAACCCAATGAAAATATTCTGGAGAGACAAGAAAGGTAGGACAAGTTTGGAAGTGATCCGATCAGATGCCTAAATTTAGATGGTTAAATTGTGATTAAAACAAAATAATATTTAATTCAAAAGACTATCACTAAAACTAGATCAAAGTTTGCTGTCAAAATTAACACTGCTGTGGAGGCATACAATATCAAGCATGCTTCAATACGCTTTGTGTGTTCACTCCCACTGCCACAAGGGGGAGAAAAATGTTTTGCACTGCAGGGTTAATAATAAAGCGAAAATGCAAATTTAAGAAAGGAAACATCCCCTTCCACCGCTCCAGCTCCTACATTTTAACTTATTGGATATTGGAAATGCTACTGCCTGCTTTGATACTGAATGTCAATTGCAAGTCATTTAATGATCTGATGCTAATGGAATTGCCAAGAAAAACTCAATTTTGGGGATTTAATTGCAAGACCATGTGTAACCTTGATACAAATACATTTTCTAAGGTGTCTTTTGAAGTTTGCAGAGTTTTAGTTCTGATATAGAATGTGAAGAATTCATGTCTTCTCTGCTGACATATGGCATGAATATGATTACTTTCAAACAGAGAGCTTCTCCTTTCCCTTTTGCCCCCCTGCAGGTCCTCACCTGTGGCACTACTTTGCTATTTTCCTCTTACTGATTGAAAAAATCTAAAAGTGTTCAGTAAAACAGAGGTCTTTGCCCCTGTAACCTGGCATTACCAAGAGTCGTATTATCCTCAGTAGTAGCTCTGAAACACACACACACACCTACAAACACACACACACACACACACACACACACACACACACACACGAACAATGGCACATCGATCACACATCACTACATTCTGACATCCTGAGGCAGCCCATACATACACACACACACACAGACCTACACATACACCTACCCACACACACACATACACTTACACACACACAGTCACAACAAAAACATTGATTTGCCCCCCCCTCCCCTCCTTCTGCAGAAAAACACTGCCAATCTTCACCAGGCTGTAATTTTATGGCACAACAAAATGAAAGGGTAATTTTAGCAGGATAGTGAGGGAGAGGCACAATCGGAGATAAAGGGACAAAGTTTGGTGTCTGAAAGGCCGGTGATGATGATAGCAGCCGTGCAGCGAGAGAGAAAGGAGAGAGAGAAAGGCCGTTTGACAAGGCTGACAGCCTCACGCCTCGCTACCCAGCTCAGCACAGAAAGACAGGCGCTAAAACACTGCAATTTAGATAGTTTACTGGCCATTGTCAAAACACTAGCACAATCTGTGGAGGGTTTAACGGGTTTAAAGTCACTCAGTGGGACCCCCACCATACTCTACTTATTACTTTCCACTGCTGTCTTCTGTATACCTATGCTGAGCATACTGAATAGTCGACCTGCTGACTCTCTCGCTGCAATGTAAATTTGAGTTTCAATGAAAAACTTCAAATTAGTAATAACATATTTATAACTATTAAATTATAATTCACTGTTACTGATCTGCTATGGATATTTTTCTTTTCTCTTTAGTTAGAAATTCTTTATCACAGCGCAAAGATGGAGACAAACAATACACTATGAAGTTTAAAGTCACTTTTTCATCTGCCCTACCCTTGGCTAATAAATATAGTCTTTGAAAACCACAAGAGAACATTATGCCAGAATTGGTACCATAGTATATGAGTGTGTCCAGAGGATTGTGATTAGTCACCGCTGCCTCTTCTTCCTCGCTTTGTCCTCCTTTTGGGCCAGATGGTATCAGTTTATTGTGTAGCACTGATGAAGACAAGCCATGCCTTTTATTCAGTTCGAAGGAAGGCCAGGATAGATTGATATTGATAACTTCAAACGGAGGCTTTGGTCTGTGGTTTGCAGAGTGGAAGATGTCCAGCAATTTCCACTTTTTCCCACCCTTACAGACAGAAAGCAGTGCAGTATCTCTGTTAATAAATACTCTGACAAGTCAAGGAGTCTCTGACAATTAGTGTTAGTTAATGTTAAACAGTTATTTTGCTCCTCAGCACCATCACTTTGGATTTGAAAGCAGTTGGTGTAATTGAAGTGCTGACTCTCAGGTTTAATTCAAGCATTTAAACAAAAAAAATTGCAATTATTATTTAGGAAGAGATTTTCACATACTACTTCATAGAGATGGGAATTGTTAAGAATTTGGCAATTCCGATTCCATTGTTGATATCAGTTACTGATTCTCACTGGGCTTTCACTGGCAGTACATAACGTAATTTATCCCATGAGAAAGTAATTAATTATACTACTCATTACATTACTTTGGCGTTCCTCCCTGAAAAGACATGAAACACAGTGTCTCACTATTACCAGTTAACAATATAAACCTGAGGCTACTGTACCCACACACCAACACAAATTCCCATCCTAATAAGAACACACATAATCTCCTTCTTAGTATTTAGGTATGAACACACAGCAAAGGTGAAAACTAAGACAAAGAGGCTTCAAAGTGATCACCACAGTGATTCCACTTTAGAAACTTCAAGAGGTAAAAACAGAGGCTGCAGCCTGACTGCTCATCAGTTTGTTACCTGTTGAAGTTCAAGCTCTGGCTGCTGGGTTTGGGTCGGCATTCACTCAACTTTATTATCACTCTGGGTTCTTGGCTAGCTTGGCATTAGCACGCTGCCTGTGCAGATGCTTGCAAAGACCTGAAGTTGTGTTAGCAACATACTGCGCTTGTTTCTGTTCTGGATGCAGTTTCCACTTTACCATCATGGTTTCATCCTTTTGTGCAATAAAAATAAAACTAATGTCCATATCCAGGCTGTAGACAGCACCACTATTTTCCTCCTCAGGCACAGCTTGTTGTAGTGCAAATGGAGCAGATAAGCAGGCTCGATAAGAAAACAGACTAACAATTCCAAGAAATCAAACTACTGGGAAGTTCTCGATTCCCCTCCCTACTGCTTGGTCCATTTTTTGAGACTCAAAATTGTTTGTAATCAGTCTATGCCTGAAGTCTGCAGTACTATTCAGAACTAATTCTGCTACCTAGCAGATATATCCTCAATACCACCCACTCCAGCTGTCTCCACGTGATGACTTCCTTCCGCTGCAGCAACACCTGCTTTGACCTGTAGTGAGTTTTCATTTAAAAAAAAGTCACCAAATGCAAATTCATTTCAACACATATGAAGAAAACAGTTCTCCTCTGCCCATGAAACACTGATTTGTACAAATACTTTATAGCAAACTTTGAAAATAGAGGTGCTTTGGGGGCATGGGGAGGTGGGGGGACCCACGTGTAATTCCAAAATTCTTGATTTAATATTTTTGCTAAAGTCCTTGAATTAAAACTCTAAGTCTACAATTCAATCACACCGTGATTGATTTTTTTTTTCATCCTCTCACGATTGTAGTGATCTGCAGATACAAAACTATGAACCTTATTGTAGATGGAGCATGTCTTTTTTAGGTTAAGTTCTTTACTTGTATCAATTAATTTTGATGTGAGATTACACAAAAAGTTGCAGTGGTGAACACTGGCTTAGAACCAGAGCTTGTACACCAACAGCAAGCCTTAATAAGATTTAATCTGGCCCAAGAGCCGAACAGGAGAGAAATGCAAGACTAGGCCTGCACAATTAACTAAATTTTAATCTCAATCATGAATTTGGCTTCGAACAATTAAATGAATATGTGTCAGTAATGTTTAAAATGTGTGCTTCACTAATAACAAAAGCAATCACAGCCGTAGAGCTTGACATTTCCTCGACTATTATGGACAAGAAACACTATGTTAAAAGACAAACACAACAAAGAATTTAAATGTGTGGCACAACAGAAGGTGAAGAGCTTCTCCTCGAAGTGAATTATCAGCCATTGTTTGGAAATACTTCAGATTAAGCTCAAGTGATGTTCACAGTGAAAGAATCATATGCAAATAGGGCTGTAGAGCTGTGTGTGGACTGAATCTAGAATAAGGAAGACCAATTTTATTTTGATATAAGGTTAAGTTCGTTTGCAGAAATGTCACACAATATGGATGTGAAAGCAAAGCAGTGTTATGTTTCCATGACAGGACAATAAAAATATTTTTTTCACTAAAATCAATTCATAATTGTGATCTCAATATTGATCAAAGCTCATCAAATTTGAAGGGTTCTAGTAGAAAAAAAACAGATGGTGCTCAGAGATGCAAGACACCAACACGTTCTGATAGATAGATAGATAGATAGATAGATAGATAGATAGATAGATAGATAGATAGATAGATAGATAGATAGATAGATAGATAGATAGATAGATAGATAGATAGATAGATAGATAGATAGATAGATAGATAGATAGATAGATAGATAGATAGAACATTTGGGGGAGGGGGCACAGTTTAGAGGTCGTAACCTTGAGTATTGATCAGGTTTTGCCATTTCCATGGTGACTGGAGGCCCTCTCTCTGACCTGCTGGAGTACATCAGACCTGAGATCCATAACGCCTGTTTGTTCTCTCTTTTACTCTCTCTCCCTCCCTCACTCTCCTTGTCTGTCTCATGCACATACTGAGACACACCTACACAGAGGTGCAAACACACTCATCAGCTCACACATACACACGTATGCACACACACATGCACACAGCTGCTCATCCAAGCACAGGAAGAAACTGAATTAAACCTTAAAAAACAATCTGAGCCTGCAGAGAGGACAATTCATCATGATCTGTGTGTGTCAGAGGTGTGTGTGTGTGTGTGTGTGTGTGTGTGTGTGTGTGTGTGTGTGTGTGTGTGTGTGTGTGTGTGTGTGTGTGTGTGTGTGTGTGTGTGTGTGTGTGTGTGTGTGTGTTGCTGTTGCATGGAAGGGGGGATTGTGGAGTTGGTGCAAAGGGGTAACTGCAACACTAGAGCCCCTGACCAGTAGTCCACAAACTCACACACAAGCAGTGCTCACTTCACGACACAGATCTTTAAACACTCATCCACATTCCAGCCAAGGTCAGCTAGACTGTAAATGAAGCTACATATCTGGCCAGGATTTGAGTGAGTCAGAGAAAGAAGCTGAGCCAGTGAGAGAAAGAGTGAAATGAAAGACAGAAGTAGAAAATGAGAAATGAGAAGAACACATGACACATATAGTGGACGCATGTTAGAAACTGGTTTATTTAACACAACCCCAATTTTTTCTTCACTCCCACTTAATGGATATTTAAGGCATTCTACCAATTTACAGTAGTGGTCTTCTTCCTTTGTTTAGCATTAAAAGATGAACTCATGCCTTGTTTTTTGCTTTTTCTTCTTTAACATTTGCTCCATTGGTTCTCTCTTATAAGTTGCTCTGAATGGACTTGTCTTTTTCTGATTTGTTGCACTCTGTGTGTGTGTGTGTGTGTGTGTGTCACTACAGGAGGCAACTAAAACAGAAGAAGGGCTTTGAGTTTGTCCCATAGGCTAGCAGGGGCCCGCAGAGCTGAGGGGCTGCCTCTTTGTGAGGAAATGATTTTCTCGGTGCTGAGGAGGACACTCCAAATCATCTCCAGCAATCTCAGTAATGGCCCTGAGACGCCGCTGCCTTTGTCCTGTAATGGTGACAGATGACTGGCTGGGCAGACGGGGGCCATCCAGATGCCTAGCAAAAACCTCCACGCGCGTACACACACAAACACTTGCATAAATTGCCACTCCACCAGCAGCCGGTGTGATTGCGGGTAATTGTCTCTTCTCGGGCTGTGGTGTTAGTGGTTATCCTTAACGATCACTCACAAAGAGGAGTTCCAACTATCTGTCCTTTCAAAGGAAAGATGATTCCACTTTACAGAGTCACGCCTGAGCACCCCAGCAGAGCTGCCTTCAAATATAAGAGCTATGACAATACAGCTTTTAATGTTAGTGGATTAAAAGTGTTTGGACTTGTTCACAGAACAGATGACATGTTGGTTATGTCAGCCAACACAAATGTGCATAAATTATTGTCAGGTCTACTGCAGAACAATGCTATTACAACATCATTTATTTCTGAGGTGTCAAACATAAAGCTTGTGGACGAGAACCAACCTCCTGGATGGTATTATAGAAAACAAAAATTGCACAGGAGGGGCTGATCAGAAGTTTAGGACCACATGCCTTTAAAAGGCCAAATCTGTGCAAAAATGTGGATTCATTGTCATTTTCTGTCAGGTAGTCAGACTGTCATTTCGTTCTGATGGCAAAGGCAAAAAAAACTTTCCCTTTATAAACGTAGTCGGGTTGTTGAACTGCATAAGCAGTTATTTGTAATTTCTTAAATGATCCTGAAGGTTATGGAACAAAACGTTCAAGTTGAACACCCAACACATTTTCACCAGCACTAAGCTGGAGGATCCAATTGGCTGTTGGTCAAGACACTGGATGATCCTCAACGCAAATTAAGGCCGATACTGGTGCCGACTGCAACTCCATAACCATCAGACAGCATCTGAGACTGAAGGGCTGATCCCAGATGTTTTCTACGTGCCACATTGAAGGGTCTGGGGTACTTTTTCCTTCAGTGGAAAAATAGAGCTTCAGGAGGTGCAGGGGTGTCAAAGGGTCACTGCCTATGTCCAGATGTTGCAGAGAGCATCTGTCATGACTGAGGGCCCTCGTCTGTGTGGTAGCAACTGGGTTTTCACCATGCCCGAAGGACAAGGGACTTCTTCCAATAAGAATAGCAGAATAACATCACTCTTTTGGACCATCCTGCATGTTCACCTGATCTAATCCAAATGAGAACCTTTGGGGATGGCAAAGGAAGTTTACAAAAATAGACAACAGTTCCAGACAGTAGATGCACTTCGACAGTAGATGCACAGCAGATGCACTTCGTGCGGCCGTCTTCACCACTTGGAGAAATGTTCCAACGAATCATGGAAACGCTTGCATCAAGCATGCCGCAAGGAATTTTTGAAGCGGTCAACAATAACGGTGGAGCTACTCATTACTGAGTTCATGTTAGGAACTGTTCTGGGAGGGGGGGTTAAGGGTTTTTTGGAGGTGTTGTCCAAATCTTTTGATCAGCTGTTTCAGTTTAAGCGTTGTTTTCAATAAATTGCTTGCTCAAAAAATATGATTTTTTTTGCCATTTTTCAAGTGGTCTTAAACTTTTGATTGGGATTGTATATGACCCATTTTGTATTTTTTTAGTTTTAATTCAGTGGAATCTCTTTTTTGTGTTTCAGCAGCTGGAAAGACCCCAGTTTGCATGCTATTATATGCTTTTTTGAGTAAAATAGGTTGGAGAGAAGAAGTTACAAGAGCCATATCAGACTTGTAAAAACCTGCACGGGGAGGGTACAACAAGAAAAAGCTGAAACAGATTAAAAATACCTTTAAAACCTCTTTCATTTGTATGTTTTAAAAGTTTCCCTGTTCAAGTTTGGTGTTAAAAGTGCATTGCATTAACTACACCTTATGCATCGCTGAATCAAAAAAAAGACCAAAGACCAAACCTTTTTGTTCTGGTATCACTGTTTGTGAATCCTCCGACTTTTAGCAGGACGTGAAAGGACAATTTTCGATCACAGGGGTTGAGAACATGAATTAAATGGTTTGATGTGACCTAAAGTTCGACTTTTAGCCAAACAAGTCTCAAACACATGTTAGTGACAGAATCAATGGGTGTAAATGGAGAAAGCCTGTTGTCTTGTTCCATGCCTGTTAAAGAAGAGGTGTGAGATGTTCTGTTGCAGTCCCAGTGGTCTGGGGTGTTAGCTTCACTTTAACTTGTTTGAGAGCTACCATATCTCTTCTATGTCAAATGTAGGAATGATCCAGTTAAAGTATTCAGAAACTATCCATCAGGGTTTGAGGTGTTGATGTATTTCTCATTGACTGGGCAGTTTTTGTGCTTTCTTTGTCAAAGTGGGACAACTTTAATCTAAGGACAGAGGAGCTAACAAGACTTTCTTCAGAACGTGGATGTAATAAGGGGCTTCACCGTTATTTTGAAATGTCAGTCATGCAAACTATTCTAGCAGAGTGAAAGAATAAAAATATGGAGCTGGAAATGTGCAGAATGCACTGAGCACTATTGGGACAGAAAACATCATTTCAATGAAGGCCTCTATTAAGTTGTTTCAGACCCTCATTTAAATTGTTTTCCGTCTCAATATTGCAGCTATGAGGATAATGAAGAGTGGAAAGGCAATTAGTCCAGATGTAATACCAGTGGAGGTATGGAAATGTCTAGGAGAGAAGACAGTGGACCTTTTGATAGGATTGTTTAATGTAATTCTTGAGAGTGAGAGTATGGAGGACAGCCTGAGGAATGGAGCAGCGTACTGTTACTGATTTTCAAGAACAAGGATGATACCATGAAGAAATGGGAAAGAGTTGTTGAAACTAGGTTAAGAATAGAGGTGAAAATCAGTGAGCGGTATGGCTTTATGCTGAGAAAGAGCACTACAGATACAATATTTGCTTTGAGAGAGTTGATGTTATAGTATAGAAAAGTCAGGAGGAGCTGCACTGTGTATTGATGGATCTAGAGAAAGGTATGAAATGGTGTGAAGAGAGGAACTATGATACTGCATTAGGAAGTCATGAGCAGCAAAGGAGTTTGTGAGTACTGTGGAGGACATGTATGTACCTAAATGTACCTAAAAACCAACGAAGATTTCGACATGCAACCATAGACATCTGCTCAAAAAAACTCCCATCAGCTACAGCAATACTAGCATAGTACTGACCCATCAAGGCATGGTCATAGGACCCTGTAGTGTGTCCTGGGTGTCCTGTAGTGACAATGGCAATGAATCCTTTGGGTCCTGTGGGTTGCACTGTTGTGCTTCCATAGATTCAGGTTGTTATCCTCAGTACAATGGATACTCTGTTACTTTGGGAACTTTTTAAAATATTGTCATGTTGCTAGAGTTAGGATGCTTTAGGACAATTTATTTTATTATAGCTGAATTAATATGAGGTTTCTTTTACAAAGTCATGCCACTTTTTTTTTTGCAGCTCCGCCCATTCACTCCCTCTGCACTTTCTGCTGTTCTCACTCAAAGTTTGGCAACATGAAGGGAGATACATCACCGGTCTGACAACAAATACTATCTTAAAGTTCAAAGGTATGTTTTTACTTAATTTTACCGTTGAGTCTGTGGCAGTAAACAAAATTCATTGATTTTTACAAACAACACACTAAGAAAAACATTCCTTTCTTAATAAAAAATAAATTGCAATTTTATTTCACAGACAAAGGACGTTATTGGCGTTCTGGTGTAGGTTAATTTGTGTATCTGCGTGATGCTTTGCAAGGTTAGTTAGGGTCCGAACATGTAAAAACACTGAAGCGTTTTATGTATCATGTATCATCAGCAGCAGAATGTGCAGACTCTTATTTACAGAATCTAGCTCCATTTCAAAGCAAACTATCCCTAACTGTTTACCCAGGTTATTTCTTTAAACATGAGAACAAAGTGTGGGAAACACTCTTACTCTGAGCAGTTCTTTGCATTGTGTCATGCTGTTGGAGTCCTGCTGCCATGTGGGGGTGTGCTTGGTCTGGTTGCATGAATCGTAAGTTTCCCAGCATAATACTGAAATATAATGAAATGATCAATGTTATTCACCTATCAGTGGTTTTAATATTGTTGCTGATCGGTGTAAATTTAGTACTCATTAGCAGAATAGACCACCATCTTGCCATCTTAAAACTGCTCCAGCCTTTTTTCATTGATCTTTCATTCCAGAGCTGCAGAATCCTATTAGTGTATGTCACCAATAAAAATCAGTAGGCAGAGGATATAGTCAATGGCCTTTCCTCATTAGGAGATGCCCACCAGCAGGCCTCAGGGCAGATCAAAAGGGCTGGTCTGAATATCGCCTTCAGGAATAAAGATGTTTTTTTTCTTTAAAATCAACTCCAATCCTCATGTTTCACTGCGTGAGGCATGCAGAAGTAAAACTGTGTGAGGTTTAACAGACAGAGTGTCCTCTGGGTCTGAGTTTGGCTGTTTGTCTTCCTGCCTTTCAGAGGTGTAGTCTTTATGGTCTACGAAGCCATCTCCAACTGCTGAAATAATAATTTGCACTTTTTATTCTTCAGATGGGTACAAAATAAAGAAAAATACAAAAACTAACATGTGGGACTTAGATGCTTCCTTGATGGGGAAAAGGGGCTCAATGGAAGGCTGATTAGTTTGATGCGAGTTTTATGCTATGGCATTATGCTCCCTATCGATTTTCCTAAAAAGTCTGTCTAATGGCTCATGACCAGCAGACACAAACACAAAAGTGACCAAGTGAGCAAACCAATCAGTAATCAGTGAAAAAAAGCCTCTGTTTGCGATAAGAATAAGGATATACACATAAAGATAGACATGAGGATAACCCAGGTCTGATAGTGCCGTTGTATCGCATAACCGTACTCAAGACCACACACTTTTAAATAAAATGTCTTTTTATTGGAAAACTTTAGTCCTGTGATATGCTGAGCTGTTAAAAAGTAGAATAATATGATACAATATTTTAGATGTATCATGCAGTCCTAAGTGTTGCTTTAACCTTCCTGGAAAACTGAGCTGAATAAGAGCCTTCTCAAGAGAACGCTTACTGTAGAACTGCCTGGATTAACTGCACTTACAGTATGTAGTAAGGCTGTGTGAATGTTTGTGTGCGCGTGTGTGTGTGTGTGGCAGGCCATGTGTAAGGCAGCCGAAAGTGGTCGGGGCCAAATTGCTTTATCGTTTGTGGATGAATTGAATAAAGTCGTATCTGGCTTTTTGGAATGTTACCACAGGGTTCAGGAAAATTGGTTAGTGGAGCAATCTCGCTGAAATTTCCAAGATCCTGTTACACACTCACGATGCACTCAGTGAGGACAGTTACAGAAAAATACCTGATGGGTTTGTACAAAGGGAACTTCACTCAAAATCATAGCAACATTTTTGGAATGTCATCTTTTAACCAAAAACATAGCTCAAGAGTTCAAGTAAAGACAATTTGAAGAAAAAAAAAAGCTGGCTGGTGTGTGAAACACCAGTGGTACAGATAGGAAAAATAAAGTTTATTTTGTTTTGTTCAGTAGATCACAGAGGGGTAAGATTCATTAAGATTCCAATATTGTTCTTTATTATTGATAATAAAAGGCACAAGTGTGTACAAAGAAGAAAAAATTGCTTTTGTGACATTCATTCATCACTAACTGTGGCTGGAGGATAAGATAATGGTGCTTACAAAAGGGGAAAACACACTCTATAACTTAAATCTCATCACTTTTCTGCAAGATGTTGTCTTTCAAGATGTTACCTTTGTAAATATATGATACATTTTCGGTCTTTAAATTCTGGGGATTGGCGATTTGTCTAGATTGTACCCTGCCTCTCACCCTATGGCAGTTGGGATAGGCTGACTCGTATGATCCTAAATTGGATGTACTCAGATGAAATTCTGGGGCAGTTATTGGTGAATTCCACAATTTATATCAAAGCATTTTGAATTTACCACTACTTTAATTTGGAGCTCTGACTGAGCTCTTCTTTGTGCATTCTAGTCAGGCTAAAATGACAAAAGCTGAATATATTATCATTAAATTGAACATTTTTTAAACTATTTTCACATAATTCTAAACATCAGACTCTCCTGTTGTGAAGCTGTATTAGCACACACAGTCACCAGCGACTTCATTAGAACTACCTGTTAAACTGTTTATTAATACAAACATCTAATTAGCCAATTGCATGCCAGCAATTCAATGCTGGTATATAGAACTGGTGAAGACCATCTGCTTAAGTTCAAATTGAGCATTTGAGTGGCAAAGGAACTGATATAAATAGTTTAGTGTAGTTTGTTGTGATAGAGAAGTATTATCTTGGCACACTTTGGGCCCCTTTGCGTCAAATGAGCATCATTTAAACACCACAGTCTACCTGAGTTGCTGACCATGTCCTTCCCCTTATAGCCACATCAACCCTTAATCTGATGGCTGCTTCCACCATGTCACAAAGTTCAGATCATGTCTTTTCACCTGTGTCTCATGTGCAGTGGTTGTGTGAGTGAATACAATACAGTGAATTTTGGAGCCATCATTATAGAGTTTTTGATGTGTTTGAGGAATATGGGTAAGTTCAAATCTAGCCACTGATTCGGGTGATTAAATGTAGCATACTCCAATTCTAGGTTCTAGAAGACCCATCGGTATTATGAAACATAATAAGAGGAACAAACGAGTAAGTGGGAGGTGCCATTCAGGTGCAGTAGGCTTATTCACCAGGTGGTGCTCAGCCAGAGAGACTCATTGGTGACATAATTGGAAGTTCAATAACTCCTTAATGTTTTTTTTGCGCATGCCACAGTATGTTTCTGTGTTCTAAAGAAAAGCCGAAGCAAATACATTTCCAGACAGTCAAATGATTTGTGATAGATGAAAAGCCGATTACCTTGATCTGGATTTTTTTTGTCCCTCACAGGGATGTCATAAGATTTTATTATAACTGAAGTGTAAATGAAGTGCTGCTTGATATACTGCTTTATATTTATTGTATGAACTGAAATTAGAGCATTTTGTCAGGAGGCACAAACCTGTAAGTGCCTGGATTGTGCTGACATTCTGGTATTTCTTATTTCTATATTGCTGTGTTTGAGTCTAATTGTTCCCTTTGTCCCTGAAGCACTAATCCTAGTTAATTATTTTAAATTAATGTTTCCTTTTTTAGATAATGTGATCTGTATTCCTGGTCCTTCTGCCTTTCTTCAGGGCTTCCCAGTAGCAACCACTGAGCTGACTAAGCGCATAGTGGCGTGGGATGGCACTTGTCTTTTTAGTGGAATCATGTGCAGTGATATTCAGTGATGGGAATAACGGCGTTACAAGTAACGGCGTTACTATCGGCGTTACTTTTTTCAGTAACGAGTAATCTAACTAATTACTATTCCTATCGTTACAACGCCGTTACAGTTACTAACAAGGAAACGCGGTTACTATTTTTCAACAAACAGACGGTTGAAGCTGTGTTCAGCTTACCGCATCTTATATCAGTAGCACGGAAGTAGCTGTCTATGTAAGTAATCTGGGCGCTACAGCTTTAAGCAGCTGCGCGCGCTCCCGCGGACGCGAAAATCATGATCACTTTTTGCACAACACCTGGAGGTAAGGGGGCAAAACAATCGCATGAGTGCTGCTGTTTGACTGAGGAAGAATAAAGTAGTCGTGGTAAGCCAATCACATGACCACTTAAAGACAAAGCAACAAGGTGATATATACCAGTTTTTAAATTGTGTCGATAGGCCACGTAAAACCAGAGTCATGATAAACAATATACTGTCTAAGGACAGCACTAGCAAGCAATGTTCCCTCTAATTTTTCATGTGTCTGAGCGAACACACAAACTCCCTGAGCGGTCCCTTGGACCACTGTGAGCGACATCAGACGTGTGCACTGTGGTCACGCCAGCATCGAATCCATCCAAGTTACATGGTTTATTAAAATAATCAAATTACAGCATTTACATTTATGTTAGACTACTTTTAATTAACTGCTTTAGCCCACTTATAAATGAAAATTTAAAAAATCTTGTTCATGACCTGTGTAGTATGTTAACACTATTGGAAGTAAAAATAACTTGAACTCCGATTTTGAAAACACAACTTTCTTTTTTTCTTTTTTTTATAAAGCTCTGACTTGTATTATGAGTCTGTGGTCTGGGAGAGAGTCCTGTAACTCTCTATCTGAAAAATACAGTATATAATGACCAATGTTGGGCAATTAATTATATAGTTACTTCTTCAAAAACGTTACTGAGTTTTGCAAACAAAGTTTTTTGCAGCTATTTTTTTAATGCAGCCAAGGCGTTTTTAAATAAACATTTCATCATCATCATCATCATCATCATCGTTTATTTATATAGCACTTTAAAAACACACAAGGCTGACCAAAGTGCTGAACAATAGAAACATAATAGATACCATAAGAATAATAAATACGATAAAATAATAAACATAGCGAAAACAATAAAATATAAGTAAATACAAGTCAGTCAACCACTGAGTCAAAAGCTAGTGAATAAAAATGCGTTTCAAACTATTTCAAACTATTTACAGAACAATCAGCTGTTCTGCATCAAATCTGATGCCACACAAATTATTTGTGCCACTCCAAAAAATAATTTCTGTCCACTATGAGATAAAGGAGAACAACAGCCTGATACCTGCAGGCCTGACAACAGTAGATGTATCACTCCTGTAACACCTGTAACATTCAGCAGTCGCCTCATTGTTCTGACACACACAACAAAACTATTGACTACACTACACACTAACTACACAAGATTTGCGCTATAGGTCTCAAATCTCTCACATCTCAAAACACCGCTGTCACTCCTAAAACTTCCCCCCGTTTCTTAACAACTAGATGCCACATTGCCATATCATTTTTTGATTGGTCGACATGGTACTTTTTTCGACCAATAGGAAAGGGTCGGGGGGGGGGGGTGTTTTTGCTCACAGGCGGAGCGTGCTTTCCTTATAAAACGCCGTTTTTACCGTTTCTGCCCGCAGTAAATATAAACAACGACAGTATTCAGGAAGAAAACCAAACATTGTATATATTTTTATCATAACTCTGGTTTTACGTGGCCTATCAACACAATTTAAAAACTGGTATAAAGTCCACACGTTTCCCTTTTTCAATTGTTCCATCTGACCTGCTCACCTCTCCAATGGTTGTACACGTTTCATTAATGTGGCTTCATTCCACATCAGCCACGCCGCTTTGCTAGCTAAAACACCGGTGTCGGCACATAAGGACGCTGTCATAGCCTGTCAACGACGTTGATTGGCTGCGTATATACGAATGTGAATCGCATCATTGGCTGGACTATGGGATAAGGTGGCATCGTTCTAATCCCATACGGGAGCAGCCGGTCACTTACTGACTAACACTGCAAAACAGAAGTGTTAAAGTTTTAATTTTAATTTCAATTCAGGTTAGATTTTTTTTTGTGCGCAACACAGATTTTCTTTGCGCAGAGACCGTGCCAGCAGTGCGCAATTGCGCACGTGCGCAGCTTAGAGGGAACATTGCTAGCAAGCACTCTCTGCTTATGAGCAAAACAAAAAAAAAAACAGCGGAAGTTTTAGGAGTGACGGCGAGAGAGAGAGAGAGAGCAGAAAAAGAGAGAGAGCGAGTTTTGAGATGTGAGAGATTTGTGATGTTTAGCGTGTTTGGAGTGTGTAGTTAATGTGTTGTCTTGTGTAGTTAGTGTGTAGTGTTGTGGATAGTTTTGTGTTGTGTGTCAGAACAATAAGGTGACTGCTGTCTCCAGGTAGAAAAAGGAGTGATACACCTGCTGCTGTCAGACCTGCAGGTATCAGGCTGTGATGTTCTCCTTTATAGTGGACAGAAATATTTGGAGTGGCACAAATAATTTGTGTGGCATCTTATTGAATGCAGAACAGCTGATTGTTCTGTAAATAGTTTGAAATGGTTATTTAAAAAAAGGGTAAAAGTAAACTTGTGCATAGGATTTTAAAATTGACAATTTATAGTTGCATTTAAAGTTATGAAATATGATTCATTAAAGATGTTTGTGGTTGTTACAGTAAAAAATATAACTTTTTCTACTCTGATTTTATGGTTTTTGTCTGATTTTAGATCAATTGTGTTAATACAGTATGTCAAAATGAAAACATAACTGTAAATTCAGACACGTGAGGTTGTGCTGAAAAGGATGATACCAAACAAGGCAAAGTAAATAGTTTTTAAAGGTAAAATGTGGAGGGAAAATCAAAAGTAGTTAAAATGGCCAGTTATACCCTGGACCCCAGAGGGTTAAACTTTTTTTTTTAAGTAACGCAATAGTTACTTTTCAAGTAATTAATTACTTTTAAGATATTGTAACTCAGTTACTAACTCAGTTACTTTTTTGAAGAAGTAACTAGTAACTATAATTGAATTACTTTTTCAAAGTAACTTGCCCAACACTGGTGATATTTGGGTAGGATAACTTAGTTATGATGAGTGGAGAAGTCAATACTTTTCCAACCTCTGGCTCCTCCTGTTGTCTATCAGAACTGCTTGTATGCTGCATACCCTGACTACTATTTTTGCTCAAATGAAATATATAACTATTTTCCTAGGTAGTAGTTTTTAGACTATACTAGCAAATTAAATGTACACGGGGTGACTAAGATCCCAAAATCAAACTGCTAAGAGGCCCAAAGGGTTCTCTTTTACCTTTGTCGCTTTCAACTGTTTTTTATTTTTTATTTTATTATTTATTTTATTCATGAACATTTCTATCACAAAGTGGTGATCAACACATCAGTTTGTCTTGTCCTTAATTATGGTGCAAAAGTTTAGACAATAGTGAAGAGAGCATGTGCATGCTGCATCTGTTTGCCCTCAGTATGTAGTTGTGTATATTTGTGTGTGGATGTGTGTGTTCATCTTTGCAAGGTGGGGCAATTTGATAAATGACACCAAAGTAGAATAGACTGGTGTTCAGATGGCTTCAGCCTTGTAAAGATGTGACAAATGACGGAGCAGAAAGTATTGATTCCAATCTCTCTGGTGCAGTGTTTCACTGTGAAGGCTGCACACTCACAGACACACACATACTCACACTATATACATACAAACATGGCTGGGAAGAAGCACAAGGATGGTGCACATGCAATGAAAGGATTATGTGTGCATCTGTGTGTGCATATGTGTGTATGAAAGTATGTCTGTGTGGGAATTAAAGGATATGGATTTCAAAAAAGACTGTACGTGTTTGTGTGCTGGTGACATAAATAATGTGCTGTACCTTGTTGGTTTGTGCTAGCTGTGGTCTTCGAGCGCGTGTAAGTGTGTGTGCGTCTTTCTTTGACCATATGTGTGTTTCTATTGTTAGTTGTTAGTGTTTGGATGCCAGCAGGAGTCCCTGGTCACACACATTAAAGTCTCATCTCACTGTGTTTTAAACCAGCTGTGTTTCTCCACGCTGTCAAGAACATTCAGTGGCCCGGTTGATATCTCTGAGTGTGTGTGTGTGTGTGTGTGTGTGTGTGTGTGTGTGTGTGTGTGTGTGTGTGTGTGTATGTGTGTACGGGTTCGTACTATCCTGGTGGGGACCAAAATCTGACTTTTACTATCCTGGTGGGGACTTTCTGCACCGTGGGGACCAAAATCCAGGTCCCCTCGGGGTTGAAAGCAATTTTCACACTCAAAATGCGGTTTTACTGTCAGGGTTACAATTAGGTTATGGTTAGGTTTAGGGTAAGGGTCAGGGTTAGGCATTCATTTTTAATGGTTAGGGTTAGGGTAAGGGGCTAGGGAAACCATTATGTCAATGGGATGTCCCCACGAGGATAGCAAACCAGACATGTGTGTGTGTGTGTGTGTGTGTGTGTGTGTGTCAGGGTTCATGGATGTGTGCGTGCCATTTTAGCATGATCACATAAGGGGGCAGAGGTCAAAAACAGCTAACCAGAAGTAGAGAGGAAGGGGAAGTGTGGAGCTCATCAGAGGGAAGGGAAGACCAGGAAATAATTAAACAGAAGGGAAGAGGAGGATAGCTGGTCATATTACCTCAATAGACAGATAGCATTCTTGGAAGGGCAGGAATGGAGACCCAATGTCCCCTTTTTTGTCGTTAGTGTGGGGCTTCTCTGTTACATGAAGTCACACATTAATTATTCAATCAACAGTGTCCTGTGGTTGATTTAAAAACAACCTCCTAGCCTTTCACTTGCCACAAAGAGTCCCCAGAGTCACAGTTAGTGGATTGTTGCTTTGGCGCAGCAGTGGTATGGATATGTGGCTAGATAGCTGTGTTAAAGCTTAGTAGTTATTAAAAATGTATAGCCAACAAAATGCCAAAGAACATATGCAACATTACAGGAAACAGGCACCTCTCTGTTACTGCAAAGCACACTGCGACCCTGAATTTGAGATTTGCCATTTCAGCAAAAGCAGATGTGCTGTACAAGTAGAGTGATGTGATAGTGATCTTGAGTACTTTCTATTGGAAGCACTTCAAGTATTGTTGGATTAGAAGAAACCAAGTGAAAATACCTAGAGCTGGAAAATTAAGCTTCCACTTTATTATCCTAATATGGCCACTTCTACTTCCAAACCAACATGGTGTAGGCCGAAAAGCTGAAGCTGAAGCTTTAAACACAGTCACGGGTTTTGCATCAATGTTTTATTTGCAATCAGTGGAAGACACAAGAAGTCACTTATTTAAATAATGGGAAGTAATGACTGGATTTTACAGATTTTGCACTGCCTGCCAGTTAAACAGAGAGCAAATAACTTTTGATCTTATTTTTAAAAAAAATAATCATTACATTTTATTGACTCTGGGTAAGGATGATATTGTATCGCTGCCCATGACTGCGTAAATACATAAAATTGGAAAATTCGAAAATATTCACCAATCAGAGACTCAAGCAAAGAAAAACAAAAGAGCTTTTGCATTTTGGTCGATTGTTTTAGGCTATCTTGTTCCGGCAGTTCACAGACTATTTTAAGGGTGGGATTGTGTAGCAATTTATGCATGCAGCATTGATTTAGTGAGACAGATAGAGATAGATAGATAGATCAAAACAGTCTTACAGCAGTTTGTGAAGCAGTCACGAAATGTCATCTATTGATTTGTGTTCAGGGACACAAAATCCTTTTTTTTTTCAGTGACTGCCACAAAGTCTCAGGGCAGTTTGTGAAATACTCTCAAAATTACATGTTTTGTGTATATAACATTTTCATTTGCTATTTATTTTTACATTTTCACTTGCCGCCTAGTTCGGTTTAAGCAAAAATTTACTTTCTTAGGTTTACAATTACCGTTGCCTGTTCATTTAGAAGTTGGGCTGACTGTGTAGTGCACCTGAATACTCAAGTCTTTAGATATTTTTGTTTGTTTGATAAATGTGGAAGTATATACCATCTCAGCTAAGAAATGTGACATCCCTTATTTCCTCAGCAGTGATCTCCATGCTTAATTTCACCTCATTGTTGCCAAATTTGACTTGTAGTTGCACTTTAGCAACTTGGAAAAAAATGTTTGACATTTTGCTATGAAAATTAAAAATGCAGTGATATATTTTAAAACATGTACAAAAATGCACAGAAATATATGTAAGGCAAAAACTAAATCCTAGCAAACTTTCAAAAGTCAATATTTAGTTCGACCAACTAGTTTATTCTTCATCACAGCCTTAACTTTACCTTTTTTGTACTTTCTTGAAGTACTCTTCAGGAATAGCTCTCTGCTTCATGAAGGACTTTCAAAGCTCTTCTTTGGATGTTGGCTTTTTTGTTCCATTGTCTCTCAAGATGATCCCAGACTGCTTTAATAATGTTGAAATCTGGGCTCTGGGGAGGTCAGTCCCTGACTGATTGTGTTGCATTGTGTATTTTTCTATCCAGGTATGCTTTCACTGCACTGATAGTGTGTTTGGGGATCACTGAAATGCTAAAATGGAGATTTAAACCTTGACGGATGTAAACATTTACTGATGCACATCTCTCCTCCCACCATATTGACAGATGAAAATATCAAATTCGGTCTAATGGATCACTTTATAAGACCTGTTACCTGTTACCATTCATTTTCAGTCCAGTTCTTGTGTTGGCATATGTCAACCTTTTCTTCCTGTGCCCCTCCTTAAAAATGGCTTCCTGGCAGCCAACCTTCCTATAAAACCATTCTAACCAAGCTCCAGCAAACAGTAGATTAGATCAACTAAGGAGCTTGATGAATCTCGAACAACTATTGCTCAAGACCACTTTAAAAAATTACAAGAAAGTCTATTTCCATCTATTTATGCCTGAAACCATATGAAAACAGTATTTGTTGAGTGCTAACATTTGTACATACACAAACGCACACTAACACAATCATTACTGTCAGTCAGGGGGAAGAGCATTCAGCAGGGGGTCAGTGCAGAGGTCAAAGGCATTCAGAGGACCAAACACCACCCTCCTCTTCCTCCTCACCTCCTCCACCCCTGCAGCAACGCCTCCCATCATCCTCCCTTACTCCCAATCAAGCCCTTCACACTTACCTCTCCCCTTCCAGTCTAAGATGTGTGTGTGCGGCACTCAGACATCATCTCCCTGATATGCCTGCTCCTGAAGCTGCTGTAGGGGAGCATTACTTCTGACCTCTGACCTGGGGAGAATTGACTCTTCACCAGGCCTTGCAGGGTCGCTCACCCCTGACCCTTGAGGGCGTCTAGTCAAAGCCAGCCAATCACAATTCTCTTTGATTCACTTTCTGACCCTCTGCTCAGGGGGGAAAAGGTTGGGCTCGTAAGCATGGGGGGAGCTGGCCATAAAAAGCATACCACCTTGCTGTGATGGAGCATATGTTGTAGCGTCTGCCTATCATGGCAGATCTGTAGGGTTTCTGTCACAGCAAGCGTCAGCTCCAGTATGTCCATGTACGCCTGTGTGTACTAAACAGGATCATAATGTACTAAGTAGTATGAGCTGAAAAGTACATTTAGAGGGCAGGGCTGCTAGACTAACCACAGCTTTGTCTAGTACTAGAAATGCAGCAAAAGTCCAATATTTGTATATATTTCAGGCAGAACCATAGAGTACATTCAGGTAAGGATGAATATCCATGTCCTTTAGCTTCCTGCTGCTCTGGTGAGGTCTTGGGCAATGAAGTTTACTGGAAAGTGATGGAGAATTCTTACGGTCATGACCATTGGTGTAATCTAATGACTGTTCTCTCACGGCAAGGAGGAGGAGGATGGGAGATAGTAAAGGCCATGGAAGTAGTGGACAGGAGGGAAGTAGATGACGGGGGGATGGTCAGGAAGGATGGAAGATGCTGTTTAAAAGCAAGGTGGGGGTCTGTCCTCAGGACTGGCCGGCTGGTGTTGACCTCTATTCTATCAAATCAGATAAGCAGCTCTCAGTCAGTCAAAAGCACTGTCTTTGTCATGTGCCACCAGAAGCATAATTCAGATTCAGATTCATTCCGGTGTGTTTGTGTGTTGATAATATTTAAATTATTCTCTACTTTTTAAGTGAGATATACTTTTTGTCGTGTATGTGTGATGAACTTTGATCTGCTTCTGCTGCTTAACTCAAATTGCCAAGAATGCAATAAAATAAATATGAAATATGAAATCATAGTCAAGATTTTCTGTCTTAATATTTTGTTATTGTATATTTGTTTATTTTAATCATTTGTAGCGTATGGTGCATGTGTCTATGTGGTTAGCCTGCTGACCTCCAAGGATTTATGGGATGCAAGTGTGAAAGCTTTGTCACAGAGATATATCTTCAGGACCCATTGTGTTAATGCAGTATGTGTTTGTGTTGGGTTGGCCTCACTCCCTCTTTCTTACTGTGTGTGTGTGTGTGTGTGTGTGTGTGTGTGTGTGTGTGTGTGTGTGTGTGTGTGTGTGTGTGTGTGACAGGGACTAATTCCATTAGTGGTCTAGTGCTACGGGAGATGAGCAGGGATTGACAGAGCTGCAGTCGTAATGAATTGGCTCTGGCAGCATCACTCAGCCTATAAGTTCGCTCTCTTTCTCTCCTCTCATTCCTCCCTTCCTCCCCCACTTCTCTCTCTCTTAGTAACACTTTCATTCCGCTGCCTCTCAATAAACACACCCTTGTTAGGGCCTCGCTCCCTAATCACAGCTCTTCATTACAGCCACATTCGCTTAAATAGCTGGTTTCATTACAGCTGCTGTGTGTGCAAAACCCCAACCTGCATTTGCCAATTTCCTCTTCGTATGAGTCCCAAGCCACACTCAAAATCCACTAATTATTCCATAGTCATCATACCGTATTTATGTAAGGGAATTGTAAAGGAGATTTTACCTTTAAAGATTTTTTTTTGCCATTTGACTAAAGTTTGTCACGTTGATTACATAATCGTAGGTGTTGCCCAAAAGTTTGTGATTGGCCTCAGTCACATAGGTCAAAACTGGCTAGGGAAAAATGAGTATTCTCCGGCCATTTGCAAGTGATTGCTTGAAATTACTGTGAAATCAAAAGCCCCATTTGATCATTTTATTGGTATTTTATTGAGCAAAAGGACGAGAAGCACAGTGATAAATGTAAACTACATCCAGAACCTTCAGCTCTTCGCAAGCACCTGCATAGACAGCATGCTAACGCTAAGCTTGCCAGGTACCCAGAGTGATGTTAAAGCCGCGTGAATGCCGACCCAAGCCCAGCAGCCAGACCCTGAACTTAAACAGGTAACAAACAGATGAGCAGTCAGGCTGCAGCCTCTTCTCTGTGGGACTGTAGCTTCAGGCTTATGTTGTTAACTGGTGACTATGAGACAATGCAGTTCACATCATTTTATGGAGAAACACAAAAAGAAATGTATTGAGTAGTATAACTAATTACTTTCTCCTGGGGTTAATTAAGTACCCTACTGCACTACTTTTGGTCTGTGTAAAATGTGTAATACATTACTTTTTTGAGTAATGACCTCAGCACTTATGGTAAAAATGGTAAATGGACTGGTTCTTACATAGCGTTTTTTACTCTGTCTGAGCACTCAAAGCACTTTATGCAACTTGCCTCATTCACTCATTCACACCAGCACTTTTTGCTGTGCTTTTTCTGTGTAAGTGCCTTCTATCTAACATTTACACACATTCATACTCTGATTGATGCATCAGAGAGCAACTTGGGGTTACTATCTTGCCCAATCCGCCAAACCACCAACCTTCCGATTAGAAGATGACCTGCTCTACCTTCTCCATCACAACAAAGAAAGGAAATACCTCCAACATCCACAAACATTTGACCACACAGTGTGCAATTAATTTGCAAGAATGTAACATCTTTGAAATGTTGCTTAGTGATGGTGGTGAGAAGCCAATGCCAATCTCAAGAAAATCGATGAAGGAATCTGAACCACTAAATTGCAATATTACTAAATGCAATTTTCCTGATGCAACATAGTATTTTATTCTATTTTATATAGTATGTTATTCTGTTTTATCTTATTCTATTCTATTGTTTTTCTTAATTTTCGATGCTCGTAACTTTGTACTGTCCACTTTCAGGTGACATTGAATCCTCCCTTAGTTCTAGACTGTTTTTTCACCACTCTGCATTTAATCTTTAGTTAGTATTAATCTCTGGCTCTCTACCAAAGCGTTCTTTGTCCTTCCTCCTCTCACCCCCAACCACTCATGATAGCTCCAAGAGCCTGGTTCTGCTGGAGGGTTCTTCCTGTTAAAAAGGAGTTTTTCCTTTGTACTGTCGCCAAAGTGCTTGCTCATAGGGGGTCATATAATTGTTGGGGTTGTCATAATGCGGCTGTGTGCAGGCAGGATGAGGACCCAATCGCAAACTCACGGAGGCAGGAATGAACTCAAAATTCACAGCTTTATTGCTGGAGAGCAAAACCATACAAACTAAACTGGGAAACTATAAACTAGTACACAGAGAAACACATGACCATGAATGAGGGAGGGCGCGACACTGAACTGAGGGAGACGCGGACATAAATACACAGAGGGTTAACGAGGGAAGTGGGAGCACACGGGGAACACAGCTGACACAGATAATCATAACGACACAGGGCAGGAGCAAACACAACATGACGCATACTGACAAGAGACTGTCAAAGTAAAACAGGAAGTACACCGAGGTGCAGACAGGAGGAGAGAGAGAGCACTGGGAGAGCACAGACATAACGGGCTGGGGAAAACATGGAATAAAACACAAGGAGGGGAAATGAGGGCTCACATATACACAGAGGGGGCACACAGGGGATAAAGTCACGAGGGGAAATCAAATAAGCAACATCTTAACAGAACCTAGGAACCATGGCATAAATAAAGAACAAAATACAAAAACACACGAAAACTAAGAATGCTGGGTCAACATGACCCAGGATCATGACAGGTGTTTTCTCTGTATTATTGTAAGGTCTTTACCTTATAATTTAAAGTGCCTTGAAGCAACTGTTGTTATTTAGTGCTATATAAATGAATTTGAATTGAAAGTGTGAAATTTGGGTGAAATTAGTTGTAAAAGGATAAACAGTGCCGTGTTGAAAACCTCAGATTGCTCTGTTAAACTGTATTCTTCATGATTTTTTCTGCAAACACTTGCCGAGTATTCAGTAAGCAATGCTCCCACTGTGAAAAGGAGACCATAACATTTAAAGTAAGAGATGTGGCTTTTGAAATGGAATTTTGAAGGCAGATGCTTTATGTTGCCTGTTTGGTTCCCACATTTTTGAGTTTTTCTGCTGCTCAGTATTTAGTTACCAAGTTACCAAGCATGTAAACTATGGGAAACTGCAGCAATCTGCTAGCAACCAAGCTAATCCCCTGTAGGGTTTTGGTGCAGCATCCTCCTTGTGACTGATTCTAGCCAGCAACAGCCAAGAAGCTCCAGCAACCACTTTCCAACAAGCCAAGGAAAAGCGCTTTTTTTAATATCCTGTCCTCTGTGGCAGATTTTGCAATCAGAATTATGATCTGAAATCACTGTTGTGCCAAACACACTTTGCTTTTCCAAGGTCAGCTCCATAAATTCTCTACAGGCTCCTCTTGTTCAGGGTTTATCTATTTATGTCTTCATTTGTATTCGTGTTATCTAAAGTTATTACATTGTATGTGGTCTACAGTATAACAATGTATAAGGCAAGACAGGCAGGAGAGGGGAAGGAGGGGGGGCGTATATTAAAAGGACAGAGTAAAAATAGAAATGTATCGCCAACTGACACACTTGTGAGAAAAACATACAGCACCTGGAACACAAAAATTATCCACAGGTACGGAAATCAACAATCTTCTTGTGTGTGTGTGTGTGTGTGTGTGTGTGTGTGTGTGTGTGTGTGTGTGTGTGTGTGTGTGTGTGTGTGTGTGTGTGTGTGTGTGTGTGTGTGTGTGTGTGTGTGAGAGAGAGAGAAAGAGAAAGAGAGAGAGTGTTGTGAGTCAGTGTGTATGTGTCTTTGTCACAAAATGTATGTGAAAGTGAGGTTAGGAAGCCTCAATAACACCCCCCAGGAGCCAGAGACAGGCAGAGATGGATGCAGGAGAACCGAGCTATTCGCAGCCTCCCAAGAGTACCTTCGATATCTGTGCACCCATCCCAGCAGGAGAAGGAGAAGGAGGGAGGCCCTAGATGGGGAGCCCACAGCCAAGGGGTGGAAGTCCCAGAGAACCAGAGGCGACGGGCAGCTGACTCTGTAGAGGCCGGGCGCTGTGGTGTCAGCCTCCATGGGATCCAGGCACCCAACAAAGACCCGGTACCCTCAGATGACAATTCAGTGCCTTTATCAAAACTCAAATATGCCTTAGAAGAATTATTTGTTTCATCCCTCCTGGCAGAATCAATGCCATGCTGCATTAAAAGTGACCCAATGCCTTTCTAATAAATCATGATGAGTTATCACCTGCCTGTATATCTGAGTTCTAGCTCACCTTCCTATCCCAAGCAAAACAACACCAACATCACTAACCCCGAGCTTTCCAAATTCCTCACATGAATAATGCAGTGTACAGTTGCTCTTGTTTGAAGTTATTCAGCAGAGAGATGGACAGAGTACTGGAAGCCTCCAGGTAACATCACTGACCTTTAAGTGGAGAAAGTAACTGCTCCTGTAGTGGGGGAACCCTACTGGTTGTTACAGAGCCAGCCAACCCAGTGACAAAGGAAACCAAGGTGACGGGGGGCTCTGAAAGGGCACACAATGTCGATACAGGAGGAGGAGTGGTCTTCTGGACCCCCACCAGCATAAAGAAGATGAACACACTTGGGTTCTGCAGGTCTTTATCTGAAAGTCTTGAATTGTTGCCCTTTGTGTGCATTGTGCTGTGATTGAATGTGATCCCATGTCCTGATCACCAGGTCTGAATGAACTTCACGCCTGATGACACTTGACGCAGATGGTACTTTTCTTTTGGCAAAGTGTCTTGTGCCATCCAGGGAGTTTTCAGAGTAATTGGTGAGATTGTTTAGCTGGCTAACCACACAGACACAAATGCAGATGAAAGGAACCAGTGAATCCCACATCCCATTCAAGCCTCCTAAACCAACATCTATCGTGTCCAATAGGACAGATGTTGGTTAAAGATGCTTTCTTACTCTTTCCTATTCAATTTTCATTAGTAAATGGTGTTTCCAAATAGTAGAGGAAACATGGATGTTCAAATTTCCATGTTTTAAGGTATTATAATAACTGTTTGTCCATATGTATATAGTATATTGCTTTTGTCACTCGGTTTAGTGAGTGGCAGGTTTCAAATTTAATTATGTAACACCATGGACCCTAATATGACATGCACATATAACTGTAAAGCAAGAGAGAATAAACCAACTTTTCTTCTATGCCACAACTTAAACTAGCAGAAGAGTGTATTGGATTGTGCAGGGTTTAAATGCACAGGATATATGCACTTTTATTAGTGAAGTTAAAGTGAATCAGTTTAGGTACTTCATGCATTATTTTTATAGAGAATACACAAAAAACACATTAATGCATTTTATATTTTTGGAAAATACAGGTTGTTCTTCTTTTCGTCTGTCAGTGCTTTTGACTGGACCCATCCTCTGTTACTTCTTGATGTTAGCCTTTCTTCTGATCTTGTCATTTATTCTTTTATAAGGACATTGATTCTGTAGGTCATGTCTGCTGACCAGTTCCCTCCCCCCCTGGGAGAACTCTTTCATGTTCGCAGCAGTAAACTGACGTCTTCTCTGGCCACCAGCAGTCAGCTTCCATAATGCATACATCACACAAGCATGCACATGCACATAGAAACACATATAGGTGCAAATAGTGAAGTCACAGGTGCTCTCTTGCAGTATAAACATAAAGACAAACACAACTTCAGCATTTTAATACACCTCGACATTGCGACACATCCCAGAGACTTTTCTCCTTTCTATGGTACAAATTCATTGTGGTTGTTGTGTACATATTATCTAGTTCCAATTGATTCTCTTTGGACCTATCCATAACAATCAGCTGTACGGCTTCAGAATTAAACAACTTTGCAGGCCATCTCTTTTATTTTGCTTTTTACATTGATTATCCAGAGTATGTGTTGCCTTTTACGTAATCTATGCTGATATATAATTTCTTGAAAATGAGTATTGAGATGGAAAGAATGAAATGAATATTAGACTGAGCTGTTACACTGTACTTTGCTTTTAGCTCATCATTAATGCTTTCCTGAAGTCACTTCTAAGATGGTGGTTATATTCAGTTACAGACGTGGAAAGTTGTAGCTGCAATGTGTAGCAATCATTAGATCTTTGAAGTCTGCTTGAAGTCTTACTGAAGAACTTGTGCATAGTTGGTGTATTGTAGTATATCTCCGTAGATGAAACATGCTTAAAAAATTTAGAGGCACATGGATATTTGCACAGAGCTAACCACCTCATGGCAAAATATGCTCTTGGGAACATTAATTATACCATGCCTTATAAGGGTTTCAGAAAATCAAATGTGAATTCTCTCCATTTAAAGTTGAATTGCATGAGTAGATGCACTGATATGATGGCACCTCTGTAATTAATTGTACGCCATAATAGTTAGCTAATGGTTCAATTAGCTAACAGTATATTTTTGTAAAACAATGTTCATTAATAATAACTAATTATGGTATTTCTTCCACCATTAGTTGAAAGGTAATTTATTGCATAATTATCTCCTTACAATTGTATTTATTCTTTGCTGCACTCCTGTGCTGAACTGATAGTGTGTCCCTACTGATAGGGAATTCAAGGAAACAGTTCAGTGTGTAACTGGCCATTCATTCTGCTATTAATTTAGTATATAATCTACTGTTTGATGCTTATGCTCTTGCAGCAGAAATATTCTGCAGGGTGTCGAATACATTTAATTACAAAAGCCCTTTTTAGCTGTTATTGTGAAACAGTCACAGGAAGTGTGATCTATATTAACCTCCTAGGACCTGGCGTCCACATATGTGGACACCACATTTTGGGTTATTTAGACCAAAATACTCAATTTTACTCTACAAGCACCTGATATCCACTTACGAGGACATTATACTGCTACTGTTCTCTCGAAATTTTAAACAAATATCCTCATATGTGGCTCTCATTTTTCTTAGAAACAAAAATTAGGTAAAAAAAAAATCTGGTAATTCTTTGTTTTTACATTCATCAGGTCCCAATCAGCCCAAATATCAAAGAGAAATTAAAAATGCATGCCGTGGAAGAGTTCGGGTCTTAGGAGGTTAATGAGTTGTCGGTTCAAATTCACCATCTGACTGAAGCCTTTCTTTGGGGAGTTTGCATGTTTTCCCACTGTCTCTATGGGTTCTCCCTCTGGCTTCCTCCCACAGTCCAAACACATCATGCTTGTAGGGTTGTGCTAATTGGTGATTCTAAATTGACCATATGTGTGCATGTGAGTGTGAATGGTTGTCTGTCTCTCTATGTTGGCCCTGTGATAGACTGGCAACCTGGGATACACTCCAGCACCCCTGCGACCCTGAATTTGGTATGTGGGAGAAAACATGGATGGATGGACTTTAAAATTATTCATGTAAAAGAGCGAGAAGACTAGCCGCTACCCACATCCTTAATTTCTATATGATATTCTAATGCTGAAACACCATTTATCAAAAGCTGATGTATTACAAAGCAGAGGTGAGGTAAAACCAGAAAGTCAATGCCAGATGCACTTTTCCTTTGACTAGTGATTTTTTTTTTTTTTGCCCATAGCAATACATACCTTTTTCCAGAGGTGTTTTGTATTGCTCTCTATGCACTTCAGGTGTCTAATAAAAGTGATGATTTATGCAAATTATTTGTGGGCTTGGATGTTAAACTTTACTTGCATTTTCATGTACATCCTCTGCTATGACGTGAAGCACCAAGAGTCCAGGAAGTGAGAGCAGTGGGAGAGAGTGAAGACTCTTCCTGGACATTGTATCACTGTGCACTAATTGTCTCTTTAACTATACTTTCCGGTGGTGGAGCAGGTGTAGAGAAGGGAGCCTCGAAGCTGATGGTCTTCCAGCAGGTCCATATATGAAGTACCTTGTTAAGCTAAGGTGGTCGATAGTGTCGGCAGTGTTTGTGTGTCCTCATTAGCTGCAGGATGTCCCTCAGTAGGCGAGGGGAGGTAAGGAGGCCCTCATCGATGATGAGGTTGTGAATGTGTATGTGAGCATTTGTGTGTGTGAACCATCACATTGATCGATCCCACTCATAATCTCCCATGACCCCCTAGGCAGCAAGAATTACACCAGTGGGCAGTGTGTTTGGTGTGTGTGTGTTTGTGTGGCTGAGCGAGTAGGGGGTGGGGGTCTCCATAATTACAGCAGATGGAGATAGTATCTGAGGGACCTATGCACAAGGGAAGCTGAGTGAGGGCAAGTGGATTAACTCAAGAGAAAGAAGATGAGTGAAGATGGTTCTCGTGTACTCAACTCTGCTCTGCAGCTAGACAACATGCTCCTCTCAAAAAGATTGGTCCATATGAATCCTTTAAATCCAATATCATTGGACCATTAGTGTATAAAACATCAGCAGCTTTGTTCTATCAACAGTGCAGTTTTTGGTGTGATACAGGAAAGCGTGGACTGGAGCTATAATGTTTTGGGAGAATTTGCCAGCTGGACTGCACTATGGTGTTGTTTTGAGCTTATCCTGTTTTCCTTGCTTTGGGACTTTCATTTCAGTCATCAAATGTGGTAATGCATGCACTACAGGACGAAATATACTAAGAGCAGCTGATGTAAACAGCATTCAACATATAGCTTTTGGAATTAAATTTACTACACCTCATTCTCATCATTCCAGTCTGAGAACAAACAGGGGATCTTTTTCACAAATGCTGAAAATGATATTTACACAATTTTCTTAATAGTTCCACCCTTAAAATGCAGGTGTAGTAAATTTTGGAAGATATCTCATTCTGGGTTGTCTCCTTGTGTACCTCTGCACCACATCCAGCTCTCCGGCTGTCATAAGATTCCTCATTTCTTGCACCTGCATCCTCAATCTTCCCATGGGCCTCAAATTTGTGCAGAGAAAAATTAAAAATTTTGTGTCAAACTAACCTAAAAAAATCAAGCTTATCAGTGCTGATAAAAGCTAGGTCTCCTACTATGACCAAGAAGACAGTGGCAGAGCCTGCAGAGTCAAGGACCAACAAATGAGCATGTTTTTCTTTTCTTTTCTTTTCTTTTAAATCATTCCAGGATTTTGCATTGTGACTTTGTCCCCCAGGGTCACACCTTCAACATGGAGATCTACAGAAACATCTGTGGCCATCTAAGGAAGAAACTTCAGCAAAAAACAACAAAAGCCTCAATGTGCATAATGTGCTCCCACATACTGTGTTTTGAAAATGGGGGACTTTAATTTTTAGCCACATTAACATGATCTTTACTCACCACCCACCTAACATTCAAGCTGTGGTACGCTTGATTTAAAGCAGATTTATGGTTGTGCGCTTGTGTCCGTATTTGCCTACGAACAGCTTTGCAGACTGACGGCTTCATGCTGTAGCTGTTTGCTCTCTCGTCTCTGCTCTTTGTGAGCGCTGCCTCACAAACAAATCTGTGGGCAAGTCTTGATTGTGCTGCTGTTGATCTTTCACTCAGCCACAGTGAAAACATGCAGTGAAATGAGCTTTAAAAACAACAAGAACTGCCAACTGCAGCCACTGTCCGTCCTTTTCGTGCTGTTCTTTTTAATCATTCATGTTTTTTCCCCGTCCTGTCCACTTTTCAGTTAATTGGTATTCGACCTACGCACAGAATCATCCACTCTGAGCTGCCTGTTGGGGTTTTTTGTGGGGTTTTTTATACATTCAAGCATATTTGCATGGGTTGCATACCCCTCTAGGTTCTGCGTAGGCGAAAATCTACACTAATGAGCACACGCACACTACTATAAATCCCTCATCAGTCTCAGAGAGCTGTGTGGGTCAAAACAACAATAATTACAAATCAAAACCTTTCACCTATGGTGGAGGAGCATCAAGTGTGCTGCACTGCACCTTCTCTGGTTTTAGGGGCTTACTTAAATTAATCACATGACGATCACACCAAGAATAATACATAGAACAAAAAATAAATTTAGTTATGCTTTTTCAGATTCACAGCATTAAGAACAGCAAATTATAATTTTCAGGCAAGAGAAATCAAATCATTATTCTTATGAAAGAGACAGAAAAAGGTTCAAGCTCACAAAGTTGGCTTTATTATGGTTCATTTTTTATGAGACAGGCGCAACATCTTCTCTTCTCGTTCAGTCCTTCAGCCCTAACTGTTAATTTTCTTGGGGAGGAAAGAGGTTGGAGTTATATGAAGGCTGTCATATGAGTCGGCTGATACATCAAACACGATGACCTTACCCCTGGTGACAGTCAGGACAGGACAGTGTGTGGGTATCATAGTGTGTTTTTGTGTTGGTGTGAATGTTCATACGCGCGTCCTGATTTTTAGATTATTTGGCTTGTTTTCCTGCATCACAGGTCATCGTCTTCCTTTTCTGGGCTAGCACATTATGTACAGGGAATATGCAAATCAGGATGCATGAAACGGTAAGTTAAACGAAGAAGGTGTGGATGCACTAAGGGATATCCTCAGGTATAGGATTACACAGGCTCAAGATTATTATTGATTTGCTCATGGAGCTGTCAGTCTCTGCTCAGCTACCGTTTGCAGGGTGACTGACAGGGACGGGGTTGGGTGGCCCACAGCCAACCAGGAGGAACCACTCTGCTGGATGGGCAGGGAAGATGGAGGGAGATTGAGAGAAGGATAACACAGAGGGATAAGGGTAATTGATGATTGTTTCAGCAATGGAGAGGGAGGAGGGAGAGCAGAACAGGGAGCAAGAGAAACCTACACAGAGAAAGAGAGTGAGGCTGATGAATAGGAGATGGAAGAGAAATGACTGAGGGCAGAGAAAGGTAGGTGATGAGACAGACAAACTGGGAGAATTTGGTCTGCAAAGAGGAACGAGCGCTACAGATATTTTCTAGAATTTCTAAGTTAACAGTGAGGAAATTTATGTTTTCTGAAGTTTGAGACTTTTTTAGGGCTAAAGTTATAATGACATTCAACATATTTTCATAGTTAAAAGTGGGCCAACAGATGCATTTTGTCACTATATGTGTTTTTATACGTTAAAAAAACATATGTACACCGATTAGTTACTTCGATTTGCCTAGCATCACTCACAAGCTCTCCATAGTGTGTAGGATCTCTATAGTTTGTTAGCAGCGTTACTCAAAAGGTTATCAACAAATTTGTATGAAAGTGTTACCAGATGTAGCTGCTGCTGTGGAACCAGGATTTGTTGGAAGCTTTCTCTACTGTTGGAAGATTTCACATCAAATCTTCATAAAAGAAGGCATCAAATAAAAATAAGAACATGTTAGGTGCAATTCTCAAGAGAATATCACAAACTCATCAGTGAATCAGTTCAATTCAGAAAATAATGAATTCCTTCAATGCATGGTGTGGAGAGGTGTTGACTATCACACTGCTTTTGTTTTTAGTTTTGATTGTGCTGTTGAGCCCGATGAAAATCAGACGGTGTGAACACTACTCAAGCAAGCCCTAAAAGGCAGTGCTGGGCAAAGGCCTTTTAGACACTGCAGCCAAAGCTGCTTTTCCATGTCTCTTCACAGTACATGATGGTTACAAAGCAGAAATCTGTAAAAAGAAAAAGAAATTAACAAGTCTCAAAGAAATGTGCAAATAAATTAGTTTTTCTAGAGTGTATATATTTGGGAGCAAAGCAGAATCTCAGACATTTCAATGTTGCTCATTGGGAAGGTTGAAATTTCCTTTTAGTCTCCAAAACTGCAAAACATATATATTCCTCATGGCAGACAGCCTGCCACTTCTTCAGCTCAAGAAATGAAGACTAATTACCTTTCCAGTCAACACGGCATTGTTTTTCTAGGCTTTTATTTTAATGACTACTCACAGGCAGAGAGGTTAGACACATCCTGAGCAAAGAGCAAAGTCGCAAAGGTTGTAATTGTGGACTCAAAGGAAATGAACAAATAAAAATACCCTGGACACATTTCCTGGTGGTAAGAAAATCCTCTTATCCTCTAATGACAAATTATTACACGTCTTGCACATCTACAGGTGGTTGCTGTGGCTAGTTGGTATACCTGCCATATTACCATCACTCTCCAAGTTTTGACAGTTTTAATGTTAAAGAGGTTTTCTCTTTTTGTTGCCTAAATCTAACCACAGAAAAGAGGATTGAGTCCTTTTTACACCCCAATCACTGCCTGCAACTACAAAGCTTCTTTGATTTGGCCTGTTTTGGTTAACAAACCTTGATTTAACTGCATAAAACAGACAAGTCTACAGACAAAGTTCAGTACAGTTCAGTTCATATAGGGCCAATTCCTAACAGTCACGTCAAGGAGCTTTACATTTAAAGGTAAAGACCCTGGGATATTAGAGAAAAGCCTCAACAATCACACAATGCCCTATGACCAGTACTTGGCAACAGTGGGACAAAAGAACACCCTTTCAATAGGAAGACACCTCCAGCAAAACTAGACTCATGGAGGAACAACCATCTGCTCTGAATGGTTGAGAGATTAAGGGAAACAGAGAAAAGGAGTGAGAGTGCAGAATGACCAAGAAGAAAACACAAACTAAAGGCACGGGGTAGTAAAACGCATGGCAAGTGAAAAGGCAGAGTGAAAAAGAAGTCCCCCAACAGGCTAAAGTAGCAGCACCACTAAGAGATGGCTCAGGATCACCTTATTCCAACCCAAACTACGGGTTTTATTGTGGCGGACGTGGTGGGCATGGCACAGGTCCGGGGAGGCTGAATCACCTGAGCTGCATCAGCTCCTCACGCCTCCCCTGCCTATAAGAGCAAACCAGGTCCTGAAGGATGTTGTTGCTGGTGTGTATGTTTGGCTGGCAGCTGAAAAGCTGCAGCCATGTTGGAACAGCAACCATTAGAGAATGAAAGACAATGCTGAAAAGCATCAAAATGTTTTGGCTGTGTGATGTTTACATTTATCAAAAAGGAAATTTTTGAATTCTGATCTTATAAGCTGAGAGCGTGGCTGTCTCCCGAATCCAAAATGAGACCTGCTTCCACAGCAGTGGGCGCTGATAGCTGAAGGCTCTGTGTCCCATTCGATTTTTAGAAATTCTACGAACCACAACAGTGTCTGCAGTCTTAGAAGTGCTCTGTTGGGATAATGTGATACTATGAGGTCCTTTAGATCTATGATGGGACATGATTGGTTGCAGTGACGTTGGATTAAAAGCAGCATAATTAACCTAAACTGAGAAAGTAAATTAGACCTGTGCAATTTTACAGTGTTTTTTTGTTTGTTTGTTTGTTTTTAACAAAAACAGCAGGAATTTTGACATTATATCAGGAAAGTGCAGGTTTGATTGATTGATTGAATCTTTATTTTGAACATGTTGAAAAAGTACAACAAAATAGAATTAAAAGAGACAAATGAACAAAACAAAACATAAGGAAAACAAGCAACCACAACTCCAAATAACTTTCATGTTCAAAAAGGAGCAGGAAGAAGCATAAGCTTATTTAATCCCACCCCTTTTCCACTATCTAGTATCAATAGACTACAGAAATACCTCCTTGCAATTACATTATGTCATGTGTATTTTTTCTTTTTTTCTTTTTTTTTTTTATTTTTTTTTATATATACATATATGTTTCTATCTATCCATACATACGTATATACACATACGCACATATACACATTTTCACTAACCCCATTAACACCTGAAGGATACACAACCTACAAATATATATATATACCCATACCAATATACCCGTGCACCCGCACATACATGAAAATATTAGACAAGAACACCCTGTCAAATCTCTACCTCTTCCCTGTACCCTGTAAAAACCATATCCTTAAACCGCTTTTTAAACTGCGCCATGCTCGGACATTGCTTCATATCTTTACTTAGTCTGTTCCACAGCTTCACTCCACACACAGAGATGCAAAAACTTTTTGATGTTGTACGGATACGAGGATGTTTTAAATTTAATTCCCCCCTCAAATTGTATCCCAGTTTCCTTTTAGAAAACATTTTTAGAATATTGTCAGGAAGCAGGTTGTTTATTGCTTTATATATAATTTGTGCAGTGAGAAAATGAACCAGATCTGTGAATTTTAGAATTTTTGATTTTAAGAATAGTGGATTTGTATGATCTCTGTAACCAGTTTTATGGATTATCCTTATGGCCCTTTTTTGTAATATAAAGATTGATGATAGCGAACATTTGTAAGTATTGCCCCAAACCTCTGCACAGTAATTCAAATACGGTGCAATCAGGGAACAATAGAGAATGTGGAGTGATTTGTGGTCCAGAATGTGTTTTACTTTACTCAAGATTGAGATTGAAATTTTGTTATGTATATGATTTATATGAGACTTCCAGTTTAATTTATCATCTACAATCACACCAAGAAACTTATGTTCAAGTACTCTTTCAATTTCCACACCATCTAACTGAATCTGCACTTGTGCATTTCTAAGGGAATTCCCAAATAAGATTATTTTAGTTTTACTTAGATTTAGCGATAGTTTGTTCCTGTTAAGCCATTTTTTAATTTTGCACATTTCTGAAGTAATTGTATCCTGCAGCTCCTTTAGATTCCCCCCAGAACAAAAAATATTTGTGTCATCTGCAAATAATACTAATTTTAATATATCAGATGCCTTACAAATATCATTTATATAAATAATAAATAATTTTGGACCCAGTACAGAGCCTTGTGGAACACCACAAGCAATGTCCAAGCATGATGAGGAATGGACACCCAGCTTCACAAATTGTTTCCTGTCACTTAAATAATTTTTCACCCACTGCAGTACAACCCCCCTGATCCCGTACCGTTCCAGTTTATTAACTAATATGTCATGATTGATTGTGTCGAATGCTTTCTTGAGATCCAGAAATACTCCAGCTGCATACTGTTTCTGATCTATAGCATTCGTAATCTCCTCAATTGATTCGATTAATGCCAGAGATGTTGATCTTTTTGATCTGAATCCATATTGACTGTCAGAGAGTAATTTATGTTTATCTAAGAATTTGTCTAATCGTTTATTAAACAGGTTTTCTAGTATTTTGGAGAATTGTGGTAGTAAAGAAACAGGCCTGTAATTTGTGAAGTGGTGTCTATCCCCAGTTTTATACAGCGGCACAACTTTAGCTATTTTCATTTTGTTTGGCACTTTTCCCGTCTGAAATGATAAGTTGCAAATATATGTTAGAGGTCCTACAATTCCTTCAATGACCTTCTTGACGATTTTCATGTCAATATCATTACAATCAGTAGATGTTTTATATTTACACATGTGTACAATGTCAATTATTTCTTTTTCCTCCACTGATGTGAGGAACATTGAGTTAGGGTTCCTATCAATCAGGCTTTCACTACAGTCCACTGATGGCAGTGACTCAGGAATTTGTTCTGCCAGTTTTGGTCCAATATTTACAAAATAATGATTAAAGCTGTTGACCACATCAGCAGTGTTTTCCATAATATTGCCATTGTCGATAAAGTATTGAGGATAACTTTGTTGTCCAGAATTATTTTTAATGATACCATTTAAAACATCCCATATTCCCTTCATATTATGTTTATTATTGTTCAATATTTTACTATAATACTCCTTTCTACATACACGTATAATATTGGTCAACTTATTTTTGTATTTTTTATATTTATTTTCAGCATCTTTTGTTCTTTGTTTTAGGAATTCCCTATAGAGTGTATTTTTCTTTTTACATGCATTTTGTAAACCCTTAGTGATCCATGGTCTATCTGAATATTTGTGCTTTCTGTTGTATTTTATTGTTGGACAGTTTTTATCGTACAACTCCATGAATATTCTTAAAAATATGCCATGTGCAATATCAATATCAGTTTCTTTGTACACATTGTCCCAGTCCTGATTTAATAGATCGTTCTTAAGTGCATTCATAGTTTCTTCTGTCCTTACACGTCTGTATCTCAGTTGTTCTTCATGCTGATTTTTCTTATAATTAGTGTCATAAACTGCAAAAACTGGCAGGTGATCACTGATGTCATTAATTAATATTCCGCTCACAATGTTGTTTTCCATATTGTTAGTGAAAATATTGTCAAGTAAGGTGGCACAATGTGGTGTAATTCTGCTAGGCCTGGTTATTTTAGGATGTAAACTCAAACTGTACATAGTGTTTAGGAATTCGTCGGTCATTTTATGCTTTTTCGGATTCAACAGGTCAATATTAAAATCACCACAGATAAACATAACTTTTTGATTTGTTTTAGAGAATATTTCCACTATGAAATCATTAAATACTTGAATACTAGAGCCAGGTGTTCTATATATACAGCTAATTATTACATTTTTCTCTTTTTCCGATTACATTTTTCTCTTTTTCCGTTTAATTATTACCTGGGTAGGCAGATTGTATGATGCCGTTTTCAGGCTGATAGCACACCCTGGACCCATTGTGAATGCATAACTATGGAATTTCAATCAGCCTTGTAAGTGTATCATTTCTAACAACAAATACTATTCTGCTGTTGGGGAGTGGTTCGCAAAAACAGATTTATGCAGAGCTGCAAAATGCAAAGACAACAAGCTCTCAGACATTTAAACTGCAAAACAAACAAAGAAGTCTAGCGAAAACATTAGCCCATAAACATTACAGTGAGAGAGACGGCTCACCCAGACAAGGTGGGATTGTTGGTGCCAGACAGTGTGGTTATTCCATCTTAGAAAACAGACGTCCTAACTGGATTTTCATGCACTAAAGTGTCTAGATCTCTAATAAAATAAATAAATAAACAAATAGCGGCAATTCTGGCATTTTTATTATATACATTTGTGGATGTTGGACAGACAGCATTATTTACATTTCATACATTGGTGTTGTTTTCTAAAGTGCAAATGCAAGCATAAAACGATCGGTACAGGTATGAAATATTGAGAGGAATGACACCTACATCTACTCTAGAGATACTTGGTGCGTAAATCTAGTTTGTGTGATGCCTCCTGTGTCTCGTCTTGCCTGCTCGCAGCACTTTAATCAACCCCCACCTACAAACATGCATACAAAGAAATTCCAAGATAGATAGATAAACAGATAGATAGACAGATTACATGTTTCTTTTTCATATGCTCACCTTCATCTACTTCAACACTCAGTCTCTTTGTATCTCTTTATTTCACTCGCTTTTTCACAGTGGTTCCCTAAGACTGCAGATGCAGGCACAAACAGTCACTCTGACATTGTTAGACGTTGCACTTTAGAAAGCCAGATGATTCATGTTTTTATTTGAGCACCATAAAACAATAAAGCATGATTGCTGCGCCTGCTCCTGCTGCAGCTTCCTGCCGCTTTACAAGACGGAGACCAATAAATGACAGCGTTGATTTCTGCCCACACTTTGCTCTTTACCACATAAAATTATCCATATCCATCTATAGAGACACAGTGAAAAAGGCTTTTAATAAAACACTGACAGATGTGTTACACTAATGAGCCTTGATAAACATGCCAGTGCCACATGGGAAGTGGGAAAAAAATGCTTCCACATAACGTGTACTTGTACAGAACGAAACATATTTCAGGATGGCCGACATGGAATTAGAACTTAATGTAATGTGTTTATTGTAAAGCATGAATTTTTCATAAACTGCTCAATAAACAGTAATTAAGTAAGCTACACATTGCAAGTAAGCACTGGAAGTAGAAAAAGCTGAAAACAACTGACCAGAAGTGGGAAGGTGGGCAGATTTGAGTGTTTCCTCTCAGAAAGCTCTGTTTGTGTACAAATGCATGCGCTAGCACTGTTAGTATATTTTCATGTGATGATCTCATCCTTGTTTTCCTCCCCTTGAGGAGAGGTATTCCTACTCAGTCTTATAAATGAGAGCCTGGTCCCAGTCCCAACTCATCACATACGACCTATTGAGTGGTCACACTTTAGCATTATTTGCAAGATTTGGGCGTTATCTTGCAAACAAATGCAATTTTACCAAAGCTAGTAACTTATGAGGGAGTGACAGAAAATAAGTAGTCAAAGTAAAACTAAGTAACAGTCTCTGGGCTGATGGTCCTGTTGCCACTTGAACCTCTCCTCTTCATGGACAGTTTTTGGCTCTTTTAAAGACGAGGGTTTGGCTCTGTGCTGTTTACGATTGCTCCTGTATCAAAGCACAGACACCAAAGGATACCTTGTGCATACCTCTGAAACAATGTTTTAGTGCACATGTAGAATGACTTTAACAGGGTCATACATATAAATCATGTTTGTAATTAAAGAAAGAAATCCACTGTAAAGTGACAAAAGTAGAGGCGCGCATAAAGAGTGCAACTGTCACCAAACAAAGGTGATCTTGTGTAATCATGGTTGCTCATATTCCACATCTGATCGAGGCTAGAATGTGTATAATGTGCAAGGACCAAAGCTAATCAGAAGAAGTCTGTCTTTGGTGAGAGCGTCCTTAAGAGAGAGGAGGTAAAACAGCTTCAAGCAAAAGAACTGAGGGGTCTACAGTGAGAGTATGAGATTAAAAAAAAAAAAACGTTTTGGGGGGATTCGTGAAGTGGTCAAAGCTACTGTAGTGGATCTTCAGCAACAAAAAATGAACACAATAAGTCCCCTTTAAATCTCATTCACACACATGCTTTATTCAGAAGCATCCTTGGCAGTCCCTATAGCACTAAGTCTTATTGAGTTTACTTCTGTACCAGAGTAGCTTCCTTTTCACCACTCTACCCTCAAGGACTGACTAATGGGTGTGCTACAGCTTTTTCCTTCTCATCATAGCATCTGGAAGTTTTTGAGACAGCCATTGGCTGTTTGGTTTCTTATTCAGTTAAAATTATGTACAGAGAGTCCTGGTCTCTGAGCCTACAAACTTTTAAACTTCTTTCATTTTCAAAGGTGGTGGGGACAGGGCTCTTGGGAACTTTTGTTGCTCAAAGTTTTTGCACAACACCACACTCACCCCCATAATCTACTGGGAGTTCTTGGCTTGGGCTTTCCTGTGTTGGGTCATCTCTTTCATGCAGAGATGCAAGTCCACTGGATTAAACTTCCTGCAGCTGGACTCAAGTTTTTTTGACAGACTGATCCAATAACGCATGCATGAAGTATCGCTGTAATAAATGTTTAAAATACTTTTTGTCTTTTTTTGCTATTTTGATGTTTTTTGAGTCATTTCTTCAACATAAGAATATGTTTGTTTGTTTTTCTTAAGTTAAGCTGTTTTATACATATAACTGTTTTCTCCAGGTTTTGACTTTCCTCCTCCAGCACACATTATTTACAGGCAGATGGTGGCTGTCTGCCACACCTCAAGGTGCTTGTGTCAATGCCAAGCACATGCACCACACACACACACATACAGACACACACTAAAGCATCGCTAGCCTTGACACACACACAACTAACAGCGTGTCCCTGTCCCCTTGTCACGCCACCCCTGGCCCCACCTCACTCTGTCCCCCTGGCCTGCCACTTCACCAGCACCTCCCTCCCTCCTCTGTGTGTGTGTGTGTGTTTGTGCTGATATACTGTTTGCCTCAGTATGTGGCTTAATGTGTGTGTATTGGACCGTGAGTGCACACACGTCTCCTTTTCCCATCTGAAATATGGCTGTGTCTGGCCGCCTGTATATCTTGACTCGTTCCTTCAGTAGAAAACCTTGGTCGCTGCTGATGGAAGAAGTACCACCACAAATAGCTCAGAGAAGCATCTCTAACAGGTCACTGCCAAAATGAAGGCGGCATTCACTTTATGACATGCATTCATGCACCCCTGATCAATTACTCAGACAAGGAAGATGCCGTATCTAACTATAAAAGGTTGTGTTTGTCACAAGGATGAAAACATTAAATCTAATAACTAGTGAATACCCAGTGTGGTTATTATGTCTTTGGAGAGCTCCTGTCTTTTTGGGCTGTAGTCCAAGCCCTGGTGTGTCAGTTGGTATTTTATCATAATGACAATAAATAATATGATATAGTAATTATATTCTTCTAAAATTCAGTTAAAAGCCAATTCAGAGATAAAATGATCTAATATGAATGTCTGTTTTTGGCTAATCCAGTATAGCTGAATAAGATATGAAAATAAATGTCAAATCAGGGTACTGAAAAAGTCAGTTAATCCAATTTATAAAAAAGTCCTGCACATAGGACATTTCCTACTGATGCAATAACTTGAAATTAGTATGCTCAGTGCATGAAATTTGCATTATTTTCTCTAAGCTAACAAACACTCAGGCATTGCTGAAGGACTAAAACCAGAGCTGACCACCAGAAGCAACCATGCTGTAAAGAGTTTCATGCATTTTAGCATAAAAGGAAGCTTTCTGTCTACTTCCAGTCTAAATTGGATTGAGTGTCATTGTGTATTTTCCCAATTTGTTGCAGCGCTAATATATAACACGAACTATAGACCCATTTTGTCAGGGATACAATCTCCATTGTTTTTGTTGTAGATAGTTTTAGTGTTAATGTGCGTTTGGGGGCGTTGCACCCCAGAACCTTCAAAGGTTTTTCAGGGTTATCCCCGTCTGAATGGTATGTTGGGAACAGGCTCCTGTATGTGATGTGACTAACTTTTGACGTCTCAGAAAGTGGTCATTAAACGTCCTGGTAAAGGCTCTGAGTTTCCAAGTATCATTATCCTGAGGTTATAACAGTTTTCATTCCATGAAGATTTTTTTTAATTATTTAAATGTAAAGTCAATGAGATTACACTGAACCAATGACAAGGTGTGATCTAGATATTTAGAAGGTGCAAACCGCTGGTTACACTCAGGAAGAGGAAGGCCAAATTAGACTTTTCCTGAAAACAGCTAAAAAAACAAGCTGATGAAAACAAGATTAGCTTCTACAAGCACAACTGAAGGTAGCTGCGGTAAAGGTCCAGCAAAGGAAATACAGCATTTGGTAATGTCCATTAATTCTAGATTTAAAATATCACTATATTTAACATTCTGTTAGTTTATCCAATTGTTTTAAGGCTCTGGAAATGGGGGACCATATTATATAGATTTTTTAAAAAAATACACTGAAATCTGCAGTGATGGAGTGTCTCAGTTCAGTTTATTCAATTCCAACAGTTTAATTAAATTCAGTTTTGTTTACATAGCACCAAATCACAAGACAGTCGGCTCAATGGTGAAATACGCTCAAGGATTCAAAAACACAAGACTTGTCAAATATGTTCATGGACACTGACAAATTGGCTCATTCTGTAACAATATTTTATACATTTCTTTGGATATTGGATAAAATACCCTTTTCCTACTCTTCCATCACTGAAATAAACTGAAATTCAGAATCATTCAAACTCACCACAGCAGCTGATCTTTATGAAGGACTATACACTTTTCAACTCCCTCTGCAGCCTACACAGAGGGTGACTGACCTTTGCAAAGATTTTAGATGAACATTGAATGTCCTCTCTGTGACTGTAGTTTCCTCCAGGTGCTACATCTTCCTTCTATACACAGGTTAAGTGAGCTGAAAACTGACTCAAATTAAAGTGCAAGCTCAAAACCGTGTAAAAGTGTGTGTTTGTTTGGGAGAAAGCCTGCCTGTGCCGTAGAGATCTGTTGGAATTTTCAAAAATAACTTTAGGAAATGAAAAAATTAAATAATTTTTGTAGAAATTATTAAAAAAGTGTATGTTCTGTTATAAAAAGTGAACTAAATCCTTCAAAGTAGTTATGTGGTTCAGATATCTCTGTGAGGTGAGCTGTTGGGTCATTACAAGACCTTAATTCTTTCTGTCTTGAGCTCTATCAGACTGCAATAACACATGACAACTGGCTCATCCTGCTTTAAAACAGTTTCACAGCAGCAAGGGATTGACTTTCACTTCACTCCTTGTATGCACCATTCCCTCATTAGTGCCACCACAGCTTGCCAGGGCTTTGTTCAAGAGCACTTAACAGGTCACTGAGTGTTAACATCTAATGACAGCATTGCACAGTAATCTTTAATGTGTCACACCGGCACCTCCAGTAGCACAATGATGACTTGAGGATGATTGTAGAGGATTATGTAGAAAATGGATCCACTCAGGTAAAGTCCCCTCCAATCTCTCATTCTCTGCTCCAAGTGGCCAACAGCCTCATTGCTTGATGAAATCAATTATCAGTTTCCCTCACTCAGATCACAGTCTTAACGCCGATGGCGAAAGACTGAAAGACTTGCGTCTGTGAAGATTCCAAACAAGCAGAATCAAGGAACAATGAATTAGGAGGAAGAGAGTGGGATGTGTGGGATGTGTTTAATGAAATGCAGGCACTCACAATGCTCACACACACACACACGGGGGTTGCCAAGATATCGAACCAAAGAGGGCTCAAATACCTCCCATGGCTGCCTCAGAAATAGGATGCCCCAATCAGCCTCGGGCAATTCTCTATGCATGTTTGAGTCTGACATTTGTTTGTGTTTGAGACTTGATACCATCTGTGTATGCATGTCTTACATACATGTTCATGCATTTATCAGCTTGTATATTATATTTTGGAGGCACATAAAATAATTAGACGGTTTTTGCATCTTTGTGCGCAGTGAAAGGATCTGGGGTTTGTTTTTTTGCTTTTCTTTTTTTGTGTGTTATTCCAATTTAGAAATGCTAGAGGGAGCTCTCCTCCATTTTACCCACTGACAAAAGTCAAGGAGTCCCCCACAACCACACCACCCACAGCCGCTCAAGTTCCCCCCTCCTCCAGTCACCCAACAGGGCCAGAAGGCCAAGGCCAGTCCAGCCCTTCAGCCTCGGAGATGGACTTGGACGCCCCGGGGGACCAGAGGGAGACCTGCCGGGACCTGAGCCGTGGTCAGCCACAGGGTGAGACAAAGAGTGAGGATGCTGAATGCAATCTGACCCTGTCACTCACTCGGAGAGGCAGGGAGAGAAAGTGGAGAGAGGGTAAAAGTAAAAAGTAGGAAAACAGAGTGAGAGAAAGACGGGGGGAAATCACACAAAGATAGAGAGCAAGACAGAGGTCCTGCCAGGGCTGAACGGCTCCATCAATACAGTGAAATGAAAGAAAAGAAAAGATTCAGGCCAGGAATTATTTTGGGTCAGTACAAAAAAGCCTCGCCACTTTGCAGATTGGGTGTTTAGTGTAAAAACCCAAGGTCTAAAGCACGGCTGTAGTCTGGGCGCTGAAAAGCCATTCTCTGAATTCTGTTCTTTAAATGGGGAGAAATATTGATCTGGCTCAGCTGGCCCTGTAGTGCTCCGTGTGCATGTGTGTATATGTGTGTGTGTGTGTGAGGCTTTGTCTTTTAGGACCCAGTGGGGGTGGCGGTGGGGTGTTACCATGGATACGGCCTCACCCCCCCACCACCACCACCAACACCAACACCCTCCACCATTTCGACACACACACTCACACGTACACACATTTTCTTTAAGGCCGCTGGTCAAAAGATGTTGAAATTTCTTAAGGCGTATCGGGATGTGTCACACTCCTGGACGTCCAGATAAGGATAAAAACTGCTCCCCAAGGCTACGCGAGCAGCGAGGTCCAAGGAAACAGACAATCAAAGTGGAAAAAATAATAATAATAATAAAAAACCTGCAGAACACTAATGTGCAACACAGACTCATCGCTCATCATTTCCTTTCAATTTAACCTCTTTGTCTCTTCCACCCTCTAAACACTCCTTCTTCTCTCATGAACGCACACACTCACACCATTTTGTGCTCCGGCCATTATATCCTGCACTCTTCTTATAGATCTACACATTTATGCGCACTTAGATGCACGCACTAACACACACTGTCATATAGCAGCAGGTCCAGATAGTTGGTGCATACAAATGCAGCGCAGACACACACCTGTCTCGTGAGAAAAAGACATGAGAAGAGGAGATCAGAGTGGTTTAGTGCCAGGTAACTGATATAAATACCCCTCATTACTATGGTGACAGGAGCTTTTTCTCTCCTCTGGCAAAATAACATCATTAGTAGCACTCACACGCTTGCACACACGCAGTGGCAGCAACAAACACGACACACCTGCAGATAAACAAAAACACACACCTTAACGGGGGGAAAAAAACCCTGTTGATTTTTAGGCAGGTAAAAAAAATATGGATACATGCGGGGAAAAAAGACAACACAAGGTACACAAATACAAATACATGTACACAAATGGATAAATATGAAGCTCGACACTCTTTTTCTCCTAAATGATGATGTTGATAATGATAGATAGCGGAGGGTTTCATGGGGTCGTTATAAGGCAGGAAGTCACAGCGCTAGCCTGCACAGGAAGATCAATACACCCAGGGTCAGTTACAATATTTAGGGTCACATGACTCCAGGACCAAAATAAATCAGGATGTGAAATATTGTTGGGGTGGCTGCCGGGATGGGGCTGCGAATGAAATAAGTATGAGCAAGACGAAGGAAGAAATGAAAGGTGAGAGATATCGAGAGCTTAAAAAACGTGAGAGACAGAAAATAAAAATACAGAATTTGGACAGCATAGGAAACTTGATTTTACTTGAGGTTTGGGTGTAAGGGGGGATCATTTTAAACGCACTATGTGAACAACTATTCATTATTAATACGCTAAAAAAGAGTGCATACAAAATGCATGCTTCTTAATTTTATCTGCTGCGGTTGTTCTCTCCCTCTATCTAGATGTTAGTGGGTATTACTTCTGTGGAGAGAATATTTAATAAGTCATAAATAATATTATGTTTACTTGAACAGTGTTCAAGTAAACATAATATTATTTCTGAGACCATTTTAAGCAAGCTGCTTACTACAGGAGCGTATTTCTCACAGAAAACCCTTTAATAGTGGAGCACATGGAATCAGATTACACTGATTAGATTAGATCTTGCGTATTAATTTCTCTGATGAGCACATTCAGTGTTTTGCTGAGTAATGCCGTTGCTGTCCAAATGGACAGTGCAAGACAGCAGAGGGGAAGACAGATGAACAACAAAGACAGCAATTGTATTTCCTCTTTATAATAAAGCTTTTAAACTTTTAGCTGATTCAAACATCCCCCTCTTCTGTCTCTGCGCTGCTGGAGGAAGGGGTGAGGAGAGAGTGATAGATGGACCCGCAGTTACATTGTTTAAAGCAAAAGCTGAAGCAGAAAAGGCTGCTGTTTAGCTCGTATCTGTTAAGACTGTTTACAGATGCTGCGCTTCCCATTTGTCGTTGACTGATTGTCGATTCACTGGCCCCGCAAAATTATATCAATTTCTCTTTGGCATGCAATGCCGTGGCTGTGCACAAAAACATTGATTAGCTTATAATAGACTCTCCTATATGCTCATACATGCGTTTGTATGCAGGCATGTGTTTCTGTTTGCGTGTGTGTTTGCCTAATTAATTGAGGATTTCTGGATCTATTCAAGAAAAGCTGACCTCTGACCTTCTTAACAAGTAGCAGCTCCGCCCCCCTCTGGCCCCGAGTCTCTCAATCTCACACTGTGTTAAAGGAAATTAGTCACACACTTAACCACACACACCCTGCCCATTGTTAAGTGACTCCTAAAGTGTGTCAAAGAGGTTTCATGGTTGCTTTAAACAGCTCTCGTCTCCCTTCCAGGCAGCAGGCACGCTCAGGTTCAACACATAAACTCTCCGGCACACTACAGATGAGGCACTCAACCTTGGCCCATGACCCTTTATTTAAATCATGCTACATGCAAATAATAGGCTTCATACATTGCATATAAATTCTATGTATTGTTTTTTGTAGTATAATCTTCTTGGTGTCCTCCACACTGAATCATGGTTATCTCAGATAAGGCCTGAGATTTCATGATGTGGAATCTGGGGATTTACAGTCTAATGAAAGATATCTGCTGGGTGCATTTGATCTGACTCCTGCCAATGTCCTGACCTGATGGAATAACTTACTGTAGCACACAACTAGCTGATTTCAGATAATGATATTGTGATAATGAAGGCTGCTCCAAGAGATGCAGACTTTACTTATTGAAAACCACCAAAACTCCAAAGTAATCATCACAGAAGTTGGAAATTATGTGCTGTAATGTAACTAAATTATTTCAGCCTGTATTAAAATATGTTCTTAATAATTTGGCACTCTAGCTTAGCTCACAATCTTGACCAGCCCTTTAATACATCAGTTTGGGGAAGTAAAATTTGGGGAAGCTGAAATTCAGTAATAAAAAATGCCAGTGCATGTCAGTGATTGTCAATTATTTTTTTATAATAAATCTTGAGACCCAGTAAACAGAATTCTGTGGAACAAATATTCTTCTGTTTTCTCATTCGGATGAAATAAAACGCAGGAGAATAATGCATTCATCATATTTATTTAACATAATATTCAAAAGTGATCAACGCGTTCTGCTAAATCAACACGCCGTCTGTGTGTGCACGGTCCCACACATAAATCTATGATTGTGTGAATTTCTGATAGCCACACACAGATGATCCCGGTGATTGAAAGTGTCTGCCGATTATTGATTTCCCGCAGAGAAGTTGCTAAAAGTCTTGCAGCTAATCCTGGCGGGCTGAACACGCTGTAGATAATGACGTGTAATGAGCTAATGACTTGCTGAAATATTTAGTAGCGCCTCAATAAGGTTGCACTATTAGAGGTGGAAGAGGTCATTAGAGGACCGTCTGAGGGACAGCCCTTCGATTAGTAACACCCAGGGTCTTTGTCTCTGTTGGTCCTCAGAGCTGCGCATACACACAGGCAGGTACGTGCGTGATTAAAAGCATACACACCTACATACATACACAACACGCTAAAAAAGAAGAGACGAAAAAGCATGGCTGTTAGGAGTTAGACCATTGATCGGTCAGCTTTTAAGAGAGTGACCTTTTGCAGAGGGCCCTACTGGCCTTGATAAATCTGATCTGGGGGCCATCTGTGTCTGGGTGGGAGCAGCCTCTTTAGGATGGGACCCCAGAGAGGAGAGGAGAGGAGAGGAGAGGAGAGGAGAGGAGAGGAGAGGAGAGGAGAGGAGAGGGAAAGGAATGCAAAGGAGGACTGGAGCAGAAAGAATAGGAGGAAAAGAAAAGACAGGAGAAGACAGGCTATGTAAGAGTGGAAAGGTCAAAGGGAGAAGAAAAGCAAGGAGCGGAGAGAAGCAGAAGGGATAAGAAAATAGAGTAGATGAGAGGACAGTCAGGAAAGAAAAGTGGAAGACATGAAAAACAGAAACAGAGATAAAGCAGATATTTGTTAGAGACAGTTAACAAGTTTCTGCACGGTGATTATAAATCTGACAGTCCACACAGCTGCCCCGCAGTTTATAAAGGCTGTGCAGAAAGCCATCTAACAGCCTATCAATGCAAACAACTTAATTGCACAATGACTATTGACAATAGCTTTAAACATCCCAGAGTTCAGAGCAGGCTAATAGAGATCAGTTTGTCTAAGTTGCCACTTTCTAATGCTTAAATTGCAGCCCAGTGGTTTCTAAATACAAAGACTGAAATGCCGTGAGTGCAAATGAATGTACTGTTAGTCCAAAAGGATACAGCCATCACGCTTCTCACACACGGATGACGCTTTACTGATGTGTTTCTGTTGAAACTGAAAATTAGATTTAAGGAATTTTAAATGTTTTTGTAATTAATGATTGAAAACAGCTTGATTTAGTTTCAGCCAGTTATGTTACTGCTCCAGTTGTTGGATCAATTTGACATTAGCAGAAATCATTTTTTGTTTCTCCACTCTGAACATTTGAGTTTGATTTGGATAACAGCAAGATGCGTTTGATCCAAGTACAGCTGCCACGCAAGTCATTTCCAACTGCTGCACATTTTATGGCATGGAAATGGTTTTTAAATTCTATATTTGTGCACATCAGTGTCTGGTATTAGCTGAAATTACTTTATAGCACATGGGTGACATTTATAAAGAGAAAAATAAATGAAGTATCATGCGCGTTTGCTCTTTTGTAGTTAAAGAAATTGCTTTGCATAACACGTGTTTGCTTTCTTTCTCAAAGTTAAAAAGACTGAAGAATACCAGAAGACCTTCTAAATGGGAGACCACCCACTCTCAGTTATTCTGCTTACAATGGGGGCAAAGGCAACATAGTCCACAATGAATGTGGCTTTTTACAGCTCTAGGCCAATAAAAAAACATTAGAGGGTGATTTTTGTCCTTTCTGCAATTTTAATTATGCTTCAAATTGGGAAGAGACATTAATTACTGTAGTTCCAGTTCGAAATTTTTGAACCCCTTTCTGTAAATATTACACTCTCTTAGCCAATCATCCTATCATTTTGATTTCACACTTCAAAAAAACAGCAGCAATCACCAGCTTGCTTCTTATACACACGAGTAAGTTTCTGGTTTTCAACAGCTGACAACACTCTTCTTTTGTTCCTACTCTTTGGAAATGGGTGCAATCAAGGGAGTATGTGCTGTTGTACACCCTTAACCAATGAGTCAGCATGCATTAGCGTAATGCATTTCTACACTTTATAAGAAAAACCAAAGGATATTTTGAATTTCTGTTCTGACATAACTAATACTGGCAAAAATGGAAATGAAAATGATTGTTGAAGCAAGCCTAAGTATTTTATCAGTTCACTCCTGTTCATTGAGGAAACATAGCCACAGGGAGAGGGGAACAAGCAAGTGCACTCTTAGTCCTAAACCCAGATAATTGGGGAATGCTTTGTCAAGAAGGACATCCAGCGTAAAATCTATGCCAAATCAAACATGCAGATTTCCATATCTGACTGACTGAGATCTATTCATTGAGGACTGTGTGCCTTTTTGGTGAACTGCAACCAGTGTCAGTGCAATGGCATCAATAGGAAGTGATATTAAACTAGACCCTATAATCATTTGTTGCTTATCAGCATAAAGACTTGATGCACACTTGCTTTTTTTGTCTAAAGGCATCACATTTAGATGACAACTACTTGTCATGGAAGAGTTTAATTTTTGTTCTAATCACAACTAAAAACCAAAGTGGAAAAAGAAAAGTTACACACACTTTTGCACATTTCTGACAAGTTTTTCCTCTTTGGTTTACGGTAAGATTAAACCAACAAACAAGCAACTTTTCTACTCTTTGTTCTTGCTTATGTTAATTTTGAAAGGGCGTGTCAGAGTATTAGCCAACTTCGCATCAGCGCCTCAACAATAAAGCAAATAAGCACTAAACAAGTTGGCTATTATTTTTAGAGCTGTGAGATCTGCTATGCATGAACCTACATGAGAAAAAGTTAATTTGAGGGAGGAATTCAACAGAAACAGTATTTGATCTGACTATCTCTTTTATTTAACTTCAACATTTCTCCTGATGTGTGTGGAGCTCAGCAACTATCTGCCTCTCATTCATTTGCACATCAAAGCCATGTGTACTGTAGATAAGAAATGTACACATGGTTAACAAACACACACAAACTTTAACCTCACCTGCTGCAGTACTACCATGTTAACTACTGACAAAACCAACATGCTCCTTACAAACTAACCACTCCTACTGCACCCTCAAAATGTAACCTTAACACACACACACGCACATACACACACACACACACACATGCTCACACACACCATTACTCTTTCTTTCTCTCTATCTGCTACATTTAATTCCCTTTGGAAAAGACAGGTGCAAACGTTGATTGAGCCTGAGCCAGATTTAGCCCCAGCTCTCAGTGTGCGTCCAGCTGTACTCTCCAACCCACTGAGATCGATGTCCAGCCAGCCAGGCAGCCAGCAGGCAGGCAGCCAGGCAAGCAGCCAGTCAACCAGGCTGCACCCAGCGGGCAGAGGGGGCCTACGGCTTCCCCTCAGCCCCAGATACAGCCGCGCTTCACTGGGCTCATTGGGCAGACCACAGCGGGGCATCGCGCAGTGCCAAGCCCAATCACTGCACCACTGATGCAGGATGTGCTGCAGGCAGGACTGGGAGGGGACCCCAAAAGCCTGCTGGACTTCCACCCATTTTCCCTTTACAGCTCCTGCTAACACCACCTTTCCTCCACGCACTCCTCCCCTCTTCCTGCAACCTCCTCTACACCTACACCTCTATTGAACCCTCCCTCCCTCCCTCCCTCCTCCTCTTCTCCCTTTCTTGCCTCGCTCCATCCATCTTGGAGCTACTTTGATTCAGGTCTCTCTCTTTTCCATCCTCCATCCTCCCTGCCCCAGCCATTCTCCAGCCAACCACAGTTTCCTATTGATTTATTGATTGCTGTCTGCCTGTGGGAGAGCGGCCACAGTCTCCCTCTGCTCTCCCCTGCATGGATTTGTCTTCCCTTTCCCCTCCTTTCTTCTCCCTCTCTCTCTCTCCCTTCACCCTCTCCATCTCACCATCGATGCAGCAGCTCTGAAACATGAATTAGAGAAAGCAGGGGAGTCCAATTTACCGGGAGAAATCGGATTCATCTTCTCCTGTGCTCATTTCTTCTTTCTCTCCCTCACTCTCTTTGGCTTATACCTGTCTTTCTCCTTCATTTTCTTCTGTGTCTTTGCTTTTCTCTGTCCATTTTATCTGTTGTGTTTTTACTCTAATTCTCCCGCAGGTGAACATTAATGACAAGACACTGGCACAGTCATTTAAGATGCTTTGCACTATGGTTAAACAATGATAAGACATGTTTTACATTTAATTCAGTGGTTTTAAGGAAGTCAAAATATTCCTACTAATGCTCCAGCCTCACTAAATGTCTACTTTATATACTGCTGCAGGTGTTCAGCTTTCGGAGGAGGTCAGAGAGAGGAAAAATAAGATTCAAGACATATTATTATGCATCCTGTTTTACACAGTTTCATCCCATAAAATGATATTGACTGATACAGCTCTTTTTTTTCCCCATACACAGGCTTTCCACATTCATATATGTATTTTTTTGCACCATAAAAAGTACCAGTCTTGCTCCCTCTTTGTTTCAGGTCCACTGCTGCAGTCATACCAGCATCTTGTGTGCAGTTGCAGAGTGCTGTAACTCTAATTATCACTCATAAGGCACCACAGCACCCTGTATTACATGGGCTTGTGCTCCAAGCTGAGGAGAAGCTTATACCACACTGTCCCACTGAAATGCAGGTTAGTGCCGGTCACTGAGAGCAACATCTGATTATCTGACCTCTCGGGTCACCTCGCAGCTCTGAGGGTTTGGAACAATAGGATCAGTTGTAATGGATGGACAGAAAGATGGGGAGAAAGAAAGAGTATGAGAGAGAAAAGAACCCCCATTTTATCCAATTTAAGCTCTAATGTCAGTCATAGAGTGGATAATTTTTATATAGTTTAATAGGTCTCCCAGTAACATACACGTAGTACACAAGAGATGGAAAGTTAGCAAAAAGCACATACTTTTACTAGGGCATCAAACTGAAAGGGCGAGTTCACCCAAAATACCAAAAAAACCCATCTTTTCTCACATTCTTGTGGTCATGCAGATAGCTTTTCTTTTGTTTGCCCTGTTTTCAAAGATTTTTGCCTCCTCCGCAATACAGTGGAGGTTACTAGAATTCCATTTGTTCAGATCAACAGCAATATGCCAACAACAATGCCCCTTTATTATTACCAAACATCATCATCCACGGTTTTTATTTGAACTATTTTCTTTTGAAGTAATGGTCCTTGTGAAAATTGCATGTTCTTAAAGGAAAACTATCTGCGCGGTTTAAGGAAAAGTCACAACATTTATTAGTTTGACAGTGTTGTACTTTGTGTAGGTAGTTGTATTTTATGCATTTATTACATGCATAGGGGGAAAAAACAACACCTTAAAACTGTTTTTGATGGGTGCACACATACAGGATAAGAGATTTGCCTCTTTTCCATAAACTGCAAAGCCAGGGCTGCGACTTGCATTTGAGTACATTGACTTATTGCTTTTTTTTTTCTTTTTTACTGAATACTTTCCAGCTCTGCTGCAGCTGCCAAAGTTGCCTAAGCTTGCTCCTCCTGCCAGAGAAAACTCTCTGGAAATGATGTTTCACATCCAGGAACAGAGCTCTATATATATGGACAAAATCCCATATGGGGATGAGAGTCCTGAGCAGGGAGGGAGGGAAGGTGTTGATGGTGGTTGACAGAAAAGACTACAGCTCTGATTATTGCACCGGTGCAGGACACTCTTTGTATTGATAAAATCCATACTCCTGAGATACGTACATCTGTGTGCGACAGGGAGCGTGAGATTAGTTTCCTGACTGGAACCTAGTTAATTCCACGGAGGAAAAGACACTCCGCACCTGAGGCCCTAGAAGACGAGGAACACAGACAAGCCGACTGCACAGGGAAGGCAACCTATACGCACACTGTAGACACATAGAAACAAATGACCGTACGCGTAAATACGCACCCACACACACTTCTCACGCACGTGACACTAGTGCATACACACTAACACGCAACATGCACGTTCCCCCGGCCTGACGCCACCACCCCGGCAGGAGCAGAGTGGGGGTTTAGGTGTCTGCAGGCCAGAGAGTGGCAGCACAAGGACAGACGTCTCCCTGGCTGTCTGGCTGCCGACAGGTCTGCTCGATCAATATGCTGACTCTCTCTCTTCCTCCTTCTCTTCCCTCCTACCCTCTTTCCCTTTTTTTGTCTTTTTGCTCAATCTTCATCTCGTTTGCTTTCTTTCCTCATTATCCAATCCATCCTTCCCTAGGTTTTCTGTCTTTTTAAACATTTCTCCTCCTTCTCATTAAACGTTTTTTCTCTTTCAGCTGTTTTTCTGATCACTACCTATTGACCGCTATAACCCCCAACCCTTTAGTGTTGCTCCTTACGCACACCTAATCGTGCTCAACCTAACCTTCTCCTCCTGTACCTCTCTTAGCTGTTCATCACTCACTTTCCATCATGCCAGGGAGAATAAGCAGGAGTGTGTTTTTAACACACTCAAGGCCTTCTGCCACCTGAGCCAAAGCACCTCACACAATGCAAATCTATTACTGGAGAAATTATCGACCATAATCTCCATCAGCAGAGCTTTACAAATGAACACACTAAAATAAATGTAAAGGGTTGAGAATGCCACTCTGACACTGAAAAACATAAAGTGCACTTTAAAATTTGAAAAAATAGCTCTGTTAAGAAAAGTCTCAACACAGCATTGGTCTTCTCGGGTGCTCAGCAAGAACAGGACACACAATTGTGAAAGTGTCGTTTATATTCAGCTACACATTCTTCATTTCCACTCCTGTTTAATGCAAGTTTCTCTAATGCGTCTTTCAATCTTTATTTAAGCGTGTAGTCCCATTCAGATCAAGAACATCTTCTTCAATAGAGCTTTGAAGGATAAAAGGAGGACGAAAATGTTAGAGCCCAAAAAAAAGGGATATGAGAGTTTACAAACTGTGGAGGATCAGATCAGACAGCTTTTAACACTTTCATTCATTCATCGTAGTGAAAAGGGCCTATTCAGAGTTCAGTTTGAACATGAATGTAGTTTATTTGTTTTGTCAAACTTGTTTTAACAAATTTTCACAATATGTTAGCCAAAGCTGTTATTTTGTTTCTCTTTGCAGATAACTAACGAGACATGTTATCATTTTACTTATCACTGACACTCAGAGGAAGTCACTGTTCACTGAGTGTCAACCGAGAACAGCGGTGTACAGCCCGTGTGTAAGTGCGCGTCTGTGTGCGTGTGTTCTTGGGTTTTCGGGGGGCTATTATGTGCAGTTTGGTGTCTGTGATGGTTTTTTGGGCATGACCTCACCCACCGAGGAGTGCTCACACGTCTCTAATCTCTTTTAGATGGCATGCCTCTCTTTCCCATCATGCGTTTTTTCCTTGTGGCCCCTGGGTAATAAATCTAATGCTCTAAACTTCTACTACATCTCATTGCCATTTCTCCCCCACCAAAAAAGGGAAACTATGCGCTTTATGTTCTCTTGAACTTCGTTACGCTGTGCCAGAAAGGAATGATTTCACAGGAAAATGTATATATCGGCTTTGATTTTTGTCTACTTTCTCGCAATATGGGCCTGCTCTAGTGGAATAAAAATTGATTTTTTTAAGCTTTTTGTGCATTAGCTTTTAAATTTGAGATTGTATTTGCAGAACCTGTTTGTGATCAATGAGAGAAATCAAGATTTATAGCCGTGATGTAATATACAAGGAACAGCAGCATCTGCCTGCATGAGATGAGTATAACATCCTGTTTTGACAGTGCCTTGGGTCTGTACAGTATATATCCACCTATCTATCTATCTATGCTCTTATAACTGCAGCTGAACATCAGTTCATCATATCATCATCCCATTTTTCGCTTTGTGCTGAAATTATCTTCACCAATGGCATCTATCTACTGTGCCTTATCAGTTTAGCTGTCAATATATCTGTAGTCCCGGTTCTAAAAGGTATGATTGCTTAAATTTGCACAGTCAAATAATACGTGATGAAGAGCTTGAAGATTAATACTAAATTTTTGTTATTTTCCTTCACTTAAAGGCAGGATAGATGTAAAATATCAACTATTATTTCAAACATCTTTATCAGTATCATCCCAGAATTTTATAGTGTTTGCACCCCTACTTAAGACTTTCCTTTGGCCTTGAGGAGCTAAAAGAGATAAAAGCAGTGAATCCATTTCCTCTCATGTCCTCCTAATTACTCCTCTTCATCATCATCTTCATCGCCTGCCTCTTTATTTATGTGAAAGCCTCTTTAATGACTAGGTTTGATGTCCTGGCTGCCTGTCTCCAACTTTGGAGAGCTTCCTTGAAGACCAGCAAGTGGCCTTTCATAAATACACATACAAATACTGTAAGCTTCCTACCCCACCCCTACCCCCAACACACACACACACACACACACACACACGCACACTGCCCTTGCTCCAGACTGTCCATTGTGTGTATCTGCAGCCTTGAAGAATCTTGAGGAGTGTCTTAAAAGCATGAAGAGGTTCTAAGAGGGGCACACAAACCAACACACACTCTAATGGCCTCACATTAGCTGTCAGCACCAGGGGATAGACACACACACACACACACTTCACAAGGTTCTTTCGTCTATGCAGTCTTTTAAGAGAAGAGGGCAGTTTTTGGGTCCCCTAAAGACTCCCAAACAGAATAATCTACTTTTTAGTTATGTTTGGAGGGAAAGTCAGAAATCTGTGAATCTCTGAAGCCTTTATGGTCAGTGGCTCTGAACAAGCGTATGAATGCTGGATGATTTAAATCAGAACAAAATAAAAATCAAATGGACAGCACATAAGTCTGTCAGCATTCCAAAGTAGATTCAGTATAAGGTGCTATTTTATGACAAATTCTTTGCATTGTTTAATTCAAATACTTCAAAGCTTTTAACATTTTTTTGCTTCATGACTTCTTCAACTTATGAGCAACAACTATGAAGAATTCCTTTTTTTTTTTCATGCACTTCAGTAAACTTACTTCTGCATTCTTTCAAATTCAGACAAGTGACAGTGTTTACGTGACAAACAGAGGCTAATAACAAAGTTCCTTCACCTTCTTCCAAAGTGTTTGCACAAAAGGATAAAATCAGAAGAAATTAAAGCTCCAGGAACATTTTGACTGGCACATTTTAGCTCATGCCATGACCCCAACAAAGGCCTTAAGCCAAAATGTGGTGTTCAAGCAACATCACTGTTCTTTGAGTGTCTTCTCATTTATCTGTATTTGTTTCTAATTTATCTATATTTGTTCCCTATTGTTTTCTCTTGTTTTTAACCGATTGTAAAGCACTTTGGTCAACTCTGTTGTTTTTAAATGTACCATACTGTTCTGTAATGCAGGTAAGTCATCTGTGAAAAGTGAAAAGATGTGGGTAAGGTGAAAGCATTGGGAATATTTTTGTCTGCTGTAAAGGAATCAGACAGAGTGAGAACACATATAGATGTTGTTGCACACTCAGTGTTGTCATTATGGATGTGCTGTGGAGGGCCAGGCTTTTCCAAAAAACGTCACTGCACCTATCAGCTGAATCGTACTGATATTCTTTTACAACTATAAGAGAAATTAAGCCAGGATTCAGTCTGAGAATTTCAGAAATTTCTGATCTTCTGGGATTTTTCCACACAACCATCTCTGGGGATACAGAGGTGTGAGAAAAAGAACATATCCAGTGAGCCTCAGTTCTCTTGCTGAAAATGCCTTGTTGATATCATGGCCATTTAAAGAAGTCCCCCATTATTCTGTCAATAATTAATAATTGTTAGTTATTCGTTTTACAGTACTGAAAAACATGGGGTTAGTCATCTTCTCCCAGGTCTCCACTTATTTAAATTTCTTGACAAATTTCGATCTGATTATAGAAAACTGCAAAGGTGGTTAGAGGTCTATAATGATATCCTTTTGATCTAGCAGGACTGAGCATGAAAAGACTATTCTAGACAGGCTGAGTCTTCCTGACTTGATCATGTGGAAGGTTTTAAAACTCTGTTAAAAAAAAACATAAATAAATAAATTCCTATGTAGGGAAAGTGTTCAGTAGCTTAAAAAACTGCTGAGAATTTGGGGATTTCATCAAGCAGTACATAATATCATTAAAAGATTCAGATAATCTAGAGAAATATCTATAAGCAAACAACAAGGCCAAAAACAATAATCAGGCAGCACTGCAGCAACAATAGTCACAAATAAAAATCACAGCATGGGGTTAGAAATCCTTCTGGAAATCAATGTCATCAAACACAGTCTGTTCCAGTTCTAACAAATACAAACAAGATCCTGAAACACCCCCTCTTCTCTGTGCCCAAGCTCATTTCAGATGGACTGAAAGAAAGTGGAAAACTACCCTGTGGTATAATTAAACTTTTTCTTCTTCAGCTAGTCTCTTTAGGGGTCACCACAGCAGATCATCTGCCTCGATCTCACCCTGTCCGCTCAGCTATGCCAACCCTCTGCATGTCCTCCTTCACTACTTCCATTCATTTAGAGGTCTTCCCTCTTTTTTTCTCAGCAACATCCTTTCTCCAATAAAATCCAACCTGAGCTGTACCTGTGATGTACTCATTTCTAAACTTGGTCACTCCAAGTGAAAATCTTAATATCTTCAACTCTGGTTGAAGGTTGAAGCTTGGCTTCCGGTATTTTTGTCAGTGCCACTGTCTCCAAACTAAACATACATTTAAACTCATCTTTAGTGTCTCTGGTCCTTTCCACCCATCTCCCTTTCACGTGTATTCTGTTTTTCTTCAACTGACTTTCATTCTCTCCAGAGGATACCTCCCCCTCCCCAGACTCTAGGGAGGCAGATATATCCATATATTGCATTATTGTTGGTACTGGTCTCAGATCAATATTAGAACACATACTTTAGTTTGCTTCTTTTCTGTAAGTTTGATACTTTGCTCATGTTCATCAGACAGGTGACATGTCTGTGTAAACTCTCCTCATGGAGGCACACTTTGCTCCGCCCCCTTCTGCCTGCTCTGCTGTGGCACTGAGCAGAGGCATGCAGGCTTCTGTAAGTGAAAAAGCTGAGGAATATGTTGTGGTACTTGACAGCTGTAAATTAACACCGTAAACAATGATAATCTTGAGTTGGAAGGAAATTATCTGCTGTGGCAACACAGTCGACTTCTGAATATATATGAAAGACCACAAAAAGAAGAGCTTTTCTCTGAAACAAGCTGCAAAAGCAAGAAGAGAGGAGGAAGGAAATCCCTCTGACAGACCCAGACCCCTGGCTCAGAGTCCACTGTCACAGTCCTTTCAGAGAGGCAAAGAATAACCAGGTAGCTCATATAGTGGTGAAAGTAATGTTTCAGTCATGACTGATGTCAGATCTTTTCATTTTAAAGTGTTACTGGTCATAGTTGTTGTTTTTAGCAAACCAGCTACCTGTAAATAGATTTTAAAAAGGTATTTGATATATGAACAGCATTCATTTTATACTGTATATTTAAACTTTAAAGGTTTTGTCACAGTGAGCTGTGTGGCAGTGAAGGCAGAACCCAGAGACAAAGGGTGAACTAAAGAAGACTGCTTTATTTTTGGACTTAAAAATGCAAAAACCCCGGCTAAAACTAGGAAGTTTCCAGATTACAAGGGAAACACAGAACTCACGGGAACAACACAACACAGATATACACTGGAGGGCATTAAGGCAGAGTGGACACAACTGGGAACCCAGCTGAATAGAATCAGACTGACAAGAGAGGGGAAGCAAAACTGAACATAACACAAACAAGACATGAGACTATCAGAATAAAAAAGGAATTGACACATACACACACAATGAGACTAAGATAAAGACAGGTGAACTTGACAGTAGGACTGGGGATAAACCAAATGGAGACATGGCAGACTGGGGAAACAAGGGGACAAAACACAGAGAGATAAACAACATAGGGACATAAGAGAAAACACAGGGACAGGACTACAAACGTATTAACCGGACAAGACAGGGACACAGACACTCACAAAGATGGAACAGAGAGACCAGGCACACACAGGTACATGACCGGGGAGACTGAAAGAATAAAGAAACACTGAGACAAGTCTAGGAAAACTGAGCACAAGATTAACTAATACAGAAAATATACAACTAGAACATAACTCATCTCAAATGTCCAAAGAAAAGAACAAATCACACGTCCATAACAAACTCAAAAAATGGGTCAAAGACCCAGGACCATGACAGGTTTTGAAAATAAAAAGCATGCTCTTAATAAACAAAAATATGTTATACTTAACAGAACCATTTAGAAACTCCTGGATATTGTTCTGTTTGGATTAGACTAGCTACCAACATTTCTGTTTTTGTGATAAAACTTGGCATATTTGCTCATACCTGCAATAATTCAAATTTAATGTTAAGAAGTATTCTACATGCTTAATTTTAAAATATCGCATAATTTGACTCTATACCATTCAGAAACTGTCACTAGTTGTCTTTTGCAATTTGTAGTTTTTGGGACTTTGCAGGAATGCTGGACTTCTTTTTCATATTTTAACTAACTAATACTTAGATATTTTTTCACAGATTCTGATTAATGTTGATGGTGAGAAAGAGGAGTGAAAATTTCAGGTTTTTCTGATTAATAATCTTTAAGATATTCCTGTTCAAAGACTGCTCAGATTTCAATGTTTGGAGAGAAAAAGAAAAGCCTGAAAGTGGATAGATGGACCATTTTTCAAAATATATGTATATATCTTGAAAAGTATTTGATATACAAAGCTAATAATTCACAGCAATCACAAGGTCCACATTTTCTACCATAAATTTTTGATGCAAATTGGAAACGGTCAAGCTAAAGGTTTGGTTGAAGTTCAGATGGAATGAACTCGTAATTTTTGAAACCAGGGTGCATGCCTAAATTTCATGACTTCTATGACACACTCGCGTGCCATCTTAATTGGAGTGGCTAATTTTAAGCTCATTTTAGCTACTCCTATCACATAGATATACAGTCCCGATCAAAAATTTAAGACCACTTGAAAAATGGCAAAAAATCATATTTTGCATGGTTGGATCTTAACAAGGTTCCAAGTAGAGCTTCAACATGCATCAAGAAGAAATGGGAGGGTGACAAAACATTTTTTGAGCATGCAAAAAAAGACACTTAAACTGAAACAGCTGATCAAAAGTTTAGGACCACACCTCCAAAAAAAAAAAAACAGAAATCCCCAAAACAGAAATCAAAGTTCCAAACATGAACTCAGTAATGAGTAGCCCCATCATTATTGTTGATCACTTCAAAAATCACTTGTTGCGGTATGCTTGATGCAAGCGTTTCCATGAGGTGAGTGGGAACAATTGTCCCAGTGTTGAAGATGGCCACATTAAGGGCATCTACTGTCTGGAACTGTTGTCCATTTTTGTGAACTTCCCTTGCTATCCATCCCCAAAGGTTCTCAATTGGATTTAGATCAAGGGAACATGCAGGATGGTCCAAAAGAACATCTGGACATAGCCAGTGGCCGTTTGACGCCCATGCACCTCCTGAAGCTCCATTGTTCCACTGAAGGAAAAAGCACCCCAGACCATTATGGCGCCCCCTCAACTGTGGCGCGTAGAAAACATCTCAGGTGGGCTATGCTTGTCAAGCTAGTAACGTTGGACACAATCAGGACCATCAAGGTTAATTTTTTTTTCTCATCAGAGAATGAAACTTTCTTCCGCCTTTCAATGTTCCATGTTTGGTGCTCTCTTTCAAAGTCCAATCGGTCAGTTCTGTGGCGTTCAAGGAGACGAGGCCTTTGAAAACATTTTTGTTTTTGAAATCTTTCAGTCTCAGATGCTGTCTGATGGTTATGGGGTGGCAGTCAGCACCAGTAATATTTGGGTCGAGGATCGTCCAGTGTCTTGATGGACAGTCAATTGGATCCTCCGGCTCAGTGCTGGGCTAGTGAAATTTTGTTTGGGTCTTCCACTTGAAATTGCAAATGACTGTCTTACTGCGTCCCACCTCAGCAGCGATGGCGCAATGCGAGAGACCCTGCTTATGCAGTTCAACAACCCAACCGCGTTAAAAAAAGGGAAAGTTTTTTTTGCTTTTGCCATCAAAACATCATGACAGTCTGACTACCTGACAAAAATTACAATGAATCCACATTTTTGCACAGATCTGGCCTTTTTTGCATGCTCAAAAAGATGTTTTCTCTCCCATTTCTTCTTGTTGCATGTTGAAGCTCTACTTGGAACCTTGTTGAGATCCAACCATGCAAAATATAATTTTTTGCCATTTTTCAGGTGGTCTTAAACTTTTGAACTGTAATAATAATACAATATCCATGATTCATCTGTATAAGCAGTCACATTATAAGCAATAATCATATCCATAAGAAGTTAGAGGAATTGCATTTATGTATGCAGTTGGTGTCATGACTCACCTTTGTTACAGTGAGATTAAAATGCTTTATGCAAAGTTTCACAATATTCATTCATATCCAAACTGGCAGTGGACTGTAGCAAGACTAGACCAACACAAAAGAACTGCACCACCAAAAAACGTGTAATTCTATTTTTTTACTTCTTTGGGATTTTTGCAAAAAAAAAAAAAACACACACACAATACAATAAATAGAAAATTCAAGTTCAACATAACAAAAATGGGTTGGAGTAGTTTGATGTTGCTCACCCGTGTGAAGCATAGCGAGCCTTTGATGGTATCCACTCTCCATCATTGCAATTTTACTGTATTCTGCTACACCTTTCTTCACAGCTGAAAGTCCACCGCAGAAGCATTCAAAAACTTGAATTCACTCATTGTGTTATAGCTTCAAAGCCCATTTATCCTTTGTCACTGCTCGCTGGCATACTTTGTATTCAACATTTGTGCCTTACACAGCATCTCTGCATTTTCTTTTCTTTTTTTTGGGGGGGGGGAATATATTGCTGACCTGTTCAAACAAACACACTTCCTCTGATTGCAAAGACCTGCTCAGAGATGTGAAAATATTTCACACTCTTGCTCTTTTTGCTCACCACAGGCAGCTACTCATGTCGATATATTCTGCATGCACTGGTCAGAAATACAGAAACTAGAACACTTCTCAATTTTAACCTCTCAGTATCATCTTCTTTTCAAGCATTTTCTTGCTGTTATAAGATAAACCGGTGTCCATTTCCACTTCACTTAGTGAAAAGAAAATCAAATAAACAGATTTAAGTCACAAGGGCAACTTATTCTTCTGTTTTTCTGTCCCCCACTGTCCGTGTATGCATGTGCTGGCGTGTGCACTTGCATTGCGGCAACCTGCTAGGCTGGGACTGCTGTTGGTGATGAGGGACATTGATTTTTTTCTTCTCCCCCCTCTGTTTTCTCTGGGATTTTGACAGAATCATAGCACCATGGAAACAAAGAAACTGCTTTGTGACAGAGGAAAACCTTTCATTTCAGCTGGAGTGAATGGCGGCTTGCTGCTGATAACAGCATGGGTAATCATACACACACACTCTTACAGAGATACGCACACATACTACACCTGTAAGGTACCACAGAGCACTCACATATAAGGTTAAGGAATGATTGTTGCACATGATTGTGAAAATAAACAACTCAAAGGTCCCTTTTCACTAAACTGCAGCTCAGATACACAATCACAGCTATTATCGGCTTCTGCGGGAATAGATGTCAGATGCAGGATTATTTCCAATCCAAAAAAAGAAAAAAGAAGAAGAAGCGAGGGGGATGTATGTACCCAGTGTTTTTGAACATGTTCAGTTATGTAAGCCATACACTGCTATGGTTTTTGTGTGAGTTTATAATTTTCCATCATTCATTTGGTAATGAGTAAGGAAGAACAAGAGGCAACCCCTGAGCCAAAACCGAGTCAGTCTCCATAGCACCCCGTGTTAAAATGCCCAGCTTTACAGAAAATATCAATATTTTGATAGAAAAACCATTCATAATAAATTAGCTGAATAATCCATAATTCACCAGCTGTCACACTCTGTCACCTCGGCTAGTTCAAGTCACAAAAGTGGACTTCTTCTTTGTGGTGTTAGTGGCTTTTGGACTTTTGGAAATGCAGGGATTCTGTGTGTGTTGCTGTGTTGCTAAATATACCGCAGTAGCAGACCTTCCAAGATGTTATTGCTCCAGTTTTGGTGTATCACATTCAACCTTTTCATTTGTCTGTTAGAACTAATTAACAGGAATGTGTGCCTGTGTTATGCAGTCACACAGGCACATCCAAATTGTTTATCAATCCAAATTAATGCAGCTTGCTAACTGAAACTGTTTGCCATGGCTGATAAGCTTACACCCCAGCTCGGTGTACAAGTAGAACCAGGGGTTCAAAGTGGGACTTTACAAACCAGTGGGTTATATGGCTGCTTTCATCTTTTATATACAGTCTGTGGAAGAAAGTTCAGACTCTTTCAGTTGCTCATAATGATTCAATTTTTTTACCCATTTTTAACCTCAAGTTTAAATTTTTAACTAATTAATGTAGCATCCAATCACAAGAATGACACAAGTTTAAATTAATGATAAATATTCTTTGTTGACATACAGGCCTTCTTTTGTACAGATAAACTGTAAACTATCACCTGACACCATCAGAAAACATTGATCAGTTTGAGGGGTTACATGCCTTTTGTCTTGTGTTACTTTCGAAGATGAGTCATTGAATGCGAGGGCTACTGCTACTTTTGATTTTTCCTTTTAGATTACAGATTGTGTCATTTTAATGCAACAAAGCATCTGGAAAAACAACATCCTAATAGATAGCATGCAGTATGAACGGCGAGAGTACAGAGTCAGATTGCTCTTCATTAAACGATTTGACCCCAAAATATTAGATTTCAGAGATTCTATTGCATTTAGCATCTTTTCGATCATTATTGAGATGACGAGGGATCAAATCGATTCTGTGTCAAATTAACTTGAAGAACACCAGACTGCCAGGCTTTCTTTGTGTGTGACTGTTTGTGTGCGCATATTTCCAGATGTGTTTAGGTTCACTAACTGAAATTAATGTCTATGTGCAGGCATCTATGATATCACTTATGCTTTGCTTTGATTGTAGTGTATGTCATTAAATATTAAGGTGAGGACATGGTATAAGGTTGGAGGAAGGTTATATAAAGGTTAAGGATGGACTAGCAGATGAGAATAGTTATCCTTAGAGTTAGACTAGGGCTCAAGAAAATAAATGCAGTTATTGTACTGTCCTCTGAAGTGATGGAAGCACCACTATGTATGTGTGACTGTGCGTGCGTGCGTGCGTGCGTGCGTGCGTGTGTCCGTGCGTGCGTGCGTGCGTGCACTGCAGCATGCTGAGTTTGTCTCTATTGAGCTGTTGGTGTAATCTGAACAGCTCTACTGAGAGGCTCCTAACCTGCAGCAGAGCAGACGAACAGCAGTCAGTGGTCACTAAGAACAGACAGATAAAGGGACAATGTGGTCTCAAAACATAACTCATCCAGCAGAGATTACAGAGGCAGGACTGGAATACCTTTCCTCTACCATCAGCTTTCCTCTTTGAAGAAAAAAAACAGTCTGTATGATTTTGAGCTCCCGCTCAGTGATTGTAGCAATATGCAACCGAACAGGGTGAACTTAATGTGACCAAAGTGACTTGCCCAGTCAATCCCCTCTATCTCCCTACTGTTCATGTCTCTGTGTGAGTATTAAGCCAACAAATCAATATTATATGTTTTTCTTAAATCCATATAGATTTAGGATTTTATACAGTAAAATTAAGATATGGTTCAAAGGTTGGAAAATGTAGTTGTACAACTGTTTATGTGCAAAAGCCCAAAGAAATTTGACTCATTCAAGCTCATCCAAAGGGACACAGACCATCTCAATTGTCATAGAGCAAGACATGAGGTACAGTCTGGACAGGTTGCCAATCCACCGCAGGGCTAACACAGACAGACAACCATTTACGCTCACATTCACACCTGCGGCCAAATTATAATTACTAGGTAACTCAACTCCATGCATGCCTTTAGACCAGGGGTGGGGAACTCCAGGCCTCAAAGGCCGGTGTCCTGCAGGTGTTAGATGTCACCCAGGGTCAGCACACCTGAATCAAATGATTAGTTCATTAGCAGACCTCTAGAAAACCAAGACATGTTGAGGAGGTAATTTAGCCATTTAAATCAGCTGTGTTGGATCAAGGACACATCTAAAACCTTCAGGACACTGGCCCTTGAGGCCCTTGAGGCCACCCCTTCTTTAGACTGTGGGAGGAAGTCAGTACCCAGAGAGGTGGATTCAAACCAAGGACTATCACGCTACCCTGAGTGGATAATGGAAGAAAATTGACAGATAGATCATTCAAACTTCTCTGTGATGTGTAATCTGCAAGAGCAAATTGTTTTTGTTTGGTTTTATATTTTATGGTGCCCTCTATCAGAAAACGTCATACAGTGTTTGTGTAAAAGTTAATAAGGAAGCGAGTACAAGTTATGATTGTAGCATCTTTTTAGATGAGGAACACAAAGTGCTACAAAACAATAATGTCCTACAAAGAAGCACTGAGCTCCTCTTTTAAAGTTTCAATAGAGTCCACAGATCTCAGTAATGGTTGTGCATTTTATAGTTTAGGCGCTGCAACCTCAAACACAGAGAGTCCTTTAGTTTTCAGTGTAGGACACTCACTAACCTGCAGGAACCTCAATGACCTGCATGTATGGATGCAAGTGTTTGCTAATCTTGCAGAGCTCTGAAAGTGATCAGCAAGATCTTAAATTGAAATCTGATCGATTTTGCACAGCTGACTGTCACGTGACGTTACTGTCTTAGCATCTGATGCAAAGTTGTTTACATGAAATTTATTTTTAGTTTCATGCTAAAAAAAATGCCACAGAATCTGTACACAATTATCTAAATTCTAAAAATGAAAGTCTACTTGTGTGTCTAGCTTTCTCGCTTTAATAGCGTTTCCTCAAGTTTATTGGTTTCTGATTATTCAAAGTTATTTTAACTTTAAGTTTAAAATCACAGCTAGAGATTGTATCTTTTTTCTCATCAAAAAATGCAAAATCATTTATTTTACGCGAAGATTAATACAAAATCATTGCTCTGTTCATTGTATCTGAGTATATGTGGGATTTCCTGAGCATAGACAACAGTGCCAGTGTTCACTGGAATAAAGAGCAATGTCTACTAGTTCATTTGTGGATGTGTTTGGGCCAATAATGATGCTCTATAAAACATATTAGTTATAATATCTTTTAGCTATGTTGCAGGGGGTTTTCGTGGGATTTCACAGATAACAAGAAAAACATGAAATATCCTTCGACTACACTTTTATGTTTCATCAAATTCAAGAAATCTGTACCTCAGATTTCTTGGTGAATGGTGGATTCTTCTTTAAAGGTCTGGACAGCATTTGGTGTTTTGATGTGCATTCACTGCATCTGCCCTGGCCTTTTGAGGATGACTCGTCTCATCCGAAGCCACTCACAGCTAAATGTCCCATCTGGTAACATTTCCACGTTTCTCCGCCTTAAATCAATAGCAATAATTTTCCTAAGACCCTCATACACACACACACACACACACAATGCACACACTGAGACACATGCACAAGGACACATGGCTATCTCCACTTCTTTTTGTTTCAGCTGCCATTTAATTTGATTGGCATTTGTGTGGCTTGCTGTCCTTTGAACAATTGGCTTTGGATGTGCACTTCAGTTAGAAACGAAATGATATGCTCGTTTCTTGATGCACACCGCATATCCTTCTCATATTCTCGTCTCTCGATGAATTCATTGATTGTTTTACCGCCAATATTGTTGATTTGCGGTTCATTTTTTTGAGCGTTTTGGTTTTCTGAAAAAATCTATACACCAGTGTGATACTGCAGAAGCACAGAAGCCGGCACACACATGCACCGGTCTCCATTTTACCTCGCTGCAGCTGCAAGTTGGGGCTGTGTGATGGCCGACACTCAGCTTAGAGGTGAAACTCATCGATGCCTACACGACGCATACATGCTAACACACAGAATACATACACACAAATGCAGGCGCTGGCTTTCTCTCGTTCGCTCTCACTTGCAAACACACTTGGCTGCGCTCTGTGATTGATTCAGGACCGATGGAGCCGGGGTAACGGTGAGTGATGCTTCGTTATTAATGTATCCAGATGAGATAATTACTCAGCCCTTCTGCTCCTCTGCTGGTCAGCCAGTTAGTTAAACACGCGTCGGGGATTATGATGTCAGCCAGATTAAATGATCAATTACACACACACGGCAGAGTGCAAGCTCCCTCTTCCTCTCTCTGAAAACACACATACATACACACAAACATGGTGAACATGTGTAGATATTGTGTGTGTGTGTGTGTGTGTGTGTGTGTGTGTGTGTGTGTGTGTGTGTGTGTGTGTGTGTGTGTGTGTGTGTGTGTGTGTGTGTGTGTGTGTGTGTGTATACTGTATGTGTGCATGCTGGTCAGTGGCCGGTTGGTTGGGGGGCCCTGGCTTTTGACCTTGAGCTCAGGGGTCAGGCAGCAGACGGCCAGCCAGCTGGACATTTCCATCTGAAAGACCCCAAGGACCCCTCAGCTCACCCACACACACACACACACTACCTCTAAGATCCCCTCCTTTTTTACTTGTATCTCATTTTCTCCTGCTGTGGATGGTTGGATGGTTTATGAGTGCGGAGAAGCTACAGCCATTCATTTCTCCCTAACTGGGGGTCTAATGGAGAGGTCTACGCTGGAAACCTGAGCTCTCACTGAGTAATGAGTCGCCCTTTACTGTCTTGTGTGTGAGTAGCTTCACGCACATGTTTTCTACGTATGTGCACTGCCCAGCCGGCTCTGTGCGGCCAAGCTCTGACCCTGTAAATGATGTCTCTCCTCCCTTCATCCACAGTGGCTCTTTACTGCTAATAACCTCTGATCAGATCTTAGATGGCAGAGCCTTCCACTGGGCTTGGACTACCTCCAGCCCAACAGGCTGCTAATAGGCTCCAATCAACCGTAGGCCTTTCTATTGGAGGCTGATACGCAGGGATCCACGGCTGGGATGGGTCACAGCCAGCGGACCCACGTAGTAGCTCCACAAAGCCCCACTGACTACCTCTGCTGCCATCCCCGAAAGAGCAGAGGGGCTGAGAGGGAGCAGAGGAGCAGCAGTGAGTAGGGGGGAGGGAAAGGGAGCCAGCCACTTCTCCACAGTCTAATGTAGTTAGGGCAGGGCCAATCAGTCATCCCGACCAATACTAACCATGTCGCTGGGCTTCTCCTCCCATCTTTTCCACACAGGAGCCACAGAGAGCAGCACTGTACATTTACCTGCAATTAGATTTGCCCGAATATCCTGCTGGGAGTGATGGAAGCCCCTCAGACCTGGAGATGGCAACAGCACTGATCCTTTGTGTATTGTATACATATACCTACACAACACGTAATGCACATGCTTATATAAGTGTGTGTTTTGGCACGTGTTAGGAGCAAATTGTAATTCTCATAGAGTGTGTGTGTGGTTCAGTAACATATTAAGGAATGGTGCTGCCTTGTGACAGCCCAGTAGTGTTTGCCTGGCCCTTTGAAAAGGTGGTGGATGGATAATGATTTAACCATTAAAGATTAGTGATTGGATGAATACAATGGAGAGGCTGATAGCTACCTCTGTCTGTTTGCTCTGTCCCTACTGGGAACAAGACAGACCATACACACACATCCACACACGTTAGTTCAATCCCCTGTTGTAGAACCTAATGCTAAACTTACTGTAAGCATGCACGTGTCACAGAGACACTTTAACTATGGAGTGAGAGCTCGGGGAGAACTGTGTGTGCTTGTGTGTATGAGAGAAACTGTGTGTGACTGTGTGAACCTGTGCTGTGTAAACACGTCTGCAGTTTCGAGGGAGGTTCTCTCTGCTCGTCAGAATGCACACACACAGATTCCAAACACTCGTCCCTGAACCTCCGCTCCTCCCTCCCCTCCTTTCGTCTCTTCTTTTCTCTCCTCTCCAATCGCTCCTTTCTTCACCTCCACCCCTCTTCCCCCCATTTCTCTGTGATTTACAGCTCCTGGCCCCTCCCCACACCTCAACAGCACATTAAGAGCATTTAAACTGTAGCCGTTACTAAACAGGAGTCTTTATGGAGCCGGTCTACACATCGAAAGCCCATTACAGCTACATCAAAGCGGGATAACAATGACTAATGAACAATAGATATCATGAGAGACTGTGCCAAATCAGTATTCACTGTTATACAGAGGGTGGTTGTATGCGTGTGAGTATAGTGGGCAATTATAGCTCCATTCATTCATACATTTGCTCATCTTTTGTGTGTGCCTAACACTTATAAATATCATTTTAGTTGTGTAACAGGCTTCAGCTTGTCTGCATGTGTTTGTGGGCCTGTCTGGGTTTAAATTGTGTTTTCTGTCTCCAGTGTTGCATCTCTTTGCTCACACCACCTTGACTCTCAGAGAAACTAGGCTCTGACCTATGTAGAGCGAACACTTGGATTAAATACTGTGATCCAAACATGTGATAAACCTCAAAGTTGCACTCCTGACATGGACATGACCGCCTTTGTTCCCTTTCTTGTTGATGTTTTGAACCTGTACAAGTGTGGAGCTATTCTGAAGGCTTCACCCTTCATTATTGCAGTGTTGAATGGAGTAGGTGGAAGTGGCCTTCATAATCCCATAATGGTAGGTACATGATGACAGGATGAACCTGTGTAATCCTCTTTTAGATGCAGCTATCATTGTCCACGCTTTCCCTACTAATCTCACCAGTCTCCTCCCACCCCCACCCTCCTCCCTCAAATAAACCCCCAAACTTACATATCCAGATATTCAGAGACATAATTACAGTTCATCTATGACTATGCTTTGCTCGAGATAAATGTACAAAACTAATTAACCTGATTTCATCCTCAAACATTTATTTGCACTGACTCTGGAGGACATGGAAGCAACATGCCTGCAAGCAGTCAGAGTGAGCTCCACACACTCAACTTCTCTGCAAGTTAATGATTCACCTGAATGGCAAAACCTGAAAAATATCGTGTTTCTTTATGACACTCAGGCACTTTAAAATAAATGCTCAAAATCTGCTACTGGGCAAAGAGGACAAATAATAATATAAAAAGGGAGAAAAAAAGGTCAACAAGAGGACTGAAAAATAATAAGAAACACTGCTGGAATCACTGTAGTCTTGGCCTCAAATTTCATGTTGAAAAAGGTATTAATTCAATATTTCTGTGAAGGCTGTGAATTGAAGCATTGTGATGGCTATTGTAGGTCCATGGAAAGCCAAATTGAAAAATTAATCCGCTGTCATTCAAAAGTTATCTAAGATTTTATTCATTTAAAAAAAAAACATATCCATATTATTTCAGACATGTGATTTTTAAATTGTGATAAATATCCATACCAGCTTATTATGGCTCTGACCGGCCTAATATTAACATTAACACTGGTAATCTGCTCCAGGGAAGTTGTTTTCTTTTTCTGCAACCGACTACTGATTTTATTGAGGAACTGCTATATTTCTCTCTTTAGACAACATTTGATAAAAACCACAAGCTTACAGTTGGCATAAAGAAGTTTCTATATAAAAGTTCAAAGCACACATCCTCTAAAATGAAGTCAGTTTCTTCCTGCCTCACAGAGATGTACACATGCCATCAGAAACCTATTGTGCACAACGGTAAGCCACTCGCAGCCAAACACACACACGCACACACACAAAGAAAAGGACAGTCTGTTGTTGACATGAAATATATAATCCTCCCCCTTTCCAAGGTATAGATTTTCAGACACAAGTAAAAGACAGCAATCCTTGACCCAACCACTGAGCACCTTGTTAAATCTGCACACACTGTGTGCTGCACACACATTGCTTTTAACAGGTGGAGCTTAGTTATTAAATATAGCACTTCCGATAGTGTAAGTGGCTGAGAGGATCTTAACTGATCAGGAGGGACACTCCTGTTCAAAGCATTATTAAAGTTTAAACACTGATCTACACTTCTGAGCTTTTCAGCTTCCTGGGACTCCATTTGCTTCTGCTGCACTTCTATAAAATCACAGGAACTAATTAGCTTTCATAAATAAATCATATTTTGCATCTTTGTTGTGAATGTAATGTTCTTTTAAAACTTACTAGTAATTAAGATGCATTTTGTCTACAGTTTAGAATGGCGTGTTATTTAATTTTGAAAAGGTTAATATAAATACACAAGGAATGCCTTGAATCACATTTCTAAAAGGTGAAATAAAAGCATAAAACACATATATGATGTATACATACAAGAAAATGTGTATGTGCTCATACACACATACACACAAAGTGCTCATCTAAAAATGAAAATTCAAACAATGAAATATTACATGACTCCAGCTGCTGGTGACGATCATGTGATACAACTGAAAGATCCAGAATAGCCATTAAAATGACCTGGAAGTAAAGTTGTTGGTCAACAAAAAATGAAATATTAAGTAACCTTTTTATGTCTTCATTTGCATTATAATGTAATGGACATAGTTACTAAAAACCTCTTTGAAAAATCTTATAAACAGGAGACTTCCGCCTGATCTAGTAAATGGAAACAATCCAAATGTATTTTGTTTGAGAATACAATTTCTCTGTGAGCAGAATGGTATGAGGACCTCAGGAGGTACGCACCCACTTTTTATTTACCATATAATCCTCTCTCTGGTGTGTATCTGCCAGTGCACTGACCACTGGCCCTCAGGCCCAGGGTTCACTGACCCTTCACCCCTGACCCCCTCAGCTGGCCAAACTCTAACCCTGGGACAGATGGATAACGGACTCTATGCTTTATCTCCTCCTGACCACACTCTCCTTCTCTCTGCCCTCACCATAGCCTTTCCTTTCACCTTTTAGTGCCCTTCCTCTCTTTTCCTTCATCATCCCTCTCCTGCTCTTGATTACCTGAATTCATAGATCCACTCAAGTCTTCACCTTTACTCCACCCTCTTATTTGCCTCTCCCTACACTTCTCCCCTCTTTGCAGAGCTCATATATTTTTACCCCCCACTTATTTTACAATTTAAATTTCTCTCTTAAATGCATAGTTACAAATGTGTTTCTTTTCCACAATGTTTTTTTTCCAAAGCACTGCTGTTCTCCCCTGCAGGTTAGATTTAGTGAAATATTAGAGTTTACATTAGAATATAGTAGAGACAGAAAACCATACATGACAGCACTGACAGACCACAGAAAGCTATTTCAGTCCAACCACGTGATAGCAAAAAAGTAAGACAGTAGTTATCTCATATTTGTAGTAGATTATTTCAAGTCATTGCTTATTTTGAGATTGCAAAGATTAAACTTGTGTTGTAATGCTTCAATCTCTCTCTCTTTATTCTAAATATATGTATATATTTGCACAAATATAAGCATAAGTGAGAAGAGAAAATAAATATTGATTGAATATTAATTGTAGCCCATAAATGCTTCAGAGGGACTTATACATCCTGATTGTACTTATTGTGGGAGTATTTCACAAATAAAATATGTTTAAGTCTTAGTCATGGAGGCTCCGTCTGCTTCCTTAAATTTCCCTTTTTTTATCCTGAAAAAAATATTTGATCTGCGTCTTAATAATACTGCAGTTTGTTCTCTCATCTGACTGTGGGTTAATATATGGGATCATTATAAACATTTATGCAGCGAAGGAGCTTCTCGTGCCAAAGGGGCTGACGCTCAGGCGGATCGAACCTTTCGATTGATACTGAAACAATTTGCATACTGATTCTCTTTCAGTGCGCACGGATCCATAACAACACCGGCCAGCTATTCAAATGCGTCTGCATCGAGAAAAGCACGGGGAGATGCACGGTATCGCTGCAGGAAAAGAGAGGCTTTGTACGGGGAGACGAATTTGCGACTGGAAACGAGGCGCATGCAGCGGCTAAGGATCTTTACCTCGGTCAGGATATGGGACTCGGGCAGCTCTGGAGAAAAACTGGAGGCTTGGAGAGCCGGATGAGGAGGAGGATGAGGGAGAGTAAGGGACGGGAAGGACATAGATGGAGGAGACGCGAGGATGCCAGCGCATCCTCAGCTTTTTGCAGCTCGCATGTTGGAGTTAAAGAGCTTATGTAAATTGATGTTGAGGCTCTGTCGTTCTGTGTGCTTCTGTAAGGCAGAGAGCTGGAAGGATGATAAAGATGCATGACAGAATAGGATCCTGCGGTAAAGTCTGGAACTACAGTGTGTGTGTGTGCGTTGGCCGTGAGTGTGCGTGTCTGTGTTTATGTGTGACGCAGAAGAAGAAGAAGAAGAAGAAGAAGAGTTTAAATGCACACATTCTAAGACTGGCACCCTGTTGAGAAGAGACGTGGAAAAAAAAAGAGTGCTTTCCGAATCTGACGCACACAAGCTGAGTGTTTCTCTGGCGCATATGCGCACAAACTTAAAGCAGCTGCGCCACATTTCAGTCTATAGTATCTACACAAGGGCATCACTAAAAATGGTCTTTTCCTAGTTAAATGTTGGTTTAACTGTACTTAAAATAATACAATTTCTGCACTGCGTGGCCAATATTACCGGCTTGCTTCATAATTAATTGAAACTGATTGAAATTCGTTTCTCAAATTTTCATGTTATCTAAAACATCAGAAAATAAGTCCCAATAGTTACGAGTTCGTGAGGCAATGTATCCACCAACACACGCATAAATATTTCAGAATTCAGATGTTTTTGGTTGCACGCACAGTTCGCATTAATTTGAATTTCTAAAGAGAAATTGATCATTTAGATGCGATGATAATGATGCACATGTAAAGATAGTTAAGCTGGCCAGCATGCTGTCAGATCTCTTATTGAAAAATATACCCACTCCTGTTGTTAGTGCATGGATAAAATGCATAGATTTTATCCAAATCTGACGCAGTGCTGCAGATATTAATAATAATAAAATCCTTAGTTATTAAACCCCAAATTATAAATGTTCTAAATCAGCAGATACATCTACATGAAGACAATAGTTTAGATTTTTGTTCAAATTGCAGTATATAGAAATATTTAGGACATAGTGTGCCAATGTGTATTCTGCAGCTTTGTATAGTCTGTTTACTCATGAGCTACTTGTATACGTGCTAACTGCGAATAATACAAGACACTATTTACAGGTTCGCTATTAGTACAGAAAACCATAATTAGGATCAACTAAAACAGTTAAAAGGAAAAGCTGAGAGATTGTGGCTACAAAAACACGGCAATAAGCAGGGGTTTTTTTACATTTATTTATTTCAGAGATTTGGAAGACGTTTTTCAATTTCCCTAAACTCGTTATTGTCGCCTCCAAAAGCCACACAGCCTGTTGTGTACGAGGTCATTTGGATTTGAAGCGCACATTTAGTGGGGCTGGTTTGGCTATCGTTGACACCGTTTTGTTGTCATAATTGGAGTCTTACCAAAGTTACAGGGAGTAATTGGGCGGCATATGGGCACCTTAATGTAAAGTGATGCCTTGTTAATTTCACATGAGTGCACGAATCAGAGCAAGTGACGCGGAATAACACAAGAGGCAGTTGAGTTACCCCTGAGCAAGGCAGCAGGTCCGGCATCTGCTGCTCGGCCATGATGGCATTTTTAATAATTAGGTGGGGAAATAAAAAGTAAATTCCTTAATCTGGGGTGAAATTTTAAACCATTTTACATCACAGCCCCAAGGCGTGTGTATTCCAAAATTCTGGTTATTGGGGTCGAAAGAAAAGAAAAAACTTTAAACAAAAACTTCTTAAAACGATCTTCAAAGATCTTTAAATCTTTAGATCGCTCTTTAGCTTCATTTCATCTAAGTTTACCATTTGCTACCAGGCTGTATTATGTTATTCATGTGACCTGTTTTTATTTTAATTATTATTTTTCTTTTCAACCTCAGAATAAAGCTGGCCTACTGCCTTAAACTAACGTAATTTCTACACTTTTAATACTATTTCAATTTTCCATAAGATGGCGTTTGTTTTTTCTTTTGTGTTCTTGTTTGTTTGTTTTTAAATAACCCGGTTGCTCATTTAAATAATCACATTATTCAAAGAGAAAATAATTACCGCCTGTCTAAAATCCCACAAATAAATTACGCAAAAAAAACGTATATTTTTAGGTTGGTTTATTATAACAAATCGTAGGCCTTAGCTGAGTCCCTCCAGGAATTATAATTTTATTCAGTATTGATTGGCGCGCTGTGGTGTGTTTTCAAGGCCTGTGCTTTAAATTTGCTCTAAAGGACAGCCATCAACGCTGCAATGCACATTTTCTTTTTAAAAAAGGGAGAAATCTGTTCATATATTTTCAGATATTTAGGCTTTAATATATTTCCCTCTGTTAAATTCCCGATTCAAATAAAAAAAAATCTAAATGTAGAGGAGGACCCATTTAAGGATCTCGGGATTTTAGAGGTGAAGCAGTAAAATTAATTCATGGGTTCAAACCCATAAAACAAAAGCGAAGTGATTTATTTTCGAAAGGATGATTCAGTTTCCGAATGTATGCGACGTTATATTGCAAAGGGTCAATGACCATACTGCTCAAAATCAAGTAGGCTCATTTATAAAAGTTAAGTTCCACCAGATGCCATTTAGCAAAGGCTTATTCTTAAACAAGCCGTAATTGTCATTTTGAGCATCTATAAAGCTTGCAACGCTGTGTCATTTTGCAGAGCTGCTGAAATATTGATCCACCGTCCTCTCTGCCAGACATTATATTGTTGCTGCTCGGATATGCTGCTGTGGGGCTTCATGGGAATTATGCCCCTGATTAATAATCAGTGTGAAACCTACATTTTGCACTTTCAGTGCCCATTCTCTGGACCAAGTTTTCCTTGGCGCACACTATTTCATAAGACTTGATCAATATAATATTTTTCCCTCCAACTCGCCGGTATTTCTTTATCCGCACATGTATGGATCTGTGGCACACTTTGGTCTCTGCTTCTGTTTCTTTTGTGCTAATTGAATTGAATTCCGCTTGAAATGTATCCTCTTTCAGAAGTGCTCAGAAAACCGTGTCCCTTATATTCTCTGCAAAGCAAATGTCACAGCCTCGTAAGGTTTGGCCTATCTCGGCACAATGGCCACAGAGAGCCAACACACATAAACACACAGCTCAGGTCGTGCAGACATGGCAGAAGCCTATCGATCCGTATGAGAATGTGTAGATGAGGTTTGCTTCCAAGTAAGGCCAAACCTTAGCCCTGCTGGATCTCGTTTGCTTGTGCGAGGAGAGCGCAGCAAAAATAAAAACAGACGCGAAAATATCAAAAGTTTCATTGGGAGAAATTGAGTTTTTAGTTTACAGAATAAATTGTATTTAAAATTTTGATCAAAATAAATTAGAATAAATTCTGCTTGAAATAAAACCAGATGCCTTAGTGTGGAATAAGTTGGTGCTATTGTTAAATTAACATAATTTTATTTAGTGTTTTTTGTTTTCCTGTAGTCAGCTCTATTTTCCTCCCTCCAAAGTCTATTATGTCCGCAGGTCTGCACGGTTGGACAGCCACACTTCGAGGAATTAGTGTCCTTTTGTCTCGACACACGTCACACACACGCCGTTGACATTGACTTCACATCAGAGGCAGTTTAACTTCTCTCTCTCTCTTTCTTTCTTTTCTTTTATTTAACTCGTTCAACCGAGCGCAGGGTCTATTGTGGGGGCCCTGACAGATGCGGGGCCCCTAGCAGGTCCATAACAGGGAAAAGTCTAAAAGGTTAATCTGTCCCCCCGCAGATGTTGGCTTTGGGAGTCTTGAAGCGTCACCTTTGACATGTCCCTCATTCAGCAGGGGGTCCAGAAGGACACTGACCGCTGCAAGCTGTCACCTCGGCCGGCTGAGGACGCCCTGCGCTACCGCTCTATTAGGCTAAACGGCCCTTGACGTGTAACTTAAATGTAAGCGGGGGCGGGCTCTTGTCAGGCTGCAGGTTTGAGGGGGTTGGACACTCATGCAAAGTGCACCACAACATCAACAACAACACAGGGACACGTAGTCATGTTACGTGTCAGCACGTGATTTCCATCGGTGGAACTGGATTGTACACATCTGCCGTGAATGCGCACGTGTGTGTATGCGTGTGTAAATTTGTGAGAAGTTTCTGCAAATAAAAAACAAATGTTCTTAATTGACTAAATAACATGTGGGTGTTGTATTTTTATTATCACCGTTTAATGGCCATACTATATCCTCAAATAGTTCTAAAGCACAAGGATTAAATATGCCCCACACACACTCACACATGCACACTCATGCACACATGCTGGGCTTGGTTCGTTAAGCCTAATAGTTGGACAATAGACACATCTGCTCATCTTTTTCTATCAAAAGAGAAGGTACTACGGTCTTCTTCGTTTGGTTAAACCGCCACATATTTGGCACGGTTGTGGGGGCGGGTTGGGGCAGCTGACTAATAATGATAAAAGAATGGATGTATTTGATGGTTATGAATATATACAGGCTGTGACTTTATTGACAGCCTTTTAGGGAACAATTAACTCATCCTGCTTTGATTTCTGTGGCGACCGTTTCTGCTTCGTCGAAAGGAATTAAGTGTCGTTGTTGTTTTGTTTGGGAGTTTTGGAGGTTTTGGATCCCAGACTCACCGGTTAAAAATCAACTCCATATGAACCCGGAAGTTTACTTCATTTGCGGTTAATAGTTTAAGGAGGACTGAAGGTGGAGCCTCATTACAGCCTTAATGAATTTAACATTTTCTAAATAAGAGCTGATAATTAACGATATAGCTGTGTACTCAGTCAGCATCCATGAGCAGATTTCGTAGGGCTTTAATGTGAGCTCTCTCTATTAGCATTATTAGCATTTGCAGCAAAAGCTAAAGGGTCCTGAATATTTCTAATAGCTGTGAGCAGCTTTTCATACCATCCTTCCTTAATAAGGTACCTGACGTCAGAGAATGGGGAGGTGTGTGCCTGAAAGAGACAGAGAGAGAGAGAGACAGAAAGGGAGAGAGAGAATACGAGGGGAGATGGGTGTCCCCTTTGCGCATGTGTAGACAGTGAGCTGTGCTGCGGTGGAACAGGGGCTGGAGACACACTGCTAGAGAGATGGCGCGGCACCCGACCGGAGCGCAAGGACAGCTGGTTGGTGGTGGGGGGGCTTGAATTATAAAGAGAATCAGAAAATTAAGAGAGTAATTATTTAAAAAATATATCAAGCAAAGGGGGATTCGGAAGAGGACTTTTCATTCTGCAAAACAGCGTGCGAGGTAGGGGAATAATGAAATAGGTGAACGTAAGGACAGAGAAGAGGCAATAGCAAAGGAGGCTACTGCAAGAAAAAAACAACAACAAAAGAAATTTGAACTTTTACTGGACGTGAGGACTTCTGGACATCAGCTAACTGCGGTAGGTCAGATAGATGGTTTGTCCACAGCGCTGCCCGGATCATGAACGCACAGCTGTCGATGGAGAATATTGGCGACCTGCACGGAGTGAGCCATGAGTCCGTGTCCGGTCACGGAGAGCTGCTTAGTGGCCACAGTCCACATTCCCGTCCGAGCCCCAGGGGTTTAAGCCACCGTGCTATGGGCATGGCGACCCTGCTCGACACCGGAGACTATCACCCCAGCCACTCTGGACACCTGCATCCAGCCATCAGCATGTGTGAAGCCCCCCCTGGCATGAGCGCGAGCAGCACTTACACTACCCTAACCCCTCTGCAGCCCTTACCCCCCATCTCCACCGTGTCCGACAAGTTTCCTCCCCATCATCACCACCACCACCATCCACATCATCCTCACCCGCACCCGCACCAGAGGATCCCCGGAAATGTCAGCGGCAGTTTCACGCTGATGCGAGAGGACCGGAGTCTGGCGCCTATGAACAGTCTGTATCCCGCATATCATCACAAGGATCCGTGCATGGGCCAGAGCCTCTCCCCGTTATCCGGTTCCGGTCTGGCCAGCATACACACGTCCCAGGCCGGCATCCCCCCCTACGCTCATCCTGGTGCTGCTATGCCTGGTGAGAAGATGCTCACCCCGAGCGGGTTCGAGGCTCACCATCCGGCCATGCTCAGCAGACATGCGGAGCAGCACATGAGCTCCTCAGCTGGCATGGTACAAATCAACGGCCTCCATCACCATCCACACGCCCACCTTGGCGCGCAGGGCCACGGCCAAGTGCTGGGGAACAGCCGGGAGCAGGCCTCCGGGCCCGGACAGCAAGGGGGCGGCGGTGGAGGGGGTGGTGTTTCTGGGGGACAGATGGAGGAGGTGAATACCAAAGAGGTGGCGCAGAGGATCACCACAGAGCTGAAGCGCTACAGCATCCCTCAGGCCATCTTTGCCCAGCGGGTCCTGTGCAGGTCCCAAGGGACCCTGTCCGACTTGCTGCGAAACCCCAAACCGTGGTCCAAGCTTAAGTCCGGCAGAGAGACCTTCCGCCGCATGTGGAAATGGCTGCAGGAGCCTGAGTTCCAACGCATGAGTGCGCTCAGGCTCGCAGGTGAGCGAAGCCTCGGTAAAGCCCCATTTTTGCTTTCATCTTTTCATTGATTCCCAAAGAAAAATAAACGATCGGCAAATGGCTGTAATTCGGCACAGAAGGTCACTGGCGCTGAATGTTATCTTGTGCTGAGCAATGGAGAGAGGAATTGAAACTGGGCTTGTAGTTTGTTTTTTTTTATACTGGAAAAAAAATATAGCAAACTAACTGTAAGACATTCAAATTCACATAAGAGTCACATTCAGGACTGGCGTTTCCTCTGTGCTGGATAGGTCTTTAAAAGATATGTATAACTTGTAATCTCTCTACTTGCCTCCAGATGCTGGAAGTCAAATGATATCAGATTTAGGAAGAAATCGGAAAAGAAAAGTTGGCTCTGGTTACTATAGATATGGCCTTATATATTTTTTAAACGTAGATTTATGTTGAGTGGTTAAATTCAACATACAGTCAGATAAACAACAGGATGAATTACAGCCGAAAACAAACTTCACTGAGCTGAAGACCGTGCAGAGACTGGCCTGACATCAATACGCATCCCTTTTCTGTCTCTACACTGATTTTGGGGCTTGTGTGGAACAAGTACTCATGTCATTTTACCTCAAAATATCGACCGCTGGACTGCGTGCGTAAACTGATCCTTCTCCCAGAAATCGTTAGGAACGTGTTTATTTTGGTGTAGATGCAACCGATCAGCTCCTTTTTTTGGAGTTGCCCTTGATGTAAACACAGAGTGTGTGTGTGCACGTGTTCCTGGGCGTTTGTCATAAACCGAATCAAAGCGACGCCGGAGTCATGCATTATTTAGTTGGTGTAAAGACGTTTGGAGCTCTCTTTGGCAAAATTAGAGACTTCAGTTCCTTAGCAGAAAAGAACTGAAAAGAGCACGTGTTCGCATTTAGCTGGTGAACAAACCCTGACTTGATTGAGGTTTCTCTAATTAACTGGTAGACCTCTGTATTAATTTGTCCCTGTGGTACGCACGAGTCAATTAAGGCGCCCAGCGAGGCCCAAATAGCACGTGCGCGTTCACATAGACCCAATAGATTTGTTTTTTTACGTTTATAGGCCCGATCAATGACCTACAAATGGGGCTTTTGTGCTTTTTGAAAAGTGAGGCTACACGGTGGAAAGTGCGCGCTTTTGTGCACGTGTATGCTCGCGCGTGTGCACACCAGTGTAATCACAATTGATTATTTTTCAGTTTTCCCATCTGCTGCTACTGATGTGTGTGTGTGTGTGTGTGTGTGTGTGTGTGTGTGTGTGTGTGTGTGTGTGTGTGATGAGATTTTATCAGTGGAAAATGAGTAAAACACACACGCGCGCACACATATTTGAAGCACACACATATTTGATATTGCATTTGCATCATTTTATAATTAGTGGAATGAGCATATAATTAAAACTAAACTCAGACCAGCAGCATATTGACTTGTATCGTTAAAGCTCTGATTTTATTTTTCAGAGAAATGGATATTCATACAGTGCAGGGAAAATGTAACAGGCCTGCTTCGGTTATTGTTGTATTTTTCTTTGTCGATGTTACCTAACTTAAAAAAAACATATTTAAACTGTATAAACTCTTGTTTTTGTTGATTTTTTTTTATTTTTTATTTTGTGGGGGATGGCCAAAAAAGTACCAAAATATCAATTGCGAGTTTTATTTAGAAAATGTCAGATACAGAAGATGGATAATGGAGAAAGAGGGGAAAAATAGAGTTAAAAATTAAATAAAATCAGAATAAAATAGTCTGAGCGCCATTTTATTGATCCGTTCGTTCCTGTGTGAACTGGATATGTGATCTTGTGCTGAGGTAGATTTGATCTGTTCATTGATTTTAGGCTTCTGAAATTAATCTTGGGCCTTCTCTCGTTTTCCCACGTATTCAATTACCCATCTGAATATTTGTCTGTGTAGAATGGAATAGAATAAAATAGAATACAATGGAATATAAAAGTGAGGAGAGAACCCACTCCAGACAGCGCATCAGTTAGGAATTCATTACAACTTTTTTTTTTTTTTTTGTGGAAAGAAGCTGTGATTGCATAGACCTTTCTTGATGTTGGTTTTGTTTTATTTTTTTCTTTTTATTATTCTTGGTGAATAATTATCTACTTCCACTTAATCGGGATGTAGATTCTTGAAATAAATACACACTGGACTAAATCTTCGCTACGTTTTCAGCTCAGATGTCTGTTTGTTGTTCTCTGTACGGTTATGAAACGCGGGGCTTTCGTCACATCGTGTCAGTACACGCTATGTGTGCAGTCTGTTTCAGTGTGTGGAGTTATCTCGTGTTTGTAATGATTAGCCGGGAGCAGCAGCGGTGTGTGTGTGTGTGTGTGTGTGTGTGTGTGTGTGTGTGTGTGTGTGTGTGTGTGTGTGTGTGTGTGTGTGTGTGTGTGTGTGTGTGATTAGCCCGATAACGAGGCCGTTGTTATGTTCCCATCGGTCCTGGGAAAGCTCCCTGTCTTCGCGGGCCTCCCGTGCCGGGGTCGGGCTCCTCTGTGTTGGCTCCTGCTGTCTGAGTGGCCTTCACTCGTGCTGATTTATTGCAACCCTTACACGAGGAGCTCCGGCCCTCTGTTAATATTTACCAGTACTGGAGACACCGGGCTGCTCATGCTCACAATTATAGGCCCACTCCACTTTATGGTCATGCCAACAGGCCGCTTCGCTGTACTTTAGCACATGCTGAAGAAAGTGCTTGAAATTAGAAATCATGTATCATGTGAGATCTCGGCGGGGGGGGGCGGGGGGCAGGTCCTCTTTTGATTTTATAATTCTAATCGTTTTTAAAGTATCGCGTAGTGTTGCTTAAGCTTTCATTTGGAGATAGTACATCAAAACTAAGAACAACAAGAGGAATAAAGTAGAGTTTAACGACAATATGTAGTGTTTTACTACAAGGGGAAGTCATTTTATTAGTTTATTAGTGTAGGGAAACACTTACTGTACTTGTTCTCCTCTACATATCCTTTTTTCTTTTTCTTTTTTTTTCAAAAAAGGTGTCTAAATTTGGCTTATCGAAGTTTTCTGTTTTCAGCACGTTGTCTCGGGTTGACTCATGAAATGCGTTTGTTTACTCCGTGCACTTTGCAAAATTAATCGGTGCTGGTCGGAGAATTGTTTTGTGGTTGTGATGTGTTGTTCATTAATTTCCCCAGTGAGCCCATATTTGGTCTCACCTTAGCAGCCCGCGTCTGCCCCCTCCTGGTCTCACCTCACTCTCTGTTTAAATGACTGGAGCTTGGGGTGTTAATAAAAAAACTGTAGCCATGTAGCAAAGAGTTCAGATTAACTGAAGTTTGACTTTTTATCAGATGGATTCCCAAGTTTTTGTTTTTCCAGTATAAAATCATCTCCAAGCCATTTTCTTTATTTATCTACGTCACCTGCGGGTTACATTGCTTTCAGCACCGTGGACAGCGCTCATTGTTCTGGCATGCTTCCTGCTGATTGCTCTTCTTCTGGACCCACGAAACCTTTGGTGCCTGAATCAAAAGAGGGTCTGTGTGGATCTATGAGTCTAATTTTGCTATTATATCCCATGTACCTTTTAAAAAATCTGAAATGAGGAGTTTTGAACAAAAATAGCACTAGTTCCAGCGATCAGGCTGTGTGATTCTTTCAGAGTAAATGATGCAAAAACCGTAATAGAAATGTGTCTGTGAAAAATGTGGTGTTGATAAAACCTTTCAATTACCAGTTCTACTGGTTTAGTATCCAAAAATGTGAAATATGAAATAGTATCCAAAAATTTGCTTAGACCAGCAAAGACAGTTTACTTGATTTCACCAAACTCAAACCACACACAAGCTACATCAAACATAAGGAAGCTTTCAAAACAGGCTGTGCATCGTTTACATTGAAGGCCAATATTTTATTAGACCTAGCATGAAACACAACAAAAATATATGTTTCTTGGAATTATAGGAAATTAAAGAGATATGCAAATAAGAACTTGTGTATAATTTGGTTCTTGATACAACTGAATATTCTTCATGTTGGCATTACTAAAAACAAATTTCAACTGCATGTGTATCCATAGGACCTGAAAAGTCCATATCAGAATAGATCCAAATTGACTTCTGTATAACATTACACAGTAAAGAGGCTTGGATTGGCTTTAGATAATCACATTAGTTTAGCACATTTAGTCCCTAGAGGATTAAGTACCCCTGACCCCAATCCTATGTTATCAGAATATGTAATTTTCATATTTTGAACAGGTCTAAGGTCTTGACAATCAGGATACAAAAGGGAAAAATACAAATTGTCACATACAAAAACTCTGTTTTACTTTTTATGAAGATAAAACAATATTTTAGCATTAGAATTACTTGTGATCATCACCGAGGACTTTGCAGAGCTAGAGTGGAAACCTACAACCTGCCTCCTTCAGCCTAATATTGTGGAAAAGAACCAATTCATGGTTCAGGCCACACTCTTTACTCAGGACTTTTTAAAATCCCAGGATAAATTGTGATTCTCGTTTTTCTGTCTTCTGCCCTCTCTCACAAATCCCCTCTCTCTTTCTGTATGTCTCTTTGCTGAAATCTCCACAGCATGTAAGCGTAAGGAACAGGACCACGGCAGAAGCGAGCGGGGAAATGTGACCAAGAAGCCCCGGCTTGTGTTCACAGATGTGCAGCGGCGGACACTCCATGCCATCTTCAAAGAGAACAAGCGTCCATCCAAAGAGCTGCAACTCACCATTGCTCAGCAGCTGGGCCTCGAGCTGGCTACAGTCAGCAACTTCTTTATGAACGCACGCCGCCGGAGCCTAGATAAGTGGGTGGATGACGGCTCTGGTCACTCAGCCAACTCTGGCCCCAACGCCTGCACCAAAGCCTGAAGAAGGACTGATTTGACCAACTCATGGACTGACTCAACCTCGGTGGAAAAGCTTTAAAACTTAAGACAAACAAAGAAAACTTAAAAAAGACCTTGAAGCAACGTTTTGCCCTTAAACCTGTACTATATTGATATTTATAGTATCCAAAGATGAAAAAACAAACCAAAGACTTCTCCTTTGACCTGCTTTACAATGTTTGTTTTAGCAACACATTTATGTGTAACATACTGCAAAAAGACTATAGTTTTACTCCCCCTCACACACACACTCGCTGTCACTGGTCTCTAGCTTTATTACACCCTCCCCTCACCTCCCCACCCAGTATGAATCTATCATTCGCCACTGTTATCTTTAATCTGATTGGTTGGTTTTGATGATGGGTCCCTAAACAGAGGTTTAATCAGCCTCTTGACAGTCTGATCTGCAGTTGTCCACGGCCTCGAAAACAGCCAGAATGTGGAGCTCCAGTGGGATTGGTCAATCAACTTTAAAGAAAAAAAATCCCCCAGGAGAGACTGGATTGTTGTGCAACCTTGTTCGGATCAGTGGAGCGGACTGTCTGACTGTTTGTCCAACTGTCTGTCTTTCTATCAAGCATTCCAGACAGACAGGGAAATGTCCATGCGTAGACTGCTAACCCTAAAACCAAAAGGTCCAACCCTAAACCAAACCAAATAGAAAAAAATGCCTAACATCAACCCACATGGTAGTGCTTTCTTCCAACATGCTGAGGCATTGAATAATTCAAAAAAGAAAAACCAAAGCCTTCTACACCTTGAAGCCTCTTTTGCAGTTTAGAAATCAAACCACTTAAGAACATCCTATGAAGTAATTTGACCAAAGAATATATTTTGTAGTTGATAAAAGTATTTTTTACCTGTTTTCCTCCCTTACCTCCTGAGACAGACTGTTAGTGTGCTCCACGAAGAAGAAAATCATACTTCTCCTTCTCCACAGAACATTTTGAGTCATTTTTAAATATTTGCTCCCTGCAAACAGAAATACTCTATGGTATAACCCTAAAAATTAACTATTGATATTTGCCTTATAGATGCCTTCTTGGAAAGAAATAGACTATACCACTTTTAACTTCGCAGACACTCTCCTGAATTATGATCATTGTACTCAATGTTAAGGTTAGTCATTACAGCTACATCTAATCCTTCTAATCTGCTTAGCTTAGCAGGTTTAGTTCTACACTATGTGTTCAAAATCCAGCACCTGTCAAAGACAAATCTCTTCAGTTTTCTATGTAAAACACAAGCTACTGGATCTATGTGTGGTTTTGACACTGTGTGAGGGAGAGTGTCAAAACCACAGTGCCTCTGGTGGTGCTTTTTAATAAGCACTTCATATGTATTTGATTTTATCTCCTCATCAAAGATGTTGGGCGGAGGAGATGATATCAATGATCAAATCACTTTCAGGCGCTTACACAGCAATGTCAGCTTGTCACCTGAATACGAAAGCACCCCCGCTCCCTGCCTGCTGCCAATCCACCCTGCACTTCCTCCCCTCCCTGCCTCCGCTCTCCTAGTAAGCTATGCATTTCAGCACTAGGAGGAAAGCACTACACAGGGCTGGCCCAGGGCAGCATAGCATTAGATATATTACGCTGGCCCCTTGCCGTCATCCTCTTCATGGCCAGGGTTAGCAGCTCTACATTTATCAGAACAAGCGCTGAAGGAGAGGCAGGAGAGAGCTGCTTTTTCTTTATCTCTGAGAGAAAAACCAAAAAGACGACAAGAAACCAAAAAAATGTGTCAAGACCTGCTGATGTTTTATAGTGTGAACCAAAGATGCTACCTCACTCAAGTTCCATATGTGATTTTTATCACTTTGATGATACCAAAGATAACCAAAGATTTTTTCTCATTGCACGGCCTCTATGAGTGGTGTTCAAAGATGTGATGTATGTGTCCCCTCCCCCCTATCTCCTGTCTCTTTTTCCCTTCTCCTCCTCTTTCTCCCCCTCCCACCTGCACTCAACCCATGCACCCCCGCTATGCGTGCTCTTGCTTCATCTGTGCTCTGATTACAGCTCCATAGACAGTCATACTGATGTAGCTATAGGCAGATGTGCTGAACTAGCCTTAGATACACACAATCAGCCATGCTGGTGCCTGTGGGGTACAACTACCATATTAGTAATGTGATCAGTGGTTGTTCATAACAGAAACACATTACTGTCTACCACTTTGTTGACAGAAAAGGCTTTTAGTTTGGTTCATTAATGATTTTAAATTTGCATCTGAAGCCTTACCCCACCAGAGCTCTCAGTGTTGCAGCTTTATTTCCACCTGGCCTGCCTGTTAGTGTGTATCTATAGACTGATAATATTGATCCAACAAATAGGTCAGACATCTTCACCTTACAACAGGCAGACAACCTGACATAGCCATGGGCAGAGTTGATGACTCAACTATAGGCAGACATGTTCCTGAAAGTAGAAGCAGACGTGTTGCAATCTTTCTAAAACTCCCAGGACGAGTGCCTTGCTTGAACCAAAGTGTTAAACCGCTGTTGACCTCTCACCTTTGACTCTGTGAATACCTCAGCCTGTAGAAGGGCCACTACTGAAGAAACAATGAGAAGATTTTTTTCTTTAATCACACCGTGGTGCTTTCGCCAGCGCAACCATGCAATGAAAACATACCAAAGGAATTTTTGTTGTCCACTTCTACAGTTTAAACCAAAGGTCTTTGTTTATCCTCTCCCCTGCCCGCCCTTCATCCCTCCATCCCTCTTTCCCTTAACCTTGCCTGTCTCTCTGCTGTGTGTAGGAAGGTCCAGCACTCTGGCCGTGCATGTCTTTACCAATGTGTCTGAATACCTCATAGTAATAATTCCTTTGAGTTCTGCATTGAGACGTCTATCTGTGAGTTAGGCAGAACTCCACTTGTGTGGTAATTGTTATTGTTACTTCAAAAAGCTGTATGATTATCTATTTTGAAGTTGCTGTTTTTTGTTCTGTTTTGTTTTTTGGCAGAAGTGCTCTGTTTCAAGACATGGAGGACAAGTTTCAGGGTTGATGTAGGAAACTTTTGGGATGGAGGGAGAAGCGTATTTTTTATCGGACACTGGGTTATGCCAATATTATGATGGTAGACTATTGCTTTTACAGGGTAAAACCAACTGCTGTGATATTGTGTTCATATTTTCCCTTTTCTATACTTCTGTGTTGTGATTTTAATTTAATTGCATTTTTGTATTGGTTAACCACTACTTTAATTTATGCATTTGTAGAAACTCTAGATTTGTATATAGTAGGTTTTTGGAAAAAAGAAAAGAAACAAAAAAGACCATTTATGTTACAGCCTTATTTCCCATGCTTAGATATAACAAAGGAGTAGTTTTTATTCTTCTTCAGCTAAATCCTAGCCGGCATTTCAATGTGTGTTTTAAACACTGCCAGAAACCAAGACAGTTGATTTGCCAATGCAGACAAAGTTATACAGGAGCTACTTTGTTGAACAGTTGGCAAAAAGCAGTGTGTACGTGTGTGTGTTTTTCTATTCTTTTGACTTTTTAAAAACACTTATTTTATGGGTATTACTGCACATCCAAAGATTTTTAAAACAAACCAAAAATTGGAAAAAAAATATGTATAATGTTGAAAAGCACTGGCATTTGTGAGGTAGACTTGTTGAGTTTTGATTTGCCATTCGCACGGGTATAGAATGTAGAAGGCGTAGGGCTATGTAGGCAAGCTTACTCTACCATGTGGGGAATCTCCTGTTCAATGTACAATCTGGAGCATTTGAAACGAGGGCTGCAAGCCCCGCTCACTTTGCTGCCTCATACACAGAGTGAGGTGGAGTTTAGGCTGGGCAGCCGGTCTGCCAGGGGCTGTGCCGCGGAGCTGGGTCTGTTTTTATTGCCGTGGCACCGCCGCCTTGCTCCATCTAGTATCTGTTCTTTTGGTACGTACTCGTGTAATGACTATAAGCAAAGTCTAATAAAACTGCAAAGAACCTTACCAAGGAATCCGTGTGCGAGTGTGTATGGGGACGATTATTCAGATTGCTCTTCTGTTTTTCTGTCTGTGAATGTGAGCGTGCACCTCAAATGTCAAGTACTGCTGAAGTATGCAAGTTTGTATGTGAGCTCATTTGCATGCATCTCTTTGATTCTGTCGTTGCCCATTGTCTAATGTGTTTGTACTGCATATTGTCAAGCTTTTTGCTGATGTGTATGCATGTGTGTGGCTGACTGGTACATTTTAAAACAGTAGGTCTCTGGGTATCAGAGGCCCCACTGTTAGTACTGTTTCCTCTCTGTCATGCTCAGACAGCACAGAGTCTCCACGGACTAAGGGGTCATCACCAAAATGTCCATGACAGATTACATCAGGATGTTATGCATTCATTGTGTCTTGAATGAATAAGTACAGATGCTTTAATTTTACATAAAAAGGCCTGTATAGTGAACAAAAGGATAATGCAGCGTGGACCTATGTTTTCCTGTTTCCTAATTCATCTCTTATTATTTGTTTTGCCCATAAGGAGTTCCCATATGATGGGTAGCTTGGCTACAAGTCTCATAATAATACTGCAGCACCTAAGACAATCATCTGGATCTCTTACGCTGGGGAACTAGTTTCCCACCCGCAGAGGGGTGTCCTCCAGCTATTCATATACAAAGATGCTTGAAGGGTTTTGATAAACAAGCATATTTGTTGTCATAGACATTTAGGAATAAATTACAGTAGAAGTTCATTTTGCACTTGCATTTCAAAATGAAATCTCCTTGCTCTTGTCAGACTTGATCTCTTTCTTTTGACCTCCTTATCAACTCACAGTGCTTCTTCGGTTTTTAGTCTGCGTGTCAGTGTGTGTGCGTGTTTGTGTGTGTGCGTGCGTGTGTGTATGCCAGAGAGCCAATACTGTCGGTGTTACTCTCAGATGTAAAACTCCATGTCTCATGACTTGATTTGTCATTGCTGTTTCCCAGGCTTTGCTACTGCTTTCTCAGTGCCGTGCAATATCATCTGTTGTGATTGCTAAGCAAATGATAAAAAAAGAAAGAAAATTGAGAAGCAAGTGATGATGTCATTCAGCTTTTTTCAGTGTTCAAATGTTTCAACATTTCTGTAGTCACAAAAAGTAGAAAATAAACTGTTGGTATTTCCAGCTTCTGAATCTTTGCTGTTGTATTATTAACATTGTTACTTTAATTTTCTTTTTACTAGGTTTTGTCTTTTCTTGCTCAGACGGACAAATTGAATCAATAAAACTTCAAATTGAATCGGCATGTAGGAAACATCCAGGTATATGAGTCTGTCTTGGATGTCAACCTGCATGACAAGTAGTTTCAGAAGATAGATCCTCAAGGTTAGAGGCTTCATTTGCACAGGCTTTCTCATCTTCAAAAATATATGAAGTTGTGTTCCTAGAAACATCTAGAATGTATGCACACATGTTGCTGCAAATATTGAAGAGTTTAAAGGAAATCACTGTGATACAAGCAGCCCATCTGATGCATCAGCATTTGTACCGTGGGATGAGAACATGATGGATCACACACACACACAGTAATTTTTACCTCTAACAAATGTGGATTGAAGGCTTTTAATTGACAGATAAATTGTTAGTCTGAAAAAGTTTCAAAATGAATCACATTGCCACAACAAGTAAAGTATAAAACACTGTATCTCAACCTGAAAGCTTCTGTTTTAACTTACCTGTATAACCTTCATTTTTTTCTAAATCTCCATGAGCTACTAACAAACAGGGATCCGTCTTTACTATAAAATATGTATAACGCCAAAGAAACTAGAGCCACCAGTTTCTTATTGCTAAAAATGTGAGTCACATTTAAGCAGCCAAGTGCAGAAAAACAAAATGTGATTGCATCTGGGCTATCATTTTAACTTTCTCAGAGAACTACACGTGAGTCTATTTATCTACTCTGTAGCCCATTACTAATTTAACTGAATGATCTCAAAGTGCAACAATAAAGTGATTCCCTGCATACAACAATGATCATCAGTACTTGTCCAGGACGTGAATGACCAAAGGTTTACCTGAAGAACACTTTAACGTGATGAGACGATCAGTGCTTTTAACTACCAGGGGTTTTAATCTTGTAGCCGACTCTTTTTTTAATGCATCACCTGTATCCTGTCACTAGATGGAGCTGTGACATGAATTTTCACAAACAATCATTATTTGCAGTTACCAACATCTTTAAAGGAAAAAGGAAAAGAATAACAAAGATTCAGGGTACTGTATATTCAAATACTCAGCAGCACCTACGAAGATAACTATCCCCATCACACTGAGCTGATTTTCTGACTGTGGGCTAAGACGATAAGGCAAATGAGCTTTATATGCATTCAGAAAATGCCCCCATTAGAATCAGCAGGGGCTTTGGAGTAGCTTTCTAAGACTGTCTACTATTAGCTTAACAGTTTATTGCTAAATTACATCATCAAACAAACTACAGGCCTCACTGTGTTGCTGGTGTTTGAAGGTAATTAAATTGTGCAGCTCAAAATGTCTGCTGACTTTCATTTGGTTTTTAAAAATAACATAGCCAGTTTTCTCGGGGAGAATGGTGATCATAGTGTATTTAAAGCACATTGCAACTTTATGAAGCAGTTTGTTCTGTAAGATGTCAAAGAACAGCATTTTTTTTATTCAGATGTGCTATATATGTACATGTTTAATTTTACTGACCACAATTTATGGCTATTGTGCAGACAATTGAATGGGGGATGCCATGGTTTTAAAGAAATGTGTATCTTCAACCCTGTGATATGCAACAGCTCCTAGGGTTTTGTCAGCATGGGATGCAGAGCTCCACTACGTTTCACTCAGCACAAACAACAGTAAGTGTTATCCTCATACATATGTAAACTTTGCTCCTGCTTTGTCGATAAAAGCCCACAATCAATTGGTAAGTGTTTGTTTTATTGTGCAAATGACCCACATTCTCTGGGTCACATGCATCTGGTATCAGAGAGAAAGCACAAATCAGCTGAATTAAAATTTAAAAGGCTTGCAACTAGGAGTGGATTGATTGTCAAACTCTGGGTTGATACTGATACCAGCATTTTATGCAACAGTCTGGCTGGCAGCCCATATGGATACTAAAAAAATGTTTTATTTTATTTATTTTAGTATCCCCACCCTTTATGCAAGAGAAACAAATAAATCTTAGTTTAAAAAATACCCAAACTCCTTTACAATATTTCAGTCAAAGCCATTTTATTCAACACAAAATTTCTTTGACACAATTGACATTTATCATCACACCCGTTATCAGATAACCGTGGTTATGTTTGAACTAACATTCCTACTTTCAACAAATAGCTTCATTTTTTTAGTTTGCACTATCTTACAATATTTTGCTATCTTTGTACCTGTTCTGTATCCCAAATAGTGTAATTTCACTAGCAAACTAAAGCCAGGTCTACAGAGTCTGTTCATGAAGTGAACTGTTATTGTGGCCTTTACCTTTGTTCCCAAATGTTTCATCAGAGTGTTGATTAAATCAGAGCATTTTTCCCTTGTCCTCTATTTTCCACCAGAAAGTCACACACCACATCTTACATGTATCAGGATAGGAAGAAAAAACGCTGCAGGTGAGACTGCAACAAAGGAATGATTGCAAAACTACTGCTTTCACTTAAAAATATCATTAGTTTAATGTATAACATCTTCCTTGACATTGAATGTGAAATTGCTAATCCATGTGAATAACCATTCAGATTTTACAGCAAATTAACTGATTTTCAACACAGAACGAATTTTTTTTTTAATCAAGTGTGCATTTGTATTACCATTGACACTGCTGAAATGCAACTTGTAATTTTAAAGAGCAGTGTCCTGGGTAAAATGTGAGGCATTTAATCTATGCTAATTTCAGACCCCCATGGTGCTCCAGCTGGCTAAACAATGGTTGAAATGGGTGGGGTGGTCGTAACACCTATTTTAAACGTATTAAAACTATCCCCATGATGACAAAGAAAAACAGTTTCCCATATCCCTTTTTTTTCTTTTCTTTTTACTTTTTTTTGTGTGCCAGGACAGTGGGTGAGAAAAACATGACTACTCTTGGGGGAAATACAATTACATTGTTCTTCTGTTACTGCTTCTCCTGCACATTTTCTGACAAGAGCTGACTCAGATTTAAAAGTCAGAGGTGAGAGCTTTTTGACCTAGATGAAGACCTTAAAACTGCTGAAGCAATGCACAATAAAACGACTAAGATGCATATGGTCTCAATTTTGATTTTTTTTTAACCTAATTTTTACAATTTACCCCAGGTTGTGTTACTACATATCCCAGCAGTGAGGCAGGCTATGAACAATAGAACTCCTTGTGTTATGCATCAGGTAATTAATTGCCTGAGAAAGTTGAACAGGTTACAAACATTTCTACTTGCAGTGGGTACATAAGGCTATTTTATGCCAAAGTGTAAGAATCGTGGCACAAATACTCTGCGAGCTGTAAAGTGTTACAATCACCCCCAGGCTCCCATACTGTGTTTTACTTAATTTTTGCCTACTTTTTGGATTTCTTGCCTTAATGCCTAAAGTCACCTCTCATTACAATAACCAGCATCTGACTGTGGCGAATCTTCAAGTGTCATCCATGCCTTATTTTAGGCCCATAAAATGTTTCGCTTTTAACCTTGAAACTCTCAACCTATAGCTTAAACATTTCAAGCTATTTAAACAAAAAAATCAAGTTCTATTAACCATCGCCTTTGTTTAAAAACACCGCAGGGAAGTTTCTACGGAGGAAAAAGACCTAGTGTGCCATGGGTTACTGTTTTCCAGAAACTTCTGAGTGAGTTTAGAGGACTGTCATCCAGTTTGTAGCCAACTAACATATAACAGCATCTCCAAAAATAATCTTAGCCTTGTTTAGGTTGAAGCCAGAACAAAATGTCCACAACGGAAAAAGAAGACGAACCCTCGCGCGCGCACGTGAACGCGCACCGAATTCCTCTGACCAATCAGCATTGGGAGAGAAGCCCATCTCTTGTGCGTCCTCGTCTCCGCTCGGACTTTTTAATCGCTGTTTGTCTTTCAGAAGTGAAAAGGCACGCTGCTGGGCTTGTGTTTTATTTTTAAATCTACATTTTTTAGCCACACATGGCGCGACTTCCTCAGAAGTTTTGGTACCACTTCTAAGTTGGCGGTTGCTATGGCTGCGAGTTCATGCGAGGCTGGTAGAGAGGGAAGTGACGAGAGGCGCTGTTGTTGGGACACGTGACTAGAGCTGCACTGATCTGTTTTGACAAGCAGCAGGGAGGGAAGTGAGGAAGGGAGGCAGACTGTAAAGCATCACGACTAGGAGGACTCACTGTTCCTTTCATCTGCATTTCGCCTGAATAATATCAGTACCGACCTAGTCCTCTAGTTTTAGTAGTCAGCTGGTGTCAGCGCCCTGACAACAACGGTTGCTCCTTAAAAATAGAAAAAAAGCTTGTGGGAAACGTCGCCGTCGTCCCCGAAGCGTTCGGTCGGAGTCGGACTATTTGTTGTCGGTTTGAAAAGTTTTAATGAGGATCACAAAGGAAGTCTGTACAGGTGGCGTTTCTAACGCAAAGTAGATGGCGACGATTCGAGCTTTGTTGACGGGCAGAAAGTGCACTATGTCCGTGTGATTATCGCTGGTTATCGTTTCGCGAGAGGAATGATAACGCTGAAAATGTTCTCGTCTTAGCAGAGAAAAATACCGAGACCGCCCGTCATCGGTATTAGCAGCTGAGCCGTGGCTACCTGTGCTACATTAGTGGGGGGTTGGGGATGTTTGCGAGGTCGTCGTCACTAGCACCAGCTTAACAATACAGAAACAGTAGGGGTTATATAGTTGGTTGAGTTTGCTTTCTGGATAGCACTGCTGAGTTAGCAAACCCCCCGCGTCTTGGTAGTTAGGAGCCAGCCTTACACAAACGGGGACACCGAAATGAACCACGACTTAACTACGGTTCAGGTGGTGGAATTTGAGACTAGCTGCAAGAGTAGCCGGCTTGCTAGTTAAATTATTTGCAGTCAGAACGGCTAGGCGCTACCAAGCAGACTGACAATCCTTACGCTCACTGTAAGTGGCACACGCTATCTGTTATCTTTGTGTTTGACAATACAGCGCGACTGGATGGGAGCAGACAGTAGCATGCTAACAAAGCAATGCTTTGTTGTTGGATAGGGGGCAGTTGGCACCAACACGCAGGCTTCACAGCTGATATTATTGCTTAGGTAACGCAGCAGCTCTCAGTCACAGAGAGGGGGTTTAAGGGGGCCAGACGCCCGTTGTGTGTGCTGTCCAGGCTAGGTGTGTTAGGAAAAAAGAAGACTGGGAAGATCTCTGCAGGAGCACCTGAAGGCAACCTGATGACACTGGACAACATGAAGCCCGAGCGAGGTATGTGTGGCACCAGAAAAACACGCATACACAGACATATATTTATAATGTATCTCCCTGGGGTGGTCAGTGTTTGGGTAAGCTGTGCATTTCCGGCTTTTAGTAGACTGACTGTACCCATTTCCCCGAGAGAAGAATCAGGTCAAAGAATTATGTAACAGCTGGTCAGCCTGGTCACTGGTTATTTGAATTAACAGATCCTGACTTGGGTAAATGAGTACGTTTGTGTGCAGTAAAACACACATTTGTTGCTCTAATTTACAATGTTAACCCTGTCAGCTGTTTTATTTCCTCATTTTTTGCATCAGCATATAACCTGCAGCTCTTGTTTTGGTAGTCTCTTGCACTGGGCTGCTGCAAAATATTCTTGACACCCACCCTGTTGTGGAAATAAAGCTCCTGCCTTATGCTCTGCAACCTGTTTACAGCTCACTGTATCTGCAGCAAGAGGTAAAACAGGGACGGAGGGGGACATCCTTGTTTGTTTCAGTGTGATTATGCTAATTATACTATTGCATCAATTTGCAAAGGGTAACTCGGTGCCTAAATCTCTGCCCTCAGACTGTTAACAATAGGTTTTGTGTAAGCTCCTTTATTATGTTAGTTGAATTATTCACTAACTAAATGATTCATTTGGTGACTGAGTGGTTGTTTGTGACCCAGAGTTGTGGTTGCTTGAATTTGTGGAAATTCCAAAATAGCACCATACTTGGAAGCAGTGAAGGGTGACTGTTTTCAGTCAGTTATAGTCTTTGTGTTTACATATGTTGTGAAACTGCACACAGGCTACTGACTGGTTTGAGTGGGCTCTTACTTAAGCACAATATGCTGATAATAGGACCTTTACACCGCACAGTAAACATGTGCCCCACAAGGGCATAGGTTTTTAATCCCAGCCTTACCTTTCCTTGCCTGTAGGATCCTTTATATAGAAACACAGAGCCAAACATTTGTGGGATGTGCTTTGCCAGAGTAAAGGGCACACTGGTTGACATAGTACAGTGTAATTATAGCCTAATAATGCAGCAAAGCATACTAGGTCAACTAGTGCAATTGATTTACAAATAATCTGTATGCGTCTTCCTGCCTTGTGCAGGCCAGTAGATTGAGAGCTGTTGGCCTAAGACACATTTCTACAGTGCATCTGTTCTTTACCCTTCATGGATTATCGCTGTCATGTTCTAATTATGAAAGCCTGTGCCAGTAGAAGCTGCACCACAGCAGTAGCTCACCGTTTGACTGGCAGATACTGTGGTGCTATTGTTATTTTGAACATACTGTGCCGTCCCTGTGGTGGAGATGCCAGATTGCTTATAGGCTAGATGCCTTCTTTCTCTTGCTTCATTTCTCAGAGAAGGGACTGCAGTGGAGAAGAGAGGAGCTGTTTACTTAAGCAGCATTTTCACACCTGAACTCTGGACACTGTCAGGGTAATTAGGATAGTCACTGTCCACAAAGCTGCCCTTTATCACATGAAGGAGACAGCATGAGATAGTCTCTGGACATTTACCTGGTCTGTTGTCACATGGGCTCAGAGTTTCATCAGGAAAGCTGCTTATTGGGATTTATTTTCTTAAATGCACATCAAATGTCTAAAAAATAAAAGTTCAGTGATATAGCCCATATTAGCTTTAAAGGTGATCTACTAACAATAGAGAGAGTAGCACAAATTAGTCAACTTGATGAAGGAGCAAGTAATCTACTGTCCAAAATAATGCATGCTAGCACAGGTTTTATGCATTACCTCGGTTACTGTGCATAATACCTGCATTGTTCTGGATTTTATTTTTCTTTTTAACCTGAATACCTTGGGAGGCAGAATCAGACATTAATCTAAAACACTTTAATCCCAAAATAAGTTCATTTGAATGTCGCAGAGCTGTGTGTGCATGTGCACTGCTGAGAAAAAACACAAAAAGCATTGTGTGAGCTCTGGAGTTCTCATGAAGGACTCATCTCTGCATGGCTGAAAACCTGAAACTCAGTGACAAGCTACAGGGAAGCTTTGGCACCGCATTTACATCGTTAAGCCATTCACTCATGCCAGTACAAACTCATTCTGATAACATTTCTAAATGAATTAATACTCTGAGTATCATCTATCACAGCTACATCAGGAGAAAAAATAAGACAGTGTCACAAACCTTATTAAACAACATTTGTGTGGTACATTTAAATAATTTCTTAGCAAAATTTTGCACTGTGAAAGTCAAACTGTTACAAATACACGGGCAATAAGGCAAGCAGGAAAATCAACCATGTCCATGCTTTTCAGTAACAAAATTTATACTGCACCTATTCAGTAAATGCTGACACTAGCTTTTTACTGGTAAAAGAGGGCTTTGCACTGCTGCTGATTGTCAGTAAATCTGGCCCCATGTGTGGGGAAAGACCTTCAGGCTACTGAAGGTCACCAAGGTCAGACTGAGAGTTCCTAGGAGTGCCTTGCTTTGTAAGTCCAAAAGAAAGAACTGAACAGGTCCAGACACATCTATCTCACACTGCCTCAAGTTGTACTGCCTCTGACCTCCTGATCAGCTTGGCGGAAAAAGTCATACCTTCTGGGAAAATGATAAGATGAAAAAGAAGTACTCTGCCACATCTTGCTCCTTACTTCACCATTAACCCTTTTGAGATAGAATTAGTGGACTTAACAATGGTCAAATTCAACATATCAGACTAGTCTTTGTGGTGAGCAGACCTATCAGATCCCATGTAAGTTGGATGAAAATGCTCCAAATTTTGCGGTTTCTTATCCCTTCATGAGCTTAATGGATTCATACACGCAGGAGTGCATGTTTTAAATTTAAAACCACAAAAGAGCACTAATGTCAGACCCTTTCTCAGGTATCAGTTTATCAGAAATGATATTTAGGGGAAAGAAGCAGAATCAGTCTTGGTCTTCAAAGAGCCCAGCTCCCAGATAATTTGGACTTCCAAGAAAAAAAAAATACTTTTCTTAAAGTTCATGCAGCATCTCTTTGGGGCCTTAGTGAAGTGTGTGTTTGTTATTTATGAAAAAAGGAGCACTTATATTCTGCTCCGGGGCCTAACCAGAGTCATCTGACCCCCTTGTTTTTCTGTGAGTTGAGCTATGAGTCAGGACACCATGTGTGTGAGTGTATGCGGGTGTGAGAACAGAGTGAGTGTGGCACAGTATTCAACAGATTGCTGTTGGCCCTAATAAGCGCTGTACCGTTGAACCATGTGGCTCAACTGACAGCTTTTACAGGTGCCATAAAGAACAGCTTTGGAAAACTCCGGATCCATTTACACTAGTCGGGGGAAAAATGGCTTTTTGTATTCTTCCAAACTGTTGCTGCTTAAGTGTGGTAAAGCTGGGTTTTAAAAAGACATAAGTTTGCTTTGTGTAGCAGAGGAAAGCACGATTCAAAACCACTTAGGAATTGTTTATGGTATAAAATCCTCCGTTTTGCTCAGCTGTGGCCTTTTTCACTCTTAGATCAGTGGAGGCTCGTTACAAATAAAAGCTGATTTGCATTAGATGTTGACTAGGGATCATATAGATGAGTAATGAGCAAGTTTCCTTATGCCCTCAACCACAGCTCTCATTGTCCACTTTTCAAACAGTATAGTCTGAGATGATCTCAGAGCTAGTCATGTCGGACTTAGTCAGCTGGCAAGCCTCAGTTCTGCATTTGTGCTCTCTATAATGCTACTTGGTGTGTTTGTACGCCAGTGCTTCCAGTTGAAAGAGGGGTCGAGTACAAGTCCACCTTCCCCCACCCTCCAAGCTCGCACCACTGCCTGCCTTCTGCCATACGTTCAGCCAGATTACAGCTGCCCCGAGATGTCCCCAACACTTGCCAGCGGATCAGCGTCTACACTCTCACTGATGAGAGACCCAGATAACGCCGAGCGACATGCACTGTTGTCCCGTATAGCACCTGTCTAGTCTCGTGCTGTCTTTGCATCCTCCTCAGCTGTGATTTACCTCCACAGCAGGAGGCTGACACAACAGGTGCTCTCTTCTGTTTTACTCCTCTCACACAGTTGGAGCCATCATTGTCTTTTTTAATTTATTTACTCATTTATCTACCGAGCTTCTGTTCTCAACATGTTTTAGCTTCAGTGAAGTCCAAAGTTATTTGGACAGAGTTTCTGTAATTTTTTTCTCTAAACACCATCACAATAGATTTGAAATAAAGCAATTATGATGAGATTGTGTGGAGAAGTGTAGATGTCTGGCTTTAATTCAAAGGGTTTAATAAAATGATTAACCATTTAATTTCATTAAATCAAATTCAGTTTTATTTGTATAGCGCTGAATCACAGCAATAGTCATCTCACTTTATATAGTAAAGTAAAAAAAATTAATTCTGGCCATTTATGCATTATCCCTCCTGATTGTAAGGCACCTGAAAACTAAAAATATGAATCTATTCAATACAAAACTACTTTATTGTTTTTTTATTTTAAGGAATGTTTGTTCTCTTTGTCTGTTTTTTTTTTTTTTGTTGTTTGTTTTTTTTAACCTGGGGATATTTCTTCTGTCAAAGTCTTGCAGCTGGAATTAATTTTATCTTCTAAGTGCTTTTCCATATTGCCTTTTCAATACAACAAAACAGCCATTTGCTGACCCAGCTGCAATGAACATGGATATTGGACTGCCCATTGTACACCCAACTTTAGAGCTGCCTTTCGCAATGAATACCATTCAGCTGTGAGTTACTATCCTGGCCCCTAGAGTAATCAGCCTAAATCAATGCTGTTGTGACAGGTTTCACTGTAAGTAGCCTAGCCTAGCGGTCGTATGGGATTGGGCACCCACTCCTCCCAGACCAGTAATGCTCTTACGTAATGCTTGAGCATTTTATTAAGAACACCAAACCTTTATCTGGACTTAAATGCAAGTGTGCTCTTACCTTGTACATACATGCTGTGTGTGCATATATAGACGTGATGTTTAAGATTACTACTTTAAAGAGCTTTATCCACACGCAGACATAGAAGCAGGAACACTTAGCCCAGCCACTTTGTTAACCCGCATTGTTAACACACTTTATGGACAATCAAAAATACATAGTCCACAATTGGCCCTGGACTGGCTGAAGCAGTAAGTAGCAGCATGGGTCATATTTCTACTGCCAGTGAGTGATGTCATTGCTTGTTTGTTCGTCACATCCTCCCGCCCCTGTGGCTCCTCATAGCCAACCAGCAGCCAGCTCTGCAGGAACAGGAAGAGCCATCTGGGCCTGGTGATTTTTCTTGGTGGGGGTGGTGTTGTGGTGATGTCTGTGTCTCTTTGTCTTTGTGCATTTAGTTTCTTTGTTTTTAGTTCTATCTGTCACTGATTACTGATCTGTTTAGTTTGTCTCCCTTTTATACTTTTAGGGTTAAAAAAAAAAAGAAAACGAAATGAATTCACGAAAAACTAAATGTTACCCTTTAGTATAAGCTTTTGAATTGACGGAGACAAGCTAAACAGCGTTAATGCAGTAAACAAACCATGTTTCTATGTATAGGAACTTAATCTCCATGAAAAATCAAATCTGGGTGGTGCATCCTTCCTTCCACTTGAAGTTTTAATCCCTGATGTGACATAACAACCTCGCTGTTACACTATAAGCTATGCGGGATGAGCCCTGTTAGCTTGAAAAGCACAAAAATACAAGGCACTCATGCTTGTTAGAAATATTTAGAGTATCCATTCATTGGTTTCTGAGTTATTTCTGGAACTGAGAAACCAAAATGACAGCTTCTTGTTAATCTCAGCGGTGTTTGGAGAGAGTATGTTAAGGGATGTGTGATTATCACTCTTCTGCCAGGTCTGAGAGGAGGGAAAACCTCCTGGCAATTACTTTTCTTTCTGACTTCCTTGCTCCACTGGTTTTCTTTTACTTCTCCTATCTCCCTTTTCTCTCCTCCCCATTTTCTCTCCACTCCTCTGTATCATATCACATATAGACCTCAGCACTTAACACCCCCACCTCCACTATCTGCTGATAATATCGAGAGAAAAAACATATTGACAGAAATAGGGCTACCTTGACTTACTATTTTATACACAAGAACTAAATACCTGGCAGTGTACCATGTATTTTTACAGGCTTCTCAAAGAAGGCATTATGCAAATATTTGTGTGTGTAATAATGCAGGGAGTTCAGGAAAAAGTCATCCTATTGACCGGCAGTCAGAGTGACTGTGTCATAAAGCAAATGCATTTTCATTTTTGCAAATTAAATTTGCATTTCATGCTGATATGACCAGAAAGTCAAGAGTGGCTGATGAGTCCAAATCTAAATGTTATCTTTATGAGAGCTTCTGTGTGTAAATTACATTGTTTGTATTCCAGGCATTGCATATAAAAACATTTTCTCGACTGTGTTTCATTTAAAGATGTGCTGGTCAAGATAATTCCCATTTGTGATACAGTGCAAACCTGGGGCTTGGGTGTCTGCTCACAAGCCAATGCCAGTATTGCATTTGATAGCTGTTTTCCTCATTGTAAGAGACAGGGAATCTTTTATATGTTTTAAGGCAAAATCAGGATCAACCTCAACAGCGCTGTTTTATCTTAATGAAATAAAATGTGAGGAATGAACAGATTTCAAAGTTTGTTCAGAGAATGTATTTATTTGTAAGTAAAATAATAAATGACAGCAGGTCCATGATAAATGCAGTGGAGAAAAAAAGGATGATATTCGCATAATTGATTAACGTAGTCTGATTAGGCTTCTCACAATCATGTACATAACGTGGAAATGATGGGAAACAGCTTAAGTGAAATAATGTTTAATCGAATCCCAGCATGGGTTGCAGTGATCCAGTGTCCTTCTTGCCTCTACTTTATGTAACTTCTCTCAGACCAAACATAACAAGTGGAAATGAAAATTAGTAGAACTAGTAGTAGTAAGTTAAAAAAAAATATTCAAAAGTACAAGTGAAATGCCTCCAAACTGCTTTGCTGTTAGCTTCTTCTATGCTGTTAGTTCTCCTGATAGCTCCTGCTGCCACATTGCAAAGTAAACACAAAACAACACAGAGCACTGAATAGTTCAGCCCAACACGTCGTCACCAATACCTGATCCAGCTAAGATCCAATCCAAATCTTATAGCAGTATAAATATTCCATTCTCTAACCAATGTTTATAAAATCAAAACCACTACTGTCAGTTGCCATCATTTTTGTTTTGTTTTGTTTTTCGACTGGTTGATGTTTAATATAGCCTCAACAGTCCAGAGTGAATCAGAAGGCTGTTGAATCCTCTTGAAGGGTTTAATTTCTGTTACCAGACACCACATATCTTTGGTTGCAAAGAGTCTTACATAAGCACCACTTTAATCAAGTTCACACACCACACACCTCACCAGCTTCTCTGTTCCCATGCTCACTGTGTGCTGTTGTGGTCAATTACTAAAAGACCAAAGTAGGTGACTCAGAAATGAAATGTCAGATGACACTATTAAGACAGAATAAGACACAAAATAAAAGAATTAAAAAAAATGCATTGCTTTCTGTGACTGTGATTCTGTTGACTTATCAAATTATTAGATACAACTTTTTTTTCTTTCTTTTGTAGATTTAATTGGGTTCTTCTCTCTCATGTGACCTCTTCTTTTAGAGTAATGAAATAATGGGTACACAAACACACAGACTCCCGGTGTCTGTTAATGGAGAACACCTTCGGGGCTCTTTGTGGAGGCGTTAAGCACATTGTTTATTAACCACAGTGTTAGGTTGAGTTAATTTGAAACTCATCACAACTACCCCCTCTCCTTAACTCTATTGTCTCATCTCAGTTCTTTCAGGCCAACAACTAGGCTATGTAATGAGTCAGGTGATTCCTTATCACTCCAAACATTGCTTCATCCTCCCAGCAAACCAGCTGACAGTCACTCTTTCCTGCTCATCTGTGGTTATTGCTCTTTTCACCTTTGCTCGACAGGCTTTAGTGGTTCGATTTTTTTTTTCATATAGGTATATGCTTTTAATGAATGCTGTTGAAATTTGCTGTCAGGAGCTGTAACCTTGCCCTTTCCTACCAGATTAATCATTCTGTATAACCCTGCCAGCAGTAAGGCAAAGGTTTAAAGCAACTGTGTCAGCTTTAGCCTTTTGATTCTTTGTCCACAGCAGCTAATTCCAGTCTCCAACCAAATCAGTCTGGCCCACTTTTTGCACAGCCTTTGGAGCTACACTGCTCGGGTTGCTTAATTCAGACTCCCCTTTCTAGAAATTGACACTAGCAGCACAGGAGGGGTCAAAGGCCTGTGCATTTGCGTTAGACAGGGTAGCTCTGATTACAGAGAGAGGCTGGGTTGTCCCACTGCCCTAGTGTCCTGTCGCTGCCAGCATTCAGCTTGCTGAAATTTAATAGTGGTCTTATGTGGAGTGAATATAACCATAAAAATGACCAGGATTTTGTTTTGTATTTTAAATTTCTCATAAAAATTATAATGTTTTCATCTTCTTTCCAGCACATCTAGTATAATATCAGGCTGTGTATTTGTAGTCTTGGGAAGTAATGCAAGATAAGAATCCGAGTAGATGAAAAATAGACTCTATAGTGTACATTTAAAGGCTACGTTAGAGAGGTCTACTTAACTGTTGGCCCCACTGGAGCTTAGCAATTCTCACTTTGACCACTGCCCACCTTGTCCACTATTGCTGTACTTACTCCACTCCAGTTCAGGTTAGATAACAGATATTAGTTAGACAGTGAGGTTGAAAAGAACCACTCTTGCTTGAATAACAGAGGCTTTGTGCCTCACAGCTCCAGTGTGTGCAAATAAGGTCAAACAGGATACTGCAGAGAGTTGAGGTCAAAAAGGGCACCGTGGAAGGGTACACCGGACCTTTAAAGATACTATTATGGATATTTCAGGTGAAATCAGGGGGGATTTGGAGACTCCAGGAAGAGGTGATTAATTATTATTACTAAATGTCACAAATGCCTGTCTTTTTTTTAAATCTCATGAAATTTTACTGTACTTTTCATTCTGCTTAACTGTTGTTCATTCTGCTGTATTTACACCAGGAAGCTGCCCAGTGTAACCAGTCTTATACAGTTAGCTGCCAAGCAACTCATTTGTATAATAAGGGGTTTAAGTACCTTACTTAAGGACTTCAGTTGCTATGGTTGTCAAAGACGAAGGGAACATACTGCATCTCATTTTTAACCCTGGATGTCTGTACAGGATTTGAATTTACACATTTGTATTCACTGGCTAGCCAAGAGTGTGCAGATTTACAGTTCAGAAAGGCTGTAGAAGCTGAATTTGCCAGTCGGTATAGTTAAAGCTGCGTTAATTACTGTGGAGTTTCAGTGAAATCCTGCAGACTCATTACACTCCATCAATTGCAGTTACCTAACCACAATAAACTGCCATTGTTACTGGTTCTTTCATCATCCAGTATTGACCTAATACTGTAAGAAAGCTGAACAGATTTGTGTGTATGAACAGAAGTTTTCTTGGTTTTGAACTCAGTGACATACAGTTTTGTTCTCATTAGCCAAATGAGAAATATCCACCTGTAAGTTGGACATGGAGATGAGGATATGTAAAGTAGTAAAGTCAAATAGTAGCAGTTTAGACAAGATGCATAGCTCTTTATAGCTCTTTTATAAAATAAAAAAGCCTGAAGTTAACCTTTTGCACCTCAGCTCAGATTAGGTTTGTTTGTTTAGTCCTTCGGAGTCCAGTTAAGCTTCACAATAGTGATTTTTTGTTTCCATGAGCTCAGAGGTTGTTTTATCATGTAACATCAGTAGTATGTTACTCAGCTACTAAACAACAGCTCTTGTTTTATGTCTGACAATAATGGGTGTGATAGAGAGGACAAGGTGGGGTGCCAGTCTGGGTTGTGCATGTGTTTGTGTGTCATTTGTCTGTTGGCAGTTGGAGAATAAAAGCTGAGTTCACAAAGAAGGGTTCTCCTCAGCTGTAATGGGACTAAAGTCCCTTAGCCAATCAGAACTTGTTGCTATGTCTCATGTGAATCTGCCCCTTTGTGTTGTTAGTGGGAGAGGGACACACACACACACACACACACACATTACAGAGTCCATAGTTTAAAGGAAAGTGGGAACGTTTTTAGAAAGGCAGAGGAAAATCCCAATATAGTCTTTGTAAAACTAGTAATTGTCAACGGAGTCCAAGGTTTAGTGGTGAGATACATTGGCAGCCAGCTTATTGATGAAATTTAAAATACCAGGGTCTCTCAGTCTGTTAGTAAAAAACTAAAACAACTGTGATTTGTTTTGTTTTTAAAATTGAAGCTGGAGTTCTTTCTTTATGAGAGATCTTTACCATTATTTACAGCCGCTGGCAAAAACATGCCGGTTTCTTGGCAGACTTCACCACTTCCAGTGTTTTGTAATCTTGTAACACAAGGCAGACAAAAGCAGGAAAGGTGAGCTGGCAGTGATGTGTGATTCATGTTTTAAAACGCTATGGAAACGCAGCTGACCCTGTTTATTACAAGTGAAGTTAAGCAAAGCAACGGTCCTCTGCTGTTTTACTGCAGAGATGGAGAGTAAAAGCTCTGTCTGTATAGCGATTCACATTAGAGTACCATAAACACTGAGGATAACATGCACAGCGACCTAGAGAGGGCTCAGCACTCACAAAGCGAGCATGATCACATAAACAGCTTAACTGTCATAACAGAAAATCATAATGTGCAAAGCAAGGCCGTGGCATAGAGCCGGAGCACCTCACTGCACCCTTACAGAGCACAGCTGAAGCGTTAACTGTCACTTGCAAAGACACATATTGGCGCAGATCATTGCTACACAGAGACACTCTTCAATCACCGTGACGGGAATCTTTAACACAATTTTCCTGTTGCCTTGGTAACACGTGTCCCACCCACCTTTCTTCCCTGGTCAGCAGTTATGATCATTGATCACAGTCTTCTTCCATTCCCAGGTCAGTCAGCCAGGAGGAAAATGACTAAGACCATATCTGTTTTCTTCCTTTTGTGTTGGAAGTTGTTTTTGTTTGTTTGTTTTTAATAAGAAAAGCGGAGGTTATTTATTGCTACAGAGCCTGTGTGGTTATTGCTGGTTCTTCTTTCACAGGAAATTTAGCAAGATTGAAGCTTTTATATTCCTTACATAGGTGCACTGTGTTTGGGAGCACTTTTAAAACTGGCAGATGTTGAGAAATAGATATAGTAAAGCTTCTTATTTTTCACTGGTGAACCTCTTTAAAGATTTTGTCATCTGTATCTGATAAATGCTGTTAATTCAGTTGTCTGAAACCATGTGCATCACAGTGTTGTTTCCTTAGAATTTCCCACGATGTTACAGTTTTTGGTGATACTCTAAGCTTCTTGTTAGCTCGTGATATGTGGTACATGGCATGGGGGTGGTTTTTTGGACCAGCTTGTGAAGTTATACAAGACTGTTCCCTCTATCCAGATGTTTGACTTTTTTTGTTTTTGTTTTTTGGCTTTAACTTGTAACCCGGTCCTGTGGTTGTGTGTTACTGTCCCAGTGTGAGTACTGGTACTTTTAGATGAAAGCTGTAAACCAACATGCTGTCCCAGTCAGAAAATGATAAAGTTTTTGATCTACAGTAACTAAAATTAAAGGTTATTATTTTGTTTCATGGGCTCATTGGGATTTAGTGGTAGTACTTTTTATCTGTGTTGTGTTGACTGGCAACAAAGTGTCAAAGTATTTGGGTCAACCAAAACTGTTTTACACGCACTCAAAGTGTCGTAATTTAAATCCAAAGTCCTGTTTTTGTTCAGCACAAGTATTTTTTTTATAACCAAATTCAAGCATCAGCATTACAGGATATATCATAGTTTCGCAACACTTCACCAATTTAATGTCTTTAATGCAGAGGAATAGAAACAGTCGTTGGTACTGTGGATTTTTGACGAGTTTTCTGACGGTTTACTGGAGAATACCTTTAAAAAAAAAAGTGCAAGGGTGACATCACCATGTGGAATAAATGCCTGGTCCAAACAGCTTATATTATATGAAAGGTCTCCTTTTTACCTACATCTTGATACCCAGCTCATTTCTAGCTGTAATATATATTCACTATACTTTTCTAATGTAGTTATTTTTAACACACAGAAACTTGTGTTATTGCTGTGAAATGGAGAAACAACATTGGTGTTCATACATATTATAGTTTGGAAGTATTACATATTGGTCAAACAACATTAAGACCTAAGGCAGTTTTTCCAAATCCTTGAGAGTTTGAGAATACAGAAAGGCCTGGTTCACAGAGGATCTCTGGATCTCCTTTTGCAATTTGTTGCCTGTTCAGCTTGTGTCAGTTTTCTTTTTGCATAAACTAGTAGGTCCCTCTTAATCTCTTACAAAGCTTTAAAGTGGAACATCTGTATGCCGTGACAGTTGTGTTCAGTGCTTTGTTCTCATTTTCTAACTCATACATGAATTATTCCTTTACTTGGAGACAGTTGGTCGATCACATTGTGGAGATCATCTAGCTCTAAGACAACATTGACGTTTTTAACATGAGAGCTTCATGACGCATGTAATGAAAACATCGGAGCTGACTACGAAAACAGACACTTCCTTTGTGACTTCTTGTTTGGCAAGAATAGTGGAAGATCTGTTTTGGTTGTTTTTTGTTTTTTATATTAGATTTTGGGACAGATAGTCGTGATCCTTCAGATGTAAAGCAAAATAGTTATAATTAATTTGGTCCTGTAAAAACCACCTGGTCTCCAAATATAATCAGTCAAACTGCAGAATTATGGAACAAAAGGGCGGGGGGGGCGAAAAGCTTTGCAAACAATTCCCATAGTGGTAGAAATGCATTCGCAAGAGCTGCTGACACTTCAAAACTGCCACCTGCTTTGCCACCAGTGCATTTGTATACTTTAAGGCTGAAAAGCATGCCTTCATTTTTTGAGGTAGTTGCACAGTGGACACCAGGCTGCTTGCATAAGCATAGCTTTGTGGTGGACTTCATGGGAGTCCCTGTAGAAATAGTCCACAAAGTTGTCTGTACTGTGATACTTGTACAGAGTTAGCTCAGCATAACAGCTATAATATGTAGAAATCAAAAGGAACAGAGAACTGCATGGATGTCAGCATTTTAACAAGTAACTTGTAGCTGTTAGAACTTTTCTCACAGTTTTGTAATACTGATGATTATTCTTATCTTTTAATAGCGTATGACTTCAGGCACTCTCTACTTTAGCAGTTTCTAATATGGGTTTTCATAGCAGACACCATTACAAAGTCATCAAATAGTTGGTTGTGGGAACCTTCACTTTGAAATAAGAGTGAGAAAAAACAGAAAAGGAGTGCTTACCAAGTTGTGTCTATATTTATCACACTGGGGGCTGCAGTAAAGGCATTTAGCATAGAAGAACTGTCTTGTAAAAATACAGCTGTGAGTGTGTCTTTATATCTCTATCAGGACTGCAAAATTCGTGATTTAAAAAGAGAGCCTTGGGGTTTTTTACCATTCAAAATCCAGAGGACAGTTGTGTCCAGATAATGAAAATTTGCATTTTGTAATGTCTTTTGAGCATTGTTGGGTTTGTTGAGAAGCAATGATGGTGCTTTGTTAGATGAAGGTTATGCTGTGCACCAGTAGTGCATAATGTCACATGTTGTGGTGCTGCTTCCTTTGGTTGTTGGTGTTGATTGCTCTTGCAAAGATGACAAAGAAGATGTGATGTATGCTGCTTTTTTAATCTCTCGTTTCAATGAAACTGCATTCAGTACAGTAGATTCTCACTCGTATTTTATGAGTGAAACGGAAACGAGTGTTAGATTTGTGTTTATTTATTTCTTTTTCCCCTACTGATGCACAGTTAAAAATCATGTGACACGAAACCAATGCTTTGTTTTATTTTAATCATCCTTTCAGTAATGCATACTGTACATGATAGAAGTTTAGTTTTTCTGAGAAAAGCTTTGGCTTAAAAATACAACTGCGTATATATTGCAGCCCTTGAGCATTTGGCACTATCTGCTGTGTCCAGTCCATGCATGATTGAAGGTGAGCTCATTACTGCATCACATTTTTAATTTATATTTCATGCAGTGATGACTAAGAGGTGCAAGTGCAGCCAAAAGAACCCTTTACTTTGAACTGTTCAAGAATCAAGGACATCCACTGCTGTACCCGATCAGAATAAGAAATTTTGCGATAGGAAAGACTGAACCTTCTCTGTTTGGCTCCATTCAGAAGGAGTTAGATATCATTGTGTGTTAAGCTGACACACCTCAGTGAGCCCAGCAGACTGCTGCCACTGCTGCACTGAAGCTGCCTGGAAATTGCCTTAATGCACTGCCTCCCGGCTGGCTGGTTATCTGAAGTCTGCAGACCCAAAAAAATCAAATGTCTTACACTTATCAGCTTAAAACCTCAAAAGATTTTGAACATCAGGACTAAGACTGGGCATTTGAACTTTTGTAAGTTGCAAATACACTTGTGTCTTTGTTTCCTTGATTTGTCTCAGAAATGGGTCCACTTGTACAGATCTTTGTTCAGAGTTTTATTGCATATTCATCTTGAGAAAATTGTCTCAGCCTGTAAGAGCAGTCAGAGCTGTAGTATCTTGTGTGGATGAAAATCAATTATTACTATGAGGTATTTATTATTTTTACAGCATACTGATGCTCTTAAACAAAGCATGTGTGTGTTTACTGTTCCTTTTTCTCATGCTTCTAAGTTTATTCTAATATTAGACGTGGATGTTTTATACAAAGGCAAGTGGAACACCCACTGATAGATCTTTGTTGTTATGTAAATGTTGAATCATGTTTTGTTTTGTTTTTTGTTTTTTTGTTTGTTTTTTCCCTATATTGCAAAATAAGTGTTACACTCACTTAATTAAATTAATTAATTAAAATAAAATCAAGGAAATCCCCACTGTAAAAATTGGACTCTCACAGTGCATAGGGTATGTGTTGAAATGTGTTGATGTGCTGTTCTCATCTATAAGAGCTGCTTCATCTCCAGAGTCTTTTATTTATTCTTTTCTGTCCTGTGAGTATTCTTTGAGAGGAACTCGGCTGAGATAAATGTCACCTAATTTGCTTTATTTTTAAGAAATTTCTTCCAAGGTTCAAATATTTGAATGAAATTCACTTGACAGACAGTTAACTGAAAACATGGTTAAAATGACTTCCTGTCTCCCCTTTGAACTAACTGTGTAGGTTTCCGCTTTCCCCTTCAGTCATCTGTCTCCTTCAGTATCTCTACAGACCTTCTGTCTTTCTTTTTGTGAGCTCTGGCTGCTGCCCTGCAGTATGTTATCCCCCCTCTTTTTTGAGTGAGATCTATTCTTTCCTTGATGATCAGTACACCAGCTTTAGGTAGGTGAACTCTGCATTGTTGAATTCCCACAGTAACTTTGATCTGTGACTGATCTTCCACCAGCTTTTGTCTCCAGTTACCTCCATCTCACTTTTGGTAATGTAGTGAATATTTTAGTTAGTTTTTTTGTTGTTGTTGTTGTTTTTTTTTTTTTTTAACACAAATGCAAAATAGAGAGAGTAAACAAAACTTCTATGTATCAGATTTTTGAAGATGCCTTTTTGGTGTGTGGGAACTGTTTTTCTGGTATTTAATTAAAAATGGATTCTAGAAAAAAATGCTCATTGGTCAGTAATGAAAATAATTATTAGTTAAAGAAAACAGTAGCTTTGCATATTTCACAAATCAAAATAATACAAATCTAGCTTAGTTATTTAATCCTCTGTCTAAAACAAACTGTTTCGCTTGCTTCTTCTTTTAACCCATCTTTCTTCTGATTGGCTGCCCCTCATAGTTGGAAGGCTTGAACAGCGGGATGGGTGGGGCTTCTGTGCTCAAAGGTGGAGCTGTGTACCTGAGATGACTATGTTAGGGATAGCCCTTCTCATTAACATCATACAGAACAAAGCCTGAGAGAATGATTTGAAATTGACTGTTAAAAGTATATGCTGACCTAATTTATTTTAAAAATCCACCATTGTAACAGTGTTTATATATCGCAGGTCTCTTTTAACCATGCTACTCTGGAGGTGGCACAAACCGGGTAAAGTAATGGCCGTACAGAGGAGGATGAGAATGGTGGACATATGGGTACTTACGCAGCATTCTAATTAGCTGTGAGTGTATGTGTTTGAATGTTTGTATGTGTAGAGAGCAGAGCAGCTTTGGCCATAGAAAGAGGCACAACTATGCAGTGATTGTGTGGCCATGGTGCGCGGATTAATGGGTCATCTTATCTAAATGTGTGTCTCTTACATTCTGTCTTTCTCTCCCTCTTTCATGCCATCTGTTTGTGTTTTTAAACAGCTACTGGGTACACAGTGTAAATGCTCTACTAGACTAAATGCATTTATATTGTATAATTTATAAAGACAGAAACAAGTGTAAGAATCTGTTGCAACACATGCAACAAAAAAAAGGCAAACTGAACAGGTTGCTAAGGCACTTTACTGTGACGACAATGTTGGCTATCGAGAATGACCCCTATGCTCTTGTCCTGGAGGCCTTTTTCCATCCCACATGACTCTATACTGATCTTTTGGCTCAAGGAGATGGACACAGCTGAGAGGTGTGTATGTGATTGTGTGCATGTGTGTGTGCTGAACCAGGCGATCTGTAGGCGGATTCAGGCTGCTCTTGGTGGCAGGCGGTCATAGGTCTAATAATAAGACGCCCGAATCTTAATCCGACCTGTTACATAATTCACATCACACATGATCAGGAGACAGATGAGAGATCACATGCACATGGAACAGAGGAAAATAACATTTTCCATCATGTGTGCATGTATTACTGTTTGGGTTTGCTTAGTGCAGCATTTATCAGTGAAGTGTCACTGGACCTAAACACAATTGTTTTCTGTTTGCATTTCTCAAGCACTGTTAGTAGTTGCTATGGTACTTCTTTCAAACAATTTAAGGGGTCCAATGTAAACTGAAGAACATAATTTACACACATAGATGACCCAAAAACAAATTGAAGGAAGAAAGGAATAATGTATCTCAGACAAACATTAATTTAAAGCGTATGCATACAAACATATCAGCTAATGAGAGACAAAACTGCCCGTTCGAAAAGATGGAGAGGCAGGAATTAATCAGTCATGGTCCAGTGGGTAAACGGAAGATATGAGGGGAAGGAAAAGGCAGGATTGAATGTTGAACTTGTAGGCTTAATGACAAGTAAACAACTGTTACATAAATTTTAAAGTGACATTAACTATTTGTAGGTATGATTTAAAACATTGTTAGATGCCTCTAGCTTTAGGAAATAATTTTAACATATATTTATTAGCTTAAAACGATATATGAAAAAAAAGCCCTGAAGTTTTCAGGTTTCTAAAGGTCACATGTGCGTGTGAGAGCTAGTCAACTAGATGTTGAAGCTCTGCTGCCTTCCTTGTACACACCAGTAATACTATTCAGTTAAACTAATTATTCAGATTTTATAAATGGAATTTGGATTAATGCAATGATCAGACACTGCCCAGTCTTTAACCTGCCAACTCTTGTGTATTATGTGCACAGCCTCTTCCACACACTACTCAGACAGCTCCCTCACTGTAAGCAAAATTTATTGTGCAACATTTATGTCTTTTGCGTAGGATTTCGAGTATACAACCTACACAGACATGCTTGTGTGCTGTAGTGCAAAAAGCCAGCACATAGTCTGGCATTTCTGATAGTTTAAAAAGTTGGTTTGATAAGTAAAGGGAAAGACAGCCGAGTTTTCCAAGAAAAGGAAGGAGTTATAAAACCATTAAACACGAAGAAGGTAGATGTGAAAAGCACTGAAAGAGGCTGCACTGTACAGTTTTCATTGTTTGGGGGTTTTGTTTTGTTTTTGTTTTTTTTACACTTGTTTTCACTTCAAATAAATTATTTGTCTATGAAGATCTAATTTGGTCTTCTCCACAGCAGGGGCTAAGCTAAAGGACCAACAACAGCGCATCACAAGCAGAAGTAGACTACAGACCTGCTGTTTCACATAATTTTGACACTGCCCATTGTTGACAGTACACAGCTACAACATGTAGACTTAAATCTGGAAAACTTGGTCTCAGGTCAATGATGCTGGTCCCTTAAAACACACAGTGTATTTTCTGTACTGTGAATGCCTTTAAAACATTCACAGTACAGAGAGCAGGACTTTTTCCTGCCACATGCTACATGTGAGAAAGGAAAATATACCAACCTGTTTCTCCAGAAATAGGAGATGGTTGAAAATAATTATTTTTCTTAAGATACTGCATTACTTCCATCAGTCATTGAGTTGAGCTTTCTGGATGAGAGTTTTTCCCATGTAGAAAGATCAGTCTCTGTACCAGCAAGATGAGAAAAATACCTTACTCTGACTTTTGTTCTGCTTTTAATCATTTCAAGTAGCAGAAATCGGACACAAATGTGATTCATTCTGAACACTTCATCTGTCCAAAGGTTTTCTTCGCCTTAGCCTCTTTTGTCTTATTCTGTATCTTGATTACCTCCTAACTTTGATTCAAGTTGTGTCTCTTTGTGTGCGTGTGTGTGTGTGTAGGCTTCATAGGAATGCTCTATTCAGGCGCAATCCTTTAATGAATGACAGCTCTCATCTACACATACAGAGCCTGGGCCCCTTAACCAGAGCCTCCATCACTGGTCCTTTGTGTGCATGTTGTGTGTCATGTTGTCCTTGTTTGTTAGCGTTCATGTGTGTTTTTGCAATATGTGCTTTAGGGGTGTATGTGTTCCCGAGTCTGGCTTTCCCTAGAGCGAAGTAATCTGACACCCACTGTGCACATATGAATTGGGAGCTGTGTGTGTGTGTCTGCTTTGGGGGGTTAGCACACCATTTCTCAGAGGCTGTTTTTTTCCCTCTGCTCACTTAAGCGCTGTTCTCCCCCCCACGCCAATTCATCAGCCCATGCTTCATTTTGTTTCTGAGTGTCACCTTTAGCCCAGATCCCAGTAGTACCAGGAGCCTCTTTGACCAACTGGGAACATCAAACCTTGGTTGGAAATCAGCCAGCCAGAACCCACCATACCCAGTGTGTGCAACCAGCCCTCATGTAAATACGAGAGACGGTGTCCTTGAATGCTGACCTTTGTCATACATTACCCCGTTGCTCCTGTCTCTTCTCTCTTGTTCTAGCTCACTGTTGGTCTCCTACTCCCTTTGTTCACACAGTTCTGATTCAGCCCATAAAGAAAAGGAGATTGTCTGTGAATATAGCCTCCCTCTCCATCTTCTTTACCCTGCTTTTATTCAGCCTACAGCTGGCTAACAGACCCCCTCCTCCCATCCCTCCCTCCTCATGTTTTGTATTGGACTGCGTCTCTCTCCACGTGCAGCACCAGCTCAAAGGCATGTAGGAGGAGTTCCCTGAGTGGAATGTGTGCGACTGGCTGGCTATGATATGCACGCACTCACACATATATACAGCAGCAGCTCATAGCTCACACTTCTGCATAGCCAGCTGAGAGGGACTCTATTCTACCCAGCCCCGCTGTGGTGGGAGGAGGACAGGGTGTGTTTATGTGCTTCTGTACTTGTGTTCTTGTGAGGACCAGCACAGTCATAGTTTCAAAGAGAGAGAGAGTGAGAGCAGTGTTTTCACTTAAATTTGACTTGAGTTTGGTTTGCTGCTGGCTCACTTATTTAGACCTGCAGAGGTTATATGTACAGGCAACTCCTGTGTGTCAGAAGAAAGAAAGCTGTGATTCTTTGTGCTGCTGTGCGTCAGCTGACCTCCTGCGGGATTCTGGGAGTTTTCTCTGGAGAAGAGCAGGAGATGGAGAACTAAGACAGGCTCTTCAGCTGTTTGCTAAAAATACCCTCCTTAAGGTCTAAGCTCATTTATAACACAAACAGCAGGATTTGTTTAATTTTGTTGTGGCAGGAGACACGCGAGCTAGTTGACTATCATCTTGCTGACCCAGCTGCACCTTTTTGTAGTTGAGAATCAAATACATTTAATGAAAGTGGCTTAGCATAAGCTGTAATTTTACTGTGACATCTAGTTCTCCTTTGTGCTCTTGTATAGCTGTTAGTCAGAGGGGAATAGCGCCGTTAAAGGTCCTGATCTCTCGTGCCAGCCCCACCCACAGCCCCTGGCCAAACTGGTGGAGCATGCACTCTTATGATTTCTCTTGAGTGTTTTCCTCGTGTAACTGGTTGATCTTTTGTTTGCAAATATTTTTCCAATGAATATTAATGATGTCATCGTCAGTGCGGCTTATGTTTATGTGCACGCCACATAGAGAAGAAACAATCAGTGTGTGGCTTCACCCGACAACTCAGCTGACATGGATGATCTAAATATATTCCTTTGAAGTGGCCAAACTGGAAAACTTGTGTCATTCACTGCATTGCCCCACACCCCTTCTCTAGACAAGTCTTTCCAGCCCAAGTTAAATGGCCATTTTCAAGCATGCAACACTGAACAGGCAGAGCAGGTGGCTTTCTGGCGTGGGTACATTCCTTTTTGTTTTTGTTTTTTTTAATTGATACTTTTTTCCAGCTGATCCCCTTTTTTTTATTATTATTATTATTGTTCATTTGAATGTGCACTGGTCATATAGCTACTGCTGACCCTTTGTTTCTTTGTCTTGTCCAGATGCAACAGAGGAGTTTTTTGAGTACGATGCGGAGGAGTTCCTGGTGTTCCTGACCTTACTCATCACAGAGGGAAGGACACCAGAGTATTCTGTGAAAGGCAGGACTGAGGGGCTACATTGTCCGCCAGCCCAGTCAGCCATGCCTCCTCTTCACAAGCATGAATGCAGCGACAAACTACCCCAGGTAAGATTTATTTCATACATCCAGGCAAGGCATAAAGTTATCTGGTACTGTACCCTACATTTAAAGGCTTGTGTTTTTTAAACTGTTCCACATTAAGAATATGGCTGCATGTACATATTGAAAGGAGCCCTATGTTTTGTATTCGTAAAATAGGCCTACTTTGGTACGCTGTGGGTCAGCAGTTAGTGGTAGTTACGTGGCCTCGAGGGCTGTTCCATGTCATATCACCTGCAATGATAGCGCTACAGATTTTTACATGATTAAAAATCCCATGTGGAGATATTATTACTATGGTCATGCTATGGACACAATTATCAGACAGGCCCGGGCATGTCTGAGAGCTGTGCATCACCCTCAGATGATGATTTAGTACCTAAAAAGAGAACTACTTCAACCAACCACAATGCTTTGCAAAATGTACAAGAAAACTGTTCCCACTAAGCGTGGAAACAACAAACCATTAAGTACAACTGGTGATATGCCACCCAAATGTAAACAAGTCACTCCACCGAGAGCTGCACACACGGGAGTTAGAGTCCATCTGACCGGAAATGCAAAGGGTGGATGGAAATTAGTGCTGTGGTTACACGGTCGAAGAGCGTTGCTTAAACAACTGGTTAAAAAGCTTGACCTACAATAAATATATATATATATATATATATATATATATATATATATATATATAAATTTTTAAGGTCTAAGAAAATATACATTATAATTTATGTTTCTGAGTGAGTAGAGTGTGACTTCATCCATTTATCTGCAGTTTGGATCAACCTTACATGTAAACATAAGGGGATCACATTTAATACAATTATATTGCGTTCTTGCCTTTCTGAAATGGTTAACAGGTCGATACAGAGCCAATCTCCATGTTACGTGTAGCCAAATGATAGATCCACCTCAATTTTAACAACATGTAGATTTGCACCATCCATCACTTTAGTAAACATTTTATCAGGAATTGAGGTGTAAAAGGCACAAAACGCTGATAACCTTCTGTGGGATGACCTTCCAGTCCCCCTTCAGGCACAGAATTTTTCCTTGCTTTAAGCAATGTCAATGTACACAGTTACTCATGCAGTCTTTGTTATGTAAACTAAAAGTTGGCTTTCCTGAGGCTGGGCGGTATACCAGTTCATCCAGTTTATCTGGTGTACTGCCCTGAATTCCTTTTAAATTTTGTCATACCAATCCACAGCTGACGTTTTGAGCGCAAACAAACAAAGATAAATTGGAAAGTGGAGATGTGCGGGAACTGAGTCTGCTGTCTCAAAAGTTTTGTTTAAAACATAAATAAATAATAATGTTTTTTGCAGTTTGTTTTTTAAGCCCAATGACAGAGGAGCACCCAATAACGTAAACAATGCGGTATGCTGACTTCATTCAAAAACACCAACAATAAAAAGATATACACATAATTTCAAAGCATAACAGGTGGCCTGTTAAGAATTAACTGTCAGCTGAATTTATTGTTTTAGTTGTGCATTTATAAAAACCAAAACAATAATATTTAAACACATTCAGTTGTTTTTGTATGTTGTTAACTCCTGACAGTTGAAAAGTAACATATTACGTAAAACTAGGTAACAGCCCTCGTGCAATAAAAACAAAAGAAAACTGCGATCATGAAAAATTAAATAGTCAGAATGAAGTGTAACATGTTAACAGGATGTTTCAGGATGAGTGGTACCTAAGCTGCTCTGATTTGATGGTATACACACTGTACTAATGCATTAGTAAAGATAATGAAGCTCTGTAATAAATTTTTATTTCTAGTTTAGCAACAGAATTGTAACTTTGTAACGAACCGCTGTGTTAGGCTGCTTTAATTTTTGCAAAGTATAGCTAATAAATTGAGTCTATAGTATATCCCTCTGTCACTGGACTGCCGTGCAGGATAAAAATATCCTCTTTTTTTTTTTTTTAAACTCAGAGGTTAATAGCAATATTTACTCTCTAGCTGCTGTGCCCCTAACTTTGGTGTTGACATTCACTAATGAACACTAACCTCTCACCTTTGTCCACGGATGTGTGTGTGCCTAGTGTCGGCAGGCGAGGCGTACCCGTTCTGAGGTGATCCTACTTTGGAGGAACAACATACCCATTATGATCGAGGTCATGCTCCTTCCAGACTGTTGCTATGGTGATGAGTGCCCCCCAAGTGATCTCATCAGTGACCCGGTCATCAAACAAGATGCTCTGCTGTTGGAGAGATGGACCTTGCAGGCTGTTCCTAGACAGTATGACACACACACACACACACACACACACACCATTTTAAAGATGGGGAATGCAAGAAAATGTCTATTTTGTTATTTTTCGTAACGTGCACTGTCCTCTTTTACCATACAAGAAGCATTATCTCTCTGCTTACTTTAATGTTCGGTTTTATTAAGCACAAAGAAGTTGTTGTGCAGGCAGATTTTTCTAAAAAAAAAAATGATTTGAAAGTGTTCAGGAAACTATTCGCTCAGGCTACTAGAATAGTCAGATTTTTTCAAAGAAGAAAAACAACACAAACATAACTTGTTTACTGGCTCTCAGCCCTGTTTGATCTTGTTGAGACTAGCTGAAAAAGCACTTGATTTATGGAATACAAAATTGTTATTACTGTCAGAGCTATTCATGCCTTAATGATAGGGAAATGATATCAATAATCTTGTTACAAACATTTTTTAACTTGACTGGACAGAGCCTCATGCTCACAGTCTGATGATAAAACCGACATCACTCTGAGCCAAATGGACAACAGCATACTCACAGATGCAGAAACTTATAACACGTCTGTAAGGGTCACTGCAGCTGCTAAACTTGAAAGGATGTACATGGTATGTTGGGTCTCTAAGTATCATTAACATGTGCTTGTTTACCAGCAGACCTGTTGCACATGGACCAAACATGGGGCATAACAATCGTCTTAGTATGACATCATGTGTTTTACAAAACTGCTGCATAAAATCTGCATTTTATTTTATATTTGGGGAACAAGGTAAACCTTCACCAGTTAGTTAAAAAACAAAAAAACCAAAAGGACAGAAAAACAAAGCACAGTTAAAAGCTTTAAAAGCTTTAAAAGAATTAGAAAATAAAACAATGGTCAAAAATCCAAAAAATGAATAATAAAAAATATATATAATTGGTGCGGTACTCAGGGAGTTAATTAGTCTGACATATTGGCCTACTTTCCTACTCACATGTGTAGGAACAAGGAACACTGTGAAAGATTAAAAAAATACACATCGTTTTCTCATTAACCTGACATACTGGCACACTTCCACCATTTTATTTTCTCTTTTTTTTTATAGAAGCGGCGACCGTTTCATTGAAGAGAAGACCCTGCTGTTGGCTGTTCGTTCTTACGTCTTCTTCTCCCAGCTCAGCGCCTGGCTCAGTGCCTCACATGGCATCGTCCCCAGAAACATCCTGTACAGGTCAGATGTAACACTCACTGAAGACTTTAACGGTGATGGGCTGAAGACTGTTCAGTCAAGCTTCCACACTAGTGCTAGTTCCACACTAAAGCTAAAGTTATGTTAGTTGCACATTTATATACACATGTGTAAGGTTTGTGTGCATAGCTAAAATGTTATTACAGCCCAGATAGTTCTTACGTTCTGTTAAACTTAACAGTTAACGGGACCCTGTTTATTGAATCAGGATTTTTCCATCCAATAGGATCAGTGCTGCTGACGAAGATTTGGTGTGGCAGTTTTCCCAACCACCTTCAGAGCACATATTCCCAGTCCCCAATGTTTCCCAGAGTGTTGCACTGCAGGTCCGTGTCCAGTCGCTCCCCAGACAGCCCACCTATCCCACCCTGGCCTGCAGCATCCATACCGGCCTTCCTCCGCTATACAGTAAGACTCCCAGCCTCAACCCAAACCTTAACAGCCATGGTGGCCTGCCCACCCTCAAAAAGAACCAGGACCCCAGTAAGGACAACCTCCTCAACAACTCTAATACGTACAGCAAGAGCTCCAACTCAATGTCCAGCCTTCTCCTCAACGGCTTACCCATTCCCAATCTCCCCATCAACAACATCCCCATTAACAGCCTTCCTCACACATCTGTGCCACATCCATACAGCAAGAAGAGCCAAGAGCCTGGTGAAAATCACTCGTATCAGAACGGAGAGCTCCCACAGGGCAACGCCCCCCAACGTCAGGGCTCCCCACTCTTCCACAGGCCCTCTCACTCCCCCACGCCATCCCGCTCCCACTCCCCCTCCCCACTTCCTACAAGTAAAGCAGGGAAGTGGCTGTACTCAGCTCTCAATGGTTCATCTGAACCCACACAGGTAGAAGACTATGGTTCTTGTACCAGCAACAACAACGAGAGGTCAAAGAGTGCACTCCCCGAGCCTCTGAGAGCGTTTAAGAATTTTTCCATGGCCGAGCCACCCCGCTGCCCCTCCCCGAGGCCTGCTGCACCTGAGACAAACCCACTGATTGGTTCCCTGCTGCAGGAGAGACAGGAAGTTATTGCCCGTATTGCACAGAGGCTCAACTTTTGTGACCCCACAGCACCCCCACTCCCTCCCGGCCTTTTTGCTTCTGACAACCCTCCCAAAGCCATGTGGGGCAGTAACCATGATGATATAACTGCCAGTAAGACCAAAGAGCCTGAGGTACCGCCCTATGAGTCTGTGGGACATGTGTGGCCCACCCCATTTAACACACCTGTGACTGACACTTCTTTCGGGAAATGGGAAAGCTCCTCCCCTAAACCTGCAGCCTGCAGGAGGCTAAAAATGACTGAGACAAGAGACAGAGAAGAGGAGAGGAACGGGGAGAAGGAGTCAGACAGAGAGAAGGAGAAAGACAGGGAGAGGGATACAGACAGCTCTCTGATTGCCCAAGCAGTTCAAGACATTACTAGGCTCATCCAGGAGAGACTGTCTGTCCCCTCTCTGTCCCCCCGGCACAGCAGAAGCGGCAGCCCTCTGCACCATACTCACACAACAACAGTGACACACACAGTCCGCACATACTCGCACACCACACACATCCCACATGCCCCACACACTGCCACCAACGGCTACACCAACGGTCACATACCTAGCCACGAACCTCACAGAGGCAGCACGCACACCGCTGCCACACACACGCCTGTTTGCACAGACAAGCCCCGAGTTGATCGGGGTGCCGAATGCCATTCTCCCCGGGCCCAAAATGGTGCTCAGTCTACACTTGAAGAACCCTCATTCAGAGGCCAGTCCCATGCACAGGCTGGTCAGCGTTTACGAACTCCTCCAAAGGAAAAGCTCAGAGTCAGGACACCCAGCAGCCATGAATCCCCCCCTGCCTCCCCCCTCATCGAAAACCGCTCCTGGCAAGCCCAGATTTCGAACTGGACTTGCGACGACGCCAGCCCAAACATGAACTGTAACAGAAGCCACGACCACAGCAAGCCTCAAGCTCAATCCCAGATGCAAATGCAGATGCAAAACTGCAAACATGCCCAGGCCCCGACCCTCCAGGATGAGAACCAGGCACCCTCAGATTCTGGATGCTCCAGCACATCAAGTCTAGATATGACTCCACCTTCTACTGTTCTCGTAAGACAATTCTTTCTTTAATGAGCATTGTCCAGTATGTGTGTGATACCCTTTTTAGTCATCAATAATGTGTCACACCTGTGCTAATCACAGTTTTATATGTAAGACAAAAAAAAGGTAACAGAGTAACATGCTTTATTCTAAGTTCAGCTGGGGTAGGAAGATGATGTAAGTTCACTTGTCCACTTGCAAGCTGTTTTAATGTATTCTCTCTATACTCCCAGCGTGCTCCGAGTCCCTCCCCTCTGCGTCCCTGCAACAGCTGGAAGAAACAGAATCGCCACTCATTAGACGCTACAGCAACCAAGGCCTTCCACCCCTGCACTGGCCTGCCTCTGCTCTCCAGCCCTGTAAGTAACACACAAGCACACACACATTCATGTACAGTAGCTTCATGTCTTCTAACTGAAACAGTTCTCAGCTTCAAAATTGAACATCTGCGGAAAAGACACTTGAGTCAGATGCAGGCTTACCTAATGTTTTAGCTATGCTTTAATAGTCACTGTCAGAGTCCATGCAAGTCTTTGTCATAACACCATGCTCACCACCTCATGTTGAAGCATTACTCACAGTGCTTCACCAATGAATATACTAGAGTACTTTAAATGTTGATGATTAGGATAGCTTTTTTTTTTTGGCTGCTGGGCTACTGAGTAGTTTTTCAGCGTTGATGTGCACACATGGCGATACGTAAGCTAAATGACTCATCAGCATCTCACCAGTCACAAGTTTCATCATCACAGTTTCCTGTCTTCTGATCACTTTTACACATACTGTACACACACACACACATTTAAGTCTCACCAGCAGCAAGCTGACACATGCAGGTCATGACACTCTCTCTATAAAAATATAAATAAATAAAAGTATGTGTTGATGGTGTCCTGTGTGTCTGCTACAGGTTCCTCAGAGGAAAAGTCAAACAGGATACTTTGACCTGGACACCTCTGTGGCTGGCTGTAAGGGTTTGCCTTGGGCCTCTGGGAAAAGGTATACATTTTCTTACCTGGGATCTGTGTTACTATAGTTACTAGTTTCCAACTCATTTTGTACAAGAAACTAAGTTTGGGGCGCTTTGACTAGTTACAATGCAGTCTTTTGTCTTACAGTTACCTCCCACATTATCTGATGATTACAGTACCATCTGGATCTAGTTACTCATACTTTTCATCATGATTTTTAAAACCTACATGTTTCGCTCACTTTGCAGGCTCACAGCTTTTACTATATGTAACAAACATCAAGAAAAATTTGAAGATAGAGGTATTTTGTTTATTATACAGCTTATATTGTAAAGGATATATAAGATTCAGATCATATCACACCCAAACCCTTGGATACAAAAGCCTCAGATAAACAGTTGCATAAATCAGGCTGTGTGAGAAAAGATGAGACCATAGCAGCTTCACAGAGGGCTAAAGCTGGGTCAACCCCATTCTGCTGACTTTTCCTCTCACAGTGCCACCTGCTGAAGCTCTGCTGTACTGTGACTGCATCTAGAAATGCACACACGCAGCTCAAAATGGCAGACAGCACTGAACTGGCTTTATATACACAGAGATTCATGGCTCTGCCTACACACAGCAAATGTGGGTGGAAGCTCAGTGCTGCTTTTTTGTACAGCAGATGTTTGAAGAGTTTGGTATTCGGGGGTGAAAGGTCATTTTAGCTGTTTAAAAGAGCTGTTTTGCTCTGGTTGGTAAAAGGCACTATATGATATTATTTGTTTATGTTTCGTCAAAAAACATATGGTTGATGGAAAGAGTCATATGTAAAGTTTCTATGTTGTGACCTGTGGGCCTGAACACTTTATTTGCACTTCTAGTGAATTAGGATTTCAGAGTAACCAACATTTCAAGTTGCCACTCGTGTTTATACACGGATGGAAGCCGGCTTGAGATAATTTTAGCTCACCTGAGACACATAACTATTAAGGCACACTAGAAATGTGTGCCATGTAAATACCTTTAGGCATTTACATAACACATTTAAAAACGTGTTGATCCAGCATGTGGTTTTTTTTACTACAGGGTGTGTCTAAAGAGAGAGGGGTACACGGATGAGTCACAGCAGCTGTTCAGTGCTAGTGCTCCACCTGCCAGTCTCAGCCTGCTGGGAAACTTTGAGGTATAGCACACAAACACAGAATCATCTCTTCTCTTCAGCTATCATTTTTGACATTAGCTCAAGTCCGCTTCTCCTTTTTGGATCCCTAAACTGTCACATTCTCAAAGGGATTTAACCTTGAGCAACCACCATACTGCAGGTTGTACTTTTTTTAAAGAACAATGAAAACATAGCTGTGAAACATGGTCTAACAAGTCCTGATTTTAAAACTTTCAAGTGAAAACCAAAACTGTCAAGCTGTAGAAAAGTAAGAGTGACATTTTTAAAGCTGAACTTGTGTCCCATTAGGAGTGTGTGCTGAACTACCGCCTGGAGCCTTTAGGGACAGTGGAGGGTTTCACAGCAGAGGTCGGCGCCAGCGGATCCTTCTGCCCCAGTCACCTTACCTTACCTGTAGATGTGTCATTCTATAGTGTCTCTGATGACAATGCTCCCTCACCATATATGGTAATATTTCTTTTTCTATAAAGTAATAATATAGCCCCCTAATCCTAGAGATAAAACCATATTAGCTCATGTGTGTTACTTCTGTTTGCCTGTTTTTGATTGTCATGTGTTTTCTGGCAGGGTGTGATAAACCTGGAGTCCCTGGGAAAAAGGGGCTATCGTGTACCTCCATCAGGAACCATTCAAGTGGTGAGGATTTTCTTTCACAGTTGACAGTAGACATGTTTTCAAAATATAGCTACATCACAGCGTGGCTGAGAACAAAGAGCAGATTACAGTAAGTAACAAAAGTGAATGGAGACTCCTTGTGGATGTAGAGGAAACTGCATCATTAAACATGCAGGGACCTTTTCAAGGCTATGTTTTGTTTCATTTATAGTGCAGAAAGTTCTTTTCTCCTTAATACTCTGATTACATTGTTGGGATTGTAGGTATAGAGGAATAGTCATATTATGTATCTTGATCACAGCATGTAAAGTGTAAAAAATATTTGCTATAGTTAAATGAAAGACAGTGTTAAAACTTATTACAAAGCCTGACTTTAAAATGGTTTTAACCCTGCCATGCTCTCCGGTTAAACCCCTCAGACCTTATTCAACCCTAACAAGACAGTGGTAAAGATGTTTGTTGTGATGTACGACCTACGAGCCATGCCAGCTGGACACCAGACCTTCTTACGCCAGAGGACCTTCTCTGTTCCCGTCCGTCGTGACACAAACAATCAGACCAGCAGGAAACCCCTCGCCCTGGGCCAGGGACGAACCTTGCGCTACCTCATTCACCTGAGGTGAGATGGCTGTTATTTTTGTCTGAACACTCAAAGTGGAGCATATCCAGCAGCACCCATGTTTATACTCCCATTTTCATGCTTTTGGCCTGTCATTTCATGCTTTTCTCCCTCTCCCAACCTCCACCAGGTTCCAGAGCTCTAAGTCTGGGAAGATCTACCTCCATAGGGACATCCGTCTGCTGTTTTCCAGGAAGTCCATGGAGGTGGACAGCGGTGCTGCCTACGAGCTCCAGTCCTTCACAGAGTCCCCTGTTGACCCGCCGTACTCTTCCCGCTGCTGAGGCCTGAAGCCCTCCCTCCTCCACCCGGCAGGCCACTACTGAAACATTAGTCACAACTTGATGCCAGCGACAGACTCAGACCGTTAGTCCATTTGAAAAGAGACGAGGTTTAAGGACCAGAGTCAAAAGCCTCTCATGGTCTGTCTCCACAAACTTATGTTTCATCCCCTGTCATCCAAAACTGGCAAGCTGAGATCCTAGGAGACTCATCAGAAATAAAAGCTTGTTCTCTGTTAAGCTTACAGCTTTGGAGCAGAGAGGCTGAGTCAAAAGTTTCAGTTTAAGGATGTATTTCTGATGTTGTACTCCTGGTCAATATGTTTTTAACAGATTTCATGGGTAACACGCTTACCTTCTGTTGTGTGTATCCCCTCCAGCGTCTTGCAGGAGAGTAGACACACATAAAGTTAGACAAAAAATTGATTTGAAAAGAGTCGAGGCGTTAAATCGAAATGTTAATTGGACCTTTTGAGTGTGAAATAAGAAATAATTTGTTTCTAATTGAATGTGATGGCCTTTTAATAATAAACGATTCCGATTTTAAATTTTTGAAGATTAGATTGACCCAGCTGAACGTGAACTCAGTTTTCTCTCTGTGATTCCTGAGCTCGGAGCAGAGGTTGTGCATATAGATGAAGAACCCTATGGCAAACCGCGGTGCAACATATACCATGGACCACTGAAAGAAAAAAAACAGCAACAAAAACAAAACAAAAAACAGTCGAACGAGCAATCAAGATAGACTTACGTGAAAGCATCACAGCAGAACATCAGAAGTGCACTGTGGATTTTTTTTTCTCAATATAACTGGAAATGAAACAGAAAATAGAAATATTCTAATACTTTTGTACTGTTACAAAACCACTTTATTGGAAGTGTTGCAATAGAAAGAATAACCTTAGTTTAGTGTTTACACATTCACTTTCAGTTTACTTACCATCGGTTTATTTAATATTTAAATATTTCAGTTATTACTTGTGACGTCTGCCATGCTAAGATGATGTAGTGCAAACTGTATATCATAGTATGTATTTTTGACATTAATATTCAAATCTGAAAAAATATATCTATATATCTTCTAAAGCAATCTGGAATCTGCTGTGTCTCTTTGTGGTTTAATTCTCACACCATGTTTCCTGTTCTGCCTTTTGATGTGTCTCGATGCTCACCTCCGTCTTTATGTGCAAACAGTAACTGGTTTTCTACTAAATGCAAGATAAAAGGTGCATAAGAGAATGTGGGAATGGCAAGAATGATGTGTGGGGTGTGATAGCTGATTTTCAGCTGTCACACCCCCACACATTTTTTTTATTTTAAACATTGGCCAGTAGTCACTGACTCATCCTGGTGCAAAACAACACTATAAATACATGTGTTGAGATCTGTTACTGACAGCCCTTGTTTTTAGTACACTGTTGATGTTTTTCAAACACAGACAGCATAGCGCACTTTTCAGGATGAGTCACAAGCATTCCTTGTATATTAGGCTGTAATCATTAAAAGTATATGCACATGAACCATTTTAATCACAATAAGAGTAAAAACGGTATATCTGATGTATAACTGAAAGTTTAAACATAAGTTAAATTGCTTTATGTAATTACAGAAATTTGTTTTGTTTTGTTTTTTTCCGGTTCAAAACAGTGAGTCTTTGTTACCATACACCCCAAATGCATTTCAAATATTTCAATTATTTTTTTATCATTTTATATGTTCTGGGAAATTCCTAGTGGGGTTGTTGCTACTAACATACTTGCAAAATTGGTTGGCTAAGAAAAAGGATGAAGGGATATTTATATGGTTAAAAAATGAAGAAATAATAAAGAAATACTAGTCTCTTAATTTATAAAACTGAGAATAGGCTAAACTTAGCCAGTTTTATAAACTAAATAACTGGGGTGTTTTACTTTGAAAATCATACGTTTCTGAAAACTAACTTTTTCTTTTCTGAGAAAGTTAAATTTTAAAGAATCCTGTTCAACGTTTATACTGTTTCCAGAGCTTTTATTTTAAAAATCAAACCAACTGAATAGTTTCCTATATTGGAGGACTTTATTTTGAAAATTACATAATTTTTCATATTTTCTATTAAGAAACTGGGGGCTTGTATTGTATCTGACGCACACCTGTTGGGCACTGTCAGGGTCTGGGCCTGTGGTCTGTTGTCCTTCAGTGTGTGTCTGAGAAAGGGGAAAGGAAATTGTGAATGGCATCTGTGAAAACTTGATGTTCCCTCTAAGCTGCGCGCGTGCGCAATTGCGCACTGCTGGCACGGTCTCTGCGCACAGAAAATCTGTGTTGCGCACAAAAAAAAAATCTAACCTGAATTGAAATTAAAATCAATACTTTAACAATTCTGTTTTGCAGTGTTAGTCAGTAAGTGACTGGCTGCTCCCGTATGGGATTAGAACGATGCCACCTTATCCCATAGTCCAGCCAATAATGCGATTCACATTCGTATATACGCAGCTAATCAACGTCGTTTACAGGCTATGACAGCGTCGTTATGTGCCGAGACCGGTGTTTTAGCTAGCAAAGCGGCGTGGCTGATGTGGAGTGAAGCCACGTTAATGACAACGTGTACAACCATTGGAGATGTAAACGAAAGCGCTCTCCGCCTGTGAGCAAGAGCAAAAACAAAACCCAACCCCCCCCCCCCTCCACCCCCTTCCTATTGGTCGAAAAATGTACCATGTCGACCAATCAAAAAATGATATGGTAACATGGCATTTAGATGTTTGGGAAGGGGGGAAGTTTTAGGAGTAACGGCGGTGTTTTGAGATGTGAGAGATTTGAGACGTTTAGCGCAAATCTTGTGTAGTTAGTGTGTAGTGTAGTCAATAGTTTTGTTGTGTGTGTCAGAACAATGAGGCGACTACTGAATGTTACAGATGTTACAGGAGTGATCTCCTGTTGTCAGGCCTGCAGGTATCAGGCTTGTGATGTTCTCCTTTAACTCATAGTGGACAGAAATTATTTTTTGGAGTGGCACAAATAATTTATGTGGCATCAAATTTGATGCAGAACAGCTGATTGTTCTGTAAATAGTTTGAAATGTTTATTTAAAAAAAAACGCCTTGGCTGTATTTTTAGGTAAACAGCTGCACAAAGCTTTGTTGTTTGCACAACTCAGTTACTTTTTGAAGAAGTAACTATATAATTAATTGCCCAACATTGGTCATTATATACTGTATTTTGCAGACAGAGAGTTACAGACTCTCTCCCAGACCACAGACTCATACTCATAATACAAGTCAGAGCTTTATAAAAAAAAAAGAAAAAAAAAAGAAATGAAAGTTCTGTTTTCAAAATTGGAATTCAAGTTATTTTTACTTCCAATAGTGTTAACATACTACACAGGTCATGAACAAGATTTTTTTTAAATTTTCATTGTAAGTGGGCTAAAGCAGTTAATTAAAAGTAGTCTAAAATAAATGTAAATGCTGTAATTTGATTATTTTAATAAACCATGTAACTTGGATGGATTCGATGGTGGCGTGACCACAGTGCACACGTCTGCTGTTGCTCACAGTGGTCCAAGGGACCGCTCAGGGAGTTTGTGTGTTCGCTCAGACACGTGAAAAATTAGAGGGAACATTGGTTAAGAGAGAACATCAAGTGGATGGAAGTTCTTCTATATACATAAGTGTTATAGAGCCAAATAATAAATGGATCGAACCAAATTCTTTTAACTTGTTGAAAGAATGACTTGACATGACTTCCAGCTTACATAACCACCGGATCCACCATGCAAGGTATTTCCAGGTATTTTGCCTTTAAAATGATAGATTTCTGGAATCTGAGGTATCATAACAAAGATTAAATGACCGGTCGTTTACAGCTTGAACAATCCTCTTTGTTGTCAATACAATGATTGGAGATGACTAGAAATTTTTTACTTTTGATACAATAAGATCCTTTCGAAGGGGTAGTGTGAATATCATTGATTTTAAGTAAAAGGGTTTAAGAAGTAATGCAAGTACACTTGTTCAAGTACACTAGTTTAAACTTGTTTCTTGGAACACTGTGGGGCCCTTAGCATGATCTGAGCTAAATCCCACATCCAATGTGTGGATTGCTGCTGATCGTGTCATCCCTTTATGGCCAGTGTACTCATATTCTGATGGTGGCTTCCGGCAGCATAACACATCACGTCACAAAAATTCAAATCATTTCAAACTGGTTCATTAAACATGTCAATAAATTTCTAAAAAATGACAAATGGGTTCTGAAACATTCATCGTTTACACTACACGTGCTCATATTTGGCTTTTTTTTTAATCAGAAGGAAAAACAAATTAGTCTGGGGGTGGGTATAAAAAGAAAACACTTTATTTTGTATAGCTGTATTCCTCTTGGTTTTGTGCAATGAGATGTCGTGAGGAAACGGAAAATAAATCGTCCAGCATTAAGCGGTGCCGGGCTCTCCATCCTCCAGATCTGCGGATTATTGTCTGAGATCTGGATTTGTGACACAGCACATGGACCCAGCAGCTGATCTTTGTGTCATTATGCAACCTAAATCTGAACTCCGTACCCGGTGCGTGTGCACGGCGGGAGCGCGCGTGGTGTCTCCGCATGTGACGTAGTATTTTGTGCGGGAGTGATCGCTCGGCAGCTCTCGGTTGGGTTCGGTGAGTCAGAGTCGAATCGGGCGAGCAACACGCGAGCGGGGGATTTGTGGAACACTTGTTCGGCTGGTGAGCGGTCTCCAGACAAAAATCACGACTGTTTAAAGATGTCGGGGGATAACGAAGAGACTCAGACAGCTGAGGAGACGCCGGTGGAAGAGAAGGTAAACGCGGGCTTTTCCTCACGAGCCCCGGGGACGGTTGCTTCGTGGTAACCTAACACTGTAGCTTAGCTCCTCTTCCTCTATTTCGTTGTTGACATATAAATCACAACTAGCTACCGAGACCCAGGTAGATTAACATTGTTCGTCGGGTATCCTAACGATCTTCTATTACGTAGTAATTCGCGCTTTGTCTTTCAGCTGGAAGTGTTTTGATGTTAGCTGACATGACATTCAAAGCATCTATTAGCTTAGCTGCTAAAAAATTAGCTTAGCTCATTCAGCACAGTGACAGTTCTCTTTAAACTAGAAGTGCTAAATCAGGGCCTGTCTAATTAACTGTCTTGCCAGCCTGGCTATTGATAGCGTACTTTTTTTTTCTTTTTCTTTTTTTTACAGCAACGACAATCCCAACCGGTGGTCCAACCTACACGTTAATGGCTACTAGGATATGCTAACGCTTCCTAATGCTTCTGTTTAGCTTGACGTTAATATGCGGGAGCGGTGAATTTAAATGCTTTTCCATGGAGGACCACCCTTTGCCACCAACGTATTCAGTAAAGTTGTTCAATAAGCAGCCTTCAAACGTCATTAGATAGGTTTTATTCATAGTTTTACGGGCTTAAACGTCTGTGTAAGTGTGGTGCTGACCGAGAGCTGATTAATCTAATCTTATGCTTCTGTTTGTTTACAGGAGGTTCAGGAAAAGACGATCAGCCCCGAGAAGGCAGAGGAGGCTAAACTGAAAGCAAGATATCCAAATTTGGGAAATAAACCTGGCGGGTCGGATTTACTCCGGAAACGCCTTCAGAAAGGGGTGAGTAATCTCTTGTGTTTGTCTTCAAAACATAAAGGGTTCACTTAAGGATAGTCCTTGAAACTTTTGCTATTTTATATAGGTGCACTACACGGTCCTGACTAGCAAGTTATTGGTGTTGAACATAGTTAATAGAGAAATATGTCCAGCCCAGATTATCAGGAAAGAAATAAATGTCCCACTCAGAAACTGATACATATTTGGTTTTTTTTGTTTTATTTTTGGTTTTTTAACTTGTAAAGCAAGTACATTTCCAGTATTGTCTTCCATAGAAAACAGATCAGTCTTGGTAAAATCGACTTTGATTGTAGATGCAATTTAAGGATTTTCTGCTTCTGTCATGTTGTAAAATCTGGGACAGCAGAGAATCGAAAATAGGGTTTGGTTTAAATAACTTGTGATTGGCACCGTAATAATTACTTGACTTTTTAAAAGTAATCACCTGTCAGTAGAAGACAATCTTATATCTGCTGAAGGGCTTAATAATATGTCACAGCGTGATTTAACCTGAGTGGTCAGCTTCCAGGAAATTTTCCATTCTCTTTTAGAACATTTTAGTAATCATGTTTGTTTTGATAATAATGCACTACCCAAGATGAATTTTCTTGGAATTAACAAATATTTTTCTTGTACTTTTCACAAGAAATTACCTGCTGCAGTAATTTCTTTTTGAAAAATTGATGTTCCCTAAAATTATTGTTTGCTATTATTCGCAAGTGATACTAGTTTCAGTCATTGTGCAGAAGTACTGTTTATAAAGGTGGGGAAACCTGCAGTCAGCTGAAACTGAAGAAGTCACTTGGATGAGTGATGAAACTTTTCTCCCACTGAAAGCGCTATGTCCAGATGAATCAACTTTTTGGGATTTCCTTACCTGGATGATTGAGCATGCATCAAGACACTTGCTAAAATTAGTTTTTTCTTTTCCTAGTTTTTACATTTAATTTGCTGATGAAGATTGTTACTGAGTGTATTTCTTATAGTGGATTTTTTTTCTTTCAGTGTTTGCATTGTCCTCTCTGAGGAAAGTTTTCTTGACAGTTTGGCATTTGTATTTTCTGTGTGATGCCCTGAGAGACCACAGAAACACAGCTTGTATTTACCATTTGGGTTAGCCTCCACCAGTTGTCAATAAGAAAAAAGAAAGACCTGGTTAAAATTCCTTAATAAAATCTCAGGAGTGTACCTTTTTGATCAAGATCACAGTTTGTGGGATTTACTCTGATGTTTAAAAAAATGAGACATTTTTAAATTGGTGTCAATTTTCATTGGTGCCACTTTTGTTTAATTTGAATCTTCTGTTTTTCTGCAGCAAAAGTACTTTGACTCTGGTGACTACAACATGGCAAAAGCGAAGATAAAGAACAAACAGCTGCCAACAGCTGCACCAGAGAAGACCGAGATCACAGGGGACCACATCCCCACCCCCCAGGACCTGCCCCAGAGGAAACCCTCTCTTGTGGCCAGTAAACTGGCAGGCTGATGTACACGCAGCCTCAGATGGCCCCCTCAGCACCTCCCAGCCCCTAACCCTCTCCACTTAAGTCTCAGAGATTTAATATTACCTCTCCTATGTCTCACTTTATCACTCCACCCTCTCCACACTGGCCTGGGCCCCACCCAACTGGATTCCACACCTCCAGGTCAACCATGTCAAATCCTTTTTTTATGTTTTTTTGTTTCAACCCACCCTTTGGCTTTTTCTCTGCTGCCACCACATCCTTTCCTCTGTTATTGTCCTCCTACTTTTCCTTCATGTCTTGTCTTTACCTCCATGTTTGTCCATGTACACTGAAGAAACAGTCTGTGATGCCTCTGAACAATGGATGGACAACAGATATGACTGTTTACGAGCTGAAGTGAGGGGCAAGCAGCAGAAGCTTGCATCTTGTGAGGTTTGGGCGCGGGGGTGATTTAGTGTGGTGTTCAGTCTGGAGATTATGATTGTGTGTGTGTGTATGTATCTGATATATATTTGTCTGGCACAGGGGCAGAATGTTTTACATCAGATTTGTATTATTCACTGTATGACCTTACTCTAAATTATGCTGTCAATATGCTTGAATGATTGAATATAGTAATTCAGAGGCCAAGTTCCGTTTTATTAACACTATGATTGTGTCTGCATTAAAGGACCTTGCAGTGAAGGCCGGGGTGTCACTTTGAACTGCATGTGTGATGCTGGGCTCCCGAAGGTGAAGCTTCACATACTGCATTTTTATTCATCAAGGTGCACTGAGCAGATGTTTAAAAGAGATGCTAAAAAGCTTTGGTGCGGCTCAAATGCTAGTAGCAGGTAGTTCCTTCAAGAAGTGTCGGAAATAGATCTTCTTCTTACAGGAGCAAAATGCAGTGTTTTTAAGTTTACACTGTGTGCTGCTCCATTTTATATGGCGACACAGTCCTCTCCTAAGGATGGAGTCATCATGAATGAATCAGGTTTTAAAGGGTTAGAGGGGATACAGGACCTGAAGGGTAAAATCCTGTATGCTGTATACATTGGTGGACAAAAACAAGGAACAAATAGTGTAAGTTTTGGGGAAATAATCTTGTGTAATCATGACTTAAAGTAGTTTTATCTTTAGCCCTGCATTGTGCTTTTCCAGGGGTTTTTACTGGCCAGATGCAATTTACTTGTGGTGTGATAAATCAAAGCTAGGACATCTGTCCAAGTTGTGCATGTACATGGCTGCCCTGCTGTCACATTGTGCCATTTTGTTTTGTAAATAAAGTAGTTTTGCACAATACTTTTGTGTAATCTTTAAAGACCTACGGTGTATTTAAGGTGCTTTCAGATTGCTAATGTTTACATGGTAAATCTAATGTTTACATAGTAAGATTTAAAATAGTTTATTTTCTAGAAGTTAGAATATTTCTGTGTTCCAGGAGCCAGAATTTAAGTACAGCCTATAACAAAATAGTTTAAATAAGAATAAATATGCAAGCATCTATTTTCTTCTGCTAACCTTGGAATATGGTCACACAAGCAGAGGAGCCTAAATGTTTAGGCACGCCAGATTTGTCCAACTCACCACTAGGTGGTGATAAGTTGACGGCTCAGTTCCTCTCTTCACCCAAGTGTCCAGAAGATATACTTGCAGATCTGATGATACCGTTACAAAATCAACCCTCGACCTGCAACCAGGGTGTCCTGGTGCCATGTGCACTTAGGGGCACCCTTTTGTTTGAACATGGTGTTTATAATTGATAAACCGTTATTTGCCCAGAAGTCTAATAACACACCATTAGGCAGACCGTTCCTCCCAGTCACGCCCCACCAGGTCTCAGTGTTGTTTCCCTGTAAGCATTAAAGTCCACCAGTAGGATGACACAGTCACTAAATGGAGGACTCTCAAGAGCCACACCCCGTCACTCCCAGAAGGCTGGGTTCTCTAAAATATCATTCGGTCCATAGGCACAAACCCAGGTAAGCAACCCCCTCATTCATGGGCGAAGCCCCCCAGGGTGCACACAGCAAGCAATAGGGATACAAGGATACCCACCCTTGCCCACCGCCTCTCATTAAGGGCAACTCCAGGTGGCCTACATGGGTTAAGGCCCAAGTGCTCTCCCTTAACCTCCTAAGACCCAAACTCTTCCATGGCATGCATTATTAATTTCTCTTTGATATTTGGTCTGATTGGGACCTCATGAATGTAAAAACAAAGAATTACCAGATTTTTTTTTTTACCTAATTTTTGTTTCTAAGAAAAATCAGAGCCACATATGAGGATATTCATTTAAAATTTTGATAGAACAGTAGCAGTATAATGTCCTCGTAAGTGGATATCAGGCCCTTGTAGAGCAAGATTTAGTATTTTGGACTAAATAACCCAAAATGTGATGTCCACATACATGGATGCCAGGTCCTAGGAGGTTAAGCTCCCTCCCATTCTTGACTCCAGGGTGAGGCCCAGGTAGCCCTATTCAAGTCAGGGTAAGCTGGTCGCTTGTTCTCTTCCATTTCCTCACTCAGGACTAGTTTGCCTTGGGAGACCTAACCAGGGCCAAAAACTCCAAACGAAATGGAGCCTGGGCTCACTGGGAGAAGGAGCTGTCATTAAAATACAACAGAATGAATACATCAATAGGGTGAAGAATACAAGAACAGCTTGGCAGAAAGAAAAGGAGCTAAATACTTAAAACTATAATTACAATGCAATGACATGTGAAGATGAATATGAATTATACACTGGTTCAACTGTCCGGTAATGCAAATATTTAATCAGTCACATGGCAGAAACTCATTGCATTTGGGTATTTAGACATGGTAAAGACAGCCTGCTGAATTTCAAACTGAGCATCGGAATGAGGAAAAAAAAGGTGATTTAATGGACTTTAAAACGTGACAGTTAGATGGTCTCATCTGACTATTTCAGAAAATGTGGATGTACTGAGATTTTTCCATACAACCATCTCTAGAGTTAACCGAGAATTGACTGAAAAAAATAAAGAAAATATTCAGTGAGCAGCAGTTCTCTGGGTGAAAGTGGCTTGTTGATGCCAGCGATCAGAAGAGAATGCCCAGACTGCTTGGAACTGATGGGAAAGTAACAGAAGCTAAAATAATCACTCATTACAACCAAGGTATGCAGAAGAGCATCTCTGGACACACAACATGTCGAATCTTTGAAGCAGATTAGCTACAGCAGCAAAAAAGTACACCAGGTGCCACTCTTGGGTGGTTTTAAACAACACAGCCTACCTGAGTATTGTTGCTGACCATGTCAGTGGATACACCACAGTGTACAGCAGGATAACACACATTGTCGCAAAGATCAAATCATCTCAAGCCAGTTTCTTGAGCCTTCTGTTTGTGCCAACTCTGGGGACAAATGTGTAAAATATAATGACAGCCAAGACAGCGTTTGTGGTTTTCATGCATTTATGATAATGATAAGGAGGAAGGAAGCACACACATACATGCACAAGTGTTAATATTAGTATATCAATATTAACACAGAGTTTTCAATGTGAATTTTAAATGTTAGATTCTGATCTAACAGATGTCTAAACTAATCTGTTGTCACCATTTAAATTTCAGCCCCACTTTTCATATTTCATATTTGTTGTCATTCCAGTTGTGCCCTGGCAGAATTTGTGATTTTTGGCCATTTTTCAGAGAATATGAATGATAATACAAAAACGTTTCTTTTACTCATTGTCAGTGGTTGTGTTTGCCTTTTTAAAATCAGAATGACACTGATCAAAAATTTACATACCCTACCAAAAGTTTACATACCCTAGTTCCAGCACCGGATCCCTGCAGAGCTGCATTCTCAACCCCCTATTGTACACTCTGTACACCTATAACTGCACACTAACCCAACCTAGCAGTGGCTGTGCTTCCTCCATGCCCTAAGGAAGAATAAACTGGACTGGAAGCTGCTGCTGACCTTCTAGCGCTCCTCAGTGGAGAGCGTGCTCTGCTATTGGCTGGGCGTTTGGTACGCAGGAGCCACTACTAAAGACAGGAAGGCTGTGCAAAGGGTAATTGCCAGACCATCACCTCATGCTCTTGTCTCAGAAAAACCAGGGCCATCACAGGTGACCCCTTGTATCCCTCTCACCACCTGTTTGGCCCACTGGCCTCTGGTCAATTAGGTCCCACAACTCCAGACTCACAAATAGCTTCTTCACACGCAGACTCTATTCAGACCAAGTCTTTTCTTTGCATTACTTCTAAGCACTTTGCAACCATTTTGTTCTCTAATGTGTGCCTTTCTCTTATTTTTGTAAATATTTATTTTGTTTTGTATATATCCATCTGGATTATATATATTTCTCCTGTTTGCTATTTATTCCTGCTCTCTACCATTTATATTTTATTCTGGCACAGTTGGTGTGGAGGACCTACAATTTTGTCTTATATGTACAATGACAATAAAGGGCTATTCTATTCTATTCTATTTTCTATTCTATTCTATATACCGTGTATTGCCTCCGTTAACATCAATGACAGCTGTAAGACCTTTGTAGTAGTTGTGGTTGAGGCACTTTTATTTTCTCAGATGGTAAAGCTGCCCAGTCTTCTTGGCAAATTGCCTCCAGTTCGAAATTTTTTGGCCTGTCTTGCATGAACTGCATGTTTCAGATTTCCCCAAAGTGGTCGGTAGACTCGGCCTTGTGTTTTGGATCCTTGTCATGTTGGATCATCTGAGTGTCTTCCATATGCAGCTTCAGGGCTGATGAGTGCAAATTTTCCTCCAGCGTTTTCTGCATTCATCTTGGCATCAATTCTGACCAAGTTCCTTCAGCCTATGTTGCTCACACATCCTCAAAACGTCAGCGATCCTTATCTTTTTATATCTCTCCTGTTTTATAAATTCCAACTATCTTCTTTTGCGTTTCCTATGGCTCAGAATCCAGCATTAGTGCAGCACAACATGAAACATGCAGCAGTCTGCCTGAAGCCCAGAAACTCACTGAATTTTTATACACACACACACACACACACACACACACACACACACACACACACACACACACACACACACGTTACAAGTAAACAGATCACAGTATATTTGTATCTGCAAAAATACAAATATTTTTAATTTCCAGTCCTTGTCCCTAGGTGGGTTTTTACATCGACAATACACAAATAATATATGACTCACCCAGTTAACCAGAATATGTCACCTAAGGTTTTTGCTATATGTATATACAGTCAGGTCCATAAATATTGGGACATCGACACAATTCTAACATTTTTGGCTCCATACACCACCACAATGGATTCCAAATGAAACGAACAAGACATGCTTTAACTGCAGTGTCAGCTTTTATTTGAGGGTATTTACATCCAAATCAGGTGAACGGTGTAGGAACTACAACAGTTTGCAAATGTGCCTCCCACTTCTTGAGGGACCAAAAGTAATGGGACAGAATAAGAACCATAAATCAAACATTCATTTTTTAATACTTGGTTGCAAATCCTTTACAGTCAATCACAGCCTGAAGTCTGGAACACATAGACATCACCAGACGCCGGGTTTCATCCCTGGTGATGCTCTGCCAGGCCTCTACTGCAACAGTCTTCAGTTCCTGCTTGTTCTTGGGGTATTTTCCCTTCAGTTTTGTCTTCAGCAAGTGAAATACATGCTCAAACGGATTCAGGTCAGGTGATTGACTTGGCCATTGCAAAACAGTCCACTTCTTTCCCTTCAAAAACTCTTTGGTTGCTTTTGCAGTATGCTTTGGGTCGTTGTCCACCTGCACTGTGAAGCGCCGTCCAATGAGTTTTGAAGCATTTGTCTGAATATGAGCAGATAATATTGCCCGAAACACTTCAGAATTCATTGTGCTGCTTTTGTCAGCAGTCACATCATCAATAAATACAAGAGAACCAGTTCCACTGGCAGCCATACATGCCCACGCCATGACACTTCCACCACAATGCTTCACTGATGAGGTGGTATGCTTAGGATCATGAGCAGTTCCTTTCCTTCTCCATACTCTTCTCTTCGCATCACTCTGGTACAAGTTGATGTTGGTCTCATCTGTCCATAGGATGTTGTTCCAGAACTGCGACGGCTTTTTCAGATGTTGTTTGGCAAACTCTAATCTGGCCTGCCTGTTTTTGGGGCTCACCAAAGGTTTACATCTTGTGGTGAACCCGCTGTATTCACACTGGTGGAGTCCTCTCTTGATTGTTGACTCTGACGCACATACACCTGCCTCCTAGAGAGTGTTCTTGATCTGGCCAACTGTTGTGAAGGGTGTTTTCTTCACCAGGGAAAGGATTCTTTGGTCATCCACCACAGTTGTGTTCCGTGGTCTTCCTAGTTTTTTGGTGTTGCTGAGCTCACCAGTGCGTTCCTTCTTTTTGGGAATGTTCTAAACAGTTGTTTTGGCCACGCCTGATGTTTTTGCAATCTCTCTGATGGGTTTGTTTTGTTTTTTCAGCCTAATGATGGCTTGCTTCACTGGTAGTGACAGCTCTTTGGATCTCATCATGGCAGTTGACAGCAACAGGTTCAAAAAGCAAACAGCACACTTGAAATGAACTCTGGACCTTTTATTTGTTCATTGTAATTGGGGTAATGAGGGAATAACACACACCTGGCCATGGAACAGCTGAGAAGCCAATTGTCCCATTACTTTTGGTCCCTTAAGAAGTGGGAGGCACATATACAAACTGTCATAATTCCTATACTGTTCACCTGATTTGGATGTAAATACCCTCAAATAAAAGCTGGCAGTCTGCAGTTAAAGCACATCTTGTTCGTTTCATTTGGAATCCATTGTGGTGGTGTATAGAGCCAAAAATGTTAGAATTGTGTCGATGTCCCAATATTTATGGACCTGACTGTATAATTATGAAAATGTAAACACAAATATATATCATTAAGGAGGCGTTGTCACCAAGTGTAAGAAAACTCAGAGAGAGGTGCCTGCATTGCTGGGTACAATAAATACACTGAACATCAGTAGGTTTTATATCTGTCTAACCAATTGCATCAATGCCATTATATTATGTATATCTTCCCTGATGTTGGCTGCTGGGTGTGTGGAGAGATCACTTACTGTTTCCTTTTTTGTCTTCTTTGGCACTGATTTTTCTGGCTCACGCTAGGGTAGTACACACTACATGTCGATTATTTATCAGTTATCTGTCCTATATAAGTCGTGATTCTGATTGGATATTATTGCCATTGGTCTTGTGACCTATCACAGGTGATTTAACATGGCGCTGTCCTGTGTTTCATTGTCTGATGAAGAGCTGGTGTGCTCAAAACGTCATACACCACGAGACGCAATAAAAAACATTATTTTAAAAAAGAAACTGGAGTTCTGCATTGTGCAAATTATCGATTGTTTACTATGTTTAAATATTTCGGAGCCCGTGTTTCCTTTCCTGCGTCCCTTTATGTGTAGTATTAAGCCTTGACCATTAGGGCGCGCCGTTTCCCACGCGGCAGCAGTTTTCCTCCGTTTGGCTGAATCATTTTATCCATCATCATACCCAGAATGCAAAGTGAGAGACAGCGAAACCTCGGCAGCCTGGAGCCTGTTGGGTTATCATGGCGATAAGAGGCACGTCTTCCCCCTGAGTCTCCGTGGCAACAAACGCTTTGCTTTCCCGCTACATGAAAACACACGCTGAGCCCCGAGCAGCGCGGAGACCTGCCGGACTTTCAGCCCAGATTGGAGGAAGGACATAGCGAGTGACCGTCATGGCAGCGTCGGAGGAGCTGTACACAAAGGTAACGCGAGTGTGTAGCTTTGTGTAGGTGCCTGCTTTTTGTAGCCGGTCCGCTAAATAAATGTCCGAATCGTGGCTTCACCCTCTAGGAAAAATAGCTAGGTTTCCGCCCGACGAACAAAACGCCGAAAGTTTGATTTTTGCACCTCGGGGAATGTGCAGGCTCGGTGTCCGCGGCTGCAAATGAATGAAAACGGGGTTGAAACCGCTTAAATCTCCTGTTTAGGTGTTTACATGTAACCTTGGATGAACAGCTGAAATGGGTGCAGCTGACAGATGCAGCACAGAGTCGTTTCCTCGCCTCCACCTCCTCCCTTCATAGTCCTCCTTTGCGTGCAGAAACATCTTCCAAAAGATTTACTTAGTCATTGGATCTCCAAAGAGAAAAACACATGTTATTTTTTACGTTCATATTTTAATTTTACATTTTACTCTCTGGAAGCCAGGGGGCTAGGATGATGCAAAGGCGGTGCCAGCCAACATGGAGGCTCTGCTTTTTCGGCTTTAAACCCTGTTATTTTAGCTTTAGCTCAAACCTTTGCATCGACATATTTTAATGTCAGAGATTACTTTGGATTTAGCTTCTTGGCTCAGTTGTATGAGCCCTTTCTTTATGTACTCTCGGCTCATGCACATAAAGACCGCCGCATCCGGACACTTTAGCATCCTTCCCCTCAGCATCCAGGATGCTCAGAGGCCCTGAAGCCTCGGCGTGGCTGTGCAGACCCAAATAGTCCCTGAAGACACCATGATACTTCTGCTAGAAAGAGGCCTGTGTTGCACTTTTAACTCTCAAGGTCATGCTGTTGTTTTGCTTTTGCGTGTTGGTGGTTGTAAATGTGAGGCAGAGATGCAAGAAAGTGGTGTGTGTGCGTGTGTGAGGGAGAGGGAGGGGAGATGAGTCACCCATCCCCCTACTTTGACAGCTGGTGTCTTTAGTGTGAATAACGTTTGTGGTACATAGAGGACTGTTTTTCTAGAATCACTTAAAAAGGCATGTGTTAATTGCTGCATGTAGAGCTAAAGCACTGATGGGAAATCATCTGGAAAGAATGACACTTATCTGCATTGATTAGATCCTATTTAATGTCAACTTTTGCTGGTAAGACTTGATCATGTTTGAATTTTGTGCATCTATTGTTCCTTATCTTAGACTTGGATCGTATTAGAGTAGCTTTGCATGATTTAAAATAATCCCCATTGATCTTGTAGTGGGCCTTTGTTCAGCCCTTCAGTTCATCCAGTGTCAGAATTAACTGTTTTAGCTCCCTTCGTTTTTTCCTTTAAGCCATCTTTCTTCTAATTGGCTGCCCCTCACAAACAGAAGGTTTGAATGGCAGGTGGGTGGAGCTTCTGTGCTTTTAGCTTAGAGCTATGTGCCTGAATTCTCTCACTGACATCCGACAGAGCAAAGAATAGAAAAAAACTGTCTGAAACCTGAGCTTTGGGCTCATAGGAACAACTTTTTAGGAAGAGCACCACCATTCAAAAGTATCAATACGTAGAAGAAAATAAGGAAAAGCAAAATAGGTCTTTGCAGACATCCTTCAGAATTGTCACAATTTACTGTTTTTTTCTTGAGATTGTGAATTAACATGATCAGGCTTTTGCAAAAGGGAAAGATTGTTAAAGGATGTCCACACAGGAAAAGATGAGCGGCGAAATGGTAACCAGAAACCAGGAATGTAAATGAATTTTAGCAGCTTGAAATAACCATCATTGATTCAGAAGGGATGGATCTAAACTTTAAACTCTAAATTTTTTCCATCTTTTAAGTGAGAAACTCAGGAAACCACTTTGAATTTCTGTCATTTAGCAATTTCCTAGAGGTCATGAGGATTTCAGGTTGCTAGGGAGTTTCTGAACAATCTCTAGAGTGTGTCTGCGGCTTTAGAGGGCTACCTATAAAGCCTGGAATGTTCCCAATGACAACCAGTGGGCGAAAAAGTCATATGCAAAAAGCGAATCACTTTATATCTGGACAGGGATTAAAGATGTCACCTTTCCTTCTCTAATTTTGTTTTTTAAACAATAAAGTGATTAACAGAGAAATTGACTGGCAGATTATTAATTAAGGGTTCTGCTGGGATAGAAAAAAATACACATTAAGATGCATGGATTCTGCTTAAATAGCACTTAGGTGTTCGATTACAACCAGCTACCAATAGATGCTGCTGAGTTTGCTTCCTCTGCCAGCAGGATATGGCTTATAGCCATGCATCAACTGAGCTGCCTGTTTCCATAAAAATCTGTTAAAGCGGTGAAATGGCTTTAAATGCAGGTGAGTGTTTGGTCGTATGTGCTAGCATGGCTGCTGACAAGAGTTCGTTTCTGCTTTGAATGACACAGTGTATTTTAGGAGGACTCTCTATGTGATTTACTTTTCCAGCACAGGGGTGGGAAACAGTCTGCCCTCTGTGCACACGAGTCAGCCTTATAGGAGCTTACTGTGCATATGTTATCACAAACATCCACACACACAGCAGCAATCTGTGTTTGTCTCCTGCGTGACCTGACTGCCTGTTTAAAGAGAAGTGACTCAGGGGTGAAGTTCTTTGCTTTAAGACTCTAGTCTGTGTTTTGTTTTGTTTGGGTTTTTTTGTAACTCGGATCAACAATATAAAACAGATCAAGATCAAAACTAGTAAGAGGGAAAGAGAAGCAAACAGAGACAGAAGAAAGAGAGGGCGCTCTCGTGGAGAGGAAAGCAAGCTGCACCTTAAAAAGATGACTCAGAGCTGAAAAGGCCTTTTACCGCACAACTGAAGCTTCAAAAATACACTTGAGTGTAATACAGCTGAGTGTTTGCTGCACTATAACAGGCACATGTGCTGTGTTTTTAAAATAGCTAGACTCAACATTGATTTGTAAAACTAAACTAAGAACTAGGGCTACCCCGCATAGCATTTTTTTATTTATTTTTTTTTTGAGCTGAGGTGACCAAGAGTGAGCAGTTGAGCAAGAAGGGGGCGTCTGAGAATATCATAAAGAAAGTTAAAAATATCAGCTCTGCTACGATTACTCAGAAAGTTACAAGCAGTGTACCCATACAGCCACTGGACTTTACAGGAGGAGGTGTGTCTCTTTCCCAGCTAAAGCAAGAGCGCCATAGATTTTTTTCTTTTCCTTAATGGCTTCTTTGAAAAGGGAGTTATAAAAGCTGCTAAATCTTGTGACAAAGTTGCTAAGTTTGCAACAGTGAAGTGAACTGAAGATTGAAGGTCTCTGCTGAGAGCAAGAAGGGTGTCATGCACTTTGAGCTGAGATACTGGGTAGTTTTCATATTTAAACAAAACAAACCAACAAACCAGTGAAGATCAGAATCGAAAACCAAATGAAAAGAAAATGAACGTGTTACAGCCACACTGAAACAGCTTCATGATTCGCCGTGTCGGAGAGCTAAATATGGTTAGACTTTTCTTACCTTACATTGTTGCATATAATGCAATAAGAAGCTCAATAAGCAAAATGAAAAAAAGCACTCAGTAAGGAACAATCTAAATAAAATACAAAAGAAAGTCATGTAAAAAGGTCAGTGTAATACAACACAAAGTCTTTCTAAGTTGTGTTTATATGGGCTCGTTGAATGATCCAGCATAAGATCCAGTTTTTCCTTTAATAGTAAAAGATAGTAAAGGTTAAGTTGCGAAAACGGAGGAAAAGATAGGCATGCTAATAGTAGGTTAGGTCATTACTGCTATTATTTCTTGGTTGATTATGGTAGTATCACACACAGGCGCTTATAAAATATGAGGCGGTTACAAAAAGATCTCTCTGTAGCTGATTAGAAAATTATTCCCACATGAGGTTTTCACAACGCTCAAATTAGTCTGCATATTGTATATTAATTACAGCACAGTATTTATTTATGCTTTTGTTCTTTTCTAAGATTATTTTTTTGGCATGTTAGCCTTTTTTGATAGTGAAGCAATGACAATATGAAAGTGGGGGAAGACATACAGCAAAGGGCTGCGGGTTCATAATTCAAATGTCAGTTAAAATGTAAAAGTTTTCTACTGTAGGAACTTGCAGCGAGCTTTAAGGTAGTGTGTCAAACTGCAGGAACTGCCCGTTCTTTCAGGGACATATCAGAACACAGCACTTGTTTCGCAGTAGGTATATCTGATCGGCCCTGAAAAGCTGCTGTGTAGGGCTTGACGCTGATTGGTTAAACCTATGCTAAAAGCAAAATGATCAACAATGTAAACCACAAGAACGAACAACAATGTCTCAGTTCCAGCAATTAGTACAATTTTTTTTTCATTTGTCAAAATAGTTGCAGAATTGTTACATTTAAATCACTGTTAAGGATTTATGTCATTAATTATCAAAAAATAAATAAATTTCCTAATTTTTACATTTTTAAATTACTTATTATATATTTTTAATCTTAACTGTTGAGTCACACTTAATTTTATTGTTGTTGTTGAACTCAAGACTTGTAGTGGCCGGTTTCTAAATTTTACATTGATATTTTAATTGTAATTTATCCTTCGAGTCTGAAATATTGTTTACACTGAATGGTTTTGTAAGGGTTTTTGGAACACTGGCTTTAAAAAGGATGTTTAACATAAATATTCTTCTTATTTTTATTATAATATTTATTATAGGGCACGTCAGACCTACCCAGCATTGCTGCAGTGGAAAGATACTTAAAAAATGTCATATTTTTATTCTCTGTATTGTTTTTGTGATTGTCCAGCTTCTCGTTGTCTCACCGCTAAAAATTCTCACTGTCTCAACTGACATGGGTCCTAAGCTCAAAGAGCTGCAGGTTGTTTCAGGGAAAATGAGAGCTGTATGATACGAGATAACCTGTTGAGCAAGCTGCACATATGGCCACATGCTAGTTAGTGAAGTCACACAGTGAGAGTAGTCAGGAGGAGATGATGGAAGGGAAAACACCTGCTGTTACATTACTGGTTGAGGGGGTTGCCAGCATGTCTGACCTTTTCAACCAATTGACAGCCGTGCATTGGTGCACTTCTGCCATAACTGAATGGTCATTTTGTCTGATTTATTCTGGTATCAAGATGCAGACTACCTAAGAGACCTAAAATGTGGACAAACCTTTTTTTTAAATATTATTTTATGACTTCAAGTCTAAGAATTAATTCATTTAGTGGAAAGAAAACCATCAGTTTGCATATTGTAGCTTGATATGCTGATATCCCTAACCCCTATGGCATTAGCCTGAACTGACAAGGAACTTGGTATCAAAGCCTTTATTTCTTACATATGTTTATTACGTTTTTGTCAATCTATAGAGAATTATAACTAGCAAACACCCTGCAAATGTTAGTAGTTCGACAGAATATCGGTACCTTCATTTTGCTCTAGCCTGTTTCACTGGTCTGAACATGGCAAGTCAGTGATTGTACAGGATATTAAAAAAAGTTCACCTGTTTAAAACACTAATTTCTTGCATAGAATTGCCTGCAAATAAAAACAAAACAAAAAAAAAAAACAAGACAGCGCCACAACCTTTAGTTTTAGCTGCTTTTTTGTGCAGTTGTGTATTAGCCACCATGTTAGCTTGCAGTGCTTGTTTAGTTTGTTTGTCATTATGCACACTTTAGCTGCAAACAGGTGGCCCACAGTTTACTGAGAACCTAAAGTGATATGTTGGACTCCAGTTTTAACATTGATGCAGATGACTTTCTGTTTCAGTTATTCACAGTACTGCAATACCATTGTGATACTATAGTGGTAGTATTGTATCGCAGTCTGTCGTGAGTTAGTGTAATTGCCACCCCTATTAAATGTGACATTTTTAATGATACGTTAGCATGCTCGTGTTACAAAACCCAGTTTGATTTAAAAAACTCCAAAAAACTTCACGAATAGTCAAATCTTTGGGGCTGTAGGTGTTTTTCCAACTCATCAGGTGGCAGGTTTTATATTATTCAACGTCATGGGTTTATTTTTCCCCTTTATCTGTAATTGAGAGCATGTGCATTCAGTTACTGCCATGACCTGGTTAAAGTAATTGCGCAATCATGTTGTACTCGTTCATGCATGAGGTCATTGCAATCCAAAACAAGATACATGGAAGTATTCTATGGCTGAATGTACGTGAGTAAAATAGCGAGTCCTTTTAATGTGACTGTGTTGATGTAGCATCTGATTTTGACCAGAAAGCATAAAAAATGACCAGAATTCAATGGTAAAAGAAATAAATAATTACAGAATTTCAGTGTTGCTTTACGGGAAGATATTACGTTCCTTTAATAGGCTAGCTCCCTTCATGTATCATCCAGGTCCAGTTTTCATCTTTGCAGCTCCTGGTCTGCAGTTGTTTTTCAGAGCGGCTTGTGAGACGGTCCTGTTTACTCGCCGTCTGCCTCATAGCTCATGTGATCAATGAAGGAAGCTGAGATTTTTGTTGACAGACAGCTGGGAAGGCCAGTCATCTGCCACGGGGCAAGGAAGTTTGGAGAACGTCGTTGAACGCCGCTTGTGTCTGCAGACACAATGGGAAGATTTCATCTGCCAGCGAGCTTTGGAGCTCACTGCTCGATCAGTTAGTGTCTGGTCTTGTGGCGCGTGTGGCTGGAGGCATCCACAAAACCATCAGAGTCACAGCATGAGCTAGAAGCTCGCTCAACAGTCAAAATGAACCGGGAGTTGGAGTATATGTTTCTGAAAGTAAGTTTTTGGTCCTTTTTAAGCTTTAAAGAAATTCCTCCCCACTTGATTAAATAGTTGTCATTATTTTTTAAGGAGATGGATGCTTTTAATGATAAACTGCTGTTTCTCTTTATGTCATATAAAGAACCTTTCTGTGCTGTGGTTTTGAATTTGGTTTTAGTACATTGCCTCTGTAATGGTGGCTGTGGAGCCCCAATCCTGACACACCCTTCGAAATGGTTATGTCACTGAAATCAGAAGGACAGTAATAACTTCCACTTAGCAACAAATCAGATTTTAGCCTGTGCTGAGTTTTGTTATCTGAGTAACAGCAACATCTTTGTTACGGTTTGACGAAATTGAATCAGTGGAAGTAGCTTGTAGTTTTTCCTGCCTGTTTTGGATGCACATCTGGCTTTGCAGGCTTCAGTACAACTTTGTTGGTTGGATGGAGCAGCAATATGTTCTTCTGGATAATTTATCTAGCACTGTAATTGGTATCACATAGATTTATTTGCTTTTATTGACTGTTTTAAATAACTAAAGAACTGGCAAGCTGGAACTGTCTTCCACTTACTTTGTTGGTGTGTTGTGGTGTCGTAAATATAAGATAGGACAATTGTGGGTCCCATTCTCTGCTCTTTTATAGTGCAAAGAAGCAAACAACACTACTCCTACACTATGCCAAGAGTCAGCACTGGCCAAACTAATGTGATTAGATGCTGATCAGCGTCAGAGCCTCTTAGTAAGAGATCTTGGGCAGTCAGTAGGCGATTGTCACGCTAGTTGTGCCAATGGTCTAGTTGGGAGTGCAGACAATCAAGGTTCCTTCCTACCAAGCTCTCCAACAGCGCTGAAATCTCTCTAAATCTTGGCGTCATGCTGTGTCTGCCCAGCTGAGCAGAAAAACAGCAGATTCTCACATGAGTGGTATCATGTGATGAGGTTTCTGCAGTCTCCATTGACCGCTTTACTGAGAATATGTGAGCAAAACACTTTTTCGCATACCGCTGCGGCTGTCTGGAAGGTCGCCTTTGCCAGTCTGTGCTACAAAATATATTAAGGTTTTCATCCATTTCCGCTTGACTTACTTTTATGAGGTGCAGTGTACTTGTCTAAATTTCTTTTGCTCCTCTGTTCGGTCAAAAGAACAAGATTGTCTCAGTCACTAGACCGAGGAATAGATATTTTATTTGAAGACAGTTTAGCTGCATGTTTGATGTTTCAGGTTGTTCAGCCATAATCCTTCTGAAATGAAAATTATGAGAATCTGAATTATAGTTTTTAAGTTTTTTGCTCTTTTTGTAGCAGGTAGATTACACCCAAAAACCAAATACCCAGAGAAATACAGTCATTTGGAAAATTGTAAATATCACAAAAAGCAATAGATTTTCAGTTACATTTGCATGGAAAAAAGTATAAATCTTGAAGGGATTTTTCCTGGCTCCAAATAGGCAGTTAGGAGTGAACCTCTCATGATAAGCATGATTGATCCATAGATAGATAAAGAAGTAGGCTTGTGTTACCTTAGCAAGTCTATGGCTCCTTAATATTTCTGCCTGCAACTGCAGTATGCAGTAAATGTATTACTTTACTGGTGAGGACAAACCCAGCCATGCAGGCTCTCACTTTATGAGAAGGTGAGTTATAAGTGGGGAAAAGAGACTTGCAGTAGGCCAAAAGGCGCCCACTTCTAGAGCGAAAGCTCAGAGCTCCGTATTAGCGTCTCTTTAATCTGTTGTTGACTCTGAGCAGATTTCTAAACACTTTTGATGGATGCCCCGCCCCATCGCCACAGCCTTGCAACCCCAAAACGGTGCACTGCACACACTCCCTGTTTCCTGATCTCTGTGACATTCAAAACTTCAGTGCACCTCTAGTTTCTGCATTAGCCGAAATTATTTAATACCAAGAGGCGTTGCAGTCGAATACGGAAGAGTTAAATGTGAAATAACTTTCAGGACGTCTGCAGGACTTCTGTGATAACATCAGTTCTGTCATATTCAAAAGGTACCACAATAGTTCCACAGTGTTTGGTGGAAGAGGTTTAATCTTCATCTCAGTAGTTTCTTACTTCTTTCATTTGTTGATTTTTTTTTAGATGCTAAGAGCACAAACTTTGGCCGTCATGTTTGGAGTAGTGGCATCAGTCATGTTGGAGTGTAAAGAAGTTGCGGTGTAATTGAGTGAAATACGATTAGCTGGTGTTAAGCCAGAGGTAGCCTAATCAGTTCCTGATCCTTTGTCTCAATTAAACCAGGATTAGTATCAGCCCGACTTACACCTTCAAGACCTTTCCCTTCTGTTAATTGACCTGCTGACCCCTACTGTGTACTGAAAACCTGAAGTACAGGAAGAAATCATTTTTGACAACTATAATGTTCACTTTACTGCTTCAGGTAATCTGTGAATTTTGGATTAAAGAGAAGTGGTGCTATTACATACCTGACAAGTCAGCAAGGCACCGCTTCACTACTGGTGCTCTCTTGTTATTAATTTAATGCCATCCTCCAATATGATCAATATATATTGCATGTTTACTCCCTTTGAGGCATCTTCATTGATGCTTCTCATCGTCAGGTGTCTTTCTCTGCCTGTGCTTATAATATCTTCTTCTGCTCAGGGGAGCATTTATCAAGTTTGAGAAGGTAAACCTTGATGATGTCTTATTGATGTCATCTATTTTACCTTAGCATAAACTTGGAGACTAAAAATGCGTTGCACAAACACTATTATACAAACTTAATATATGGTGTTGTAAAGATAGAAGATTAGTAGACTCAGTCAAGTTGCACAATGGCAAATTGTGCTATTTGGCCCTTAAAAAGAACTAAAATACAGGATTTCTTCTTTTGAAATCATTGTCTTGTGAAAGGGGCCAATATGAAACAGCTGAACCATCTGTTATGCCTCCCCATGTATATATAAAGTATATATAGTGTCAGCTAAATTGTTGGTTTATGAGCCAATCATCAATGTTTGGAGCAGGGAGGGGTGCTAAAGCAACATCTTTTAGACGGCAGACGATATAAGAAGCTGCACCAAAACACAGTATGAGATAAATAGGTGTTAGTTTCATCCATGAAATCATGCAAAGCTGCTCTAGTAGTCCATGTGGTATTCAACTAAAGCTATATTACAAATCTATTTAAAAACAAAAGTAATTAAAATAAAGTTGACCCTGAGATACTTCCAGAGAAGTATCCTCTTCCTCTTGGGGTAGCAACTCATTCCTAACTTGGAGTGGGCGCTCCACCCTGGGTGGGCTTTGCTCACTCTTAGATATAAGGCCTCAGTCATTTAGGAGGAGCTCATAGTAGACCCTCCATAGCTCCACTTGTACTAGCTTTATTTTCAGAGAGCGCTTAAAATGGGGAAGGTTCATTTTAGAAAAAGGTGTTATGTCTAAAAAAAAGTGTTCCCTTCATATTTCATACTTACATTTGTATACATGGAAAATCTTCCTGCATGCCAAGGGTCAGGGGCATAAACTGCCAGTGGAAGGTCATTTCGCTGCCTCCAAATTCACTGCTTATTTGATTTGATTCACTGACAGTCAAAGAATGACCGTCAGATCAGTGCATGGACGTATTATGCTCAATGGATCTGGAATTGAGCATAACATGTTCCCTTTAAACTGTTTTAATAAACAAGTCAGGAGTTGTACAAGTGACTCTGTCTCTTCCTGAACTGTAAGAAAATAAACTGGATACGCCACCATTAGTTTCAAATTAGAACAACAATGAGGGACAAATGGAAGTTAATGCTGCATTATTTATATGCCGGTTATACTGTGATATTGATAAGAGATGTTGTTTTCTCTTTAGGAGTGAACACATTTTAAATCGCCACACAGAAAACATTTCATCCTTGCTTTGCTGCAACCAAGTATGTGCTACATGGACGTGTTTTGCATTCAGCATGTGGGGAAAAAGTAGAGACACTGTAGTCACATGATTGCTGATGTCACACATGCTCTGACGTCTTTGCTCCTTTATTGTCATGCCTCCCCTCATTGTCTGCCACCCCAGAAGACACCAGCCTTGAATAACCAGCCTCCATCCATCCCTTCCACCATCCACCCGTGTCTCTCTGTCTGTCTTTCAAGTAGACAGTCGCTGCACCCTGACTCATCACATTTTTCTCTCCAGCATTTAGATGCTATTCTTTTCCAGCTTCTTTTTCACTGTGCACGATGATGTCCTTGAAACATGTAGATGTCTGTCAGTTTCTGTGTGTAAATGTGAGTGTGTGAGAGAGACTGCGTGGTTTCAACCTACATCTCTCCTCTATTTCCGAACCCAGGGGAATTTGTTGGACTATAAATATGATTCATTACCTCTGCAGCTGTACTATAGTGCTGTCTTTCCTTTCCCCCTCCATGTATGTCTGCTAATGTGCAAATTGGGAGCATATTTCAGTGTTAACTAATTCAGGATAATCGTGCCTCACACCTAGTGGTGTGTGAAACAAGTGCTCTGTGTGTGTGCTTTTTGTGACAATTACCAGGATCAGAAAGTGTGCAGCTTTGCCTCTGTGAGGTGTGATGATGCTCAGAACTTGCTGTTGCTATTTTTAGTCTCCATCCTCCTCCTCTTCTCCTCCTCCTTCTCGTTCTTTCTGCCTCTTTGTTGCCATGAGGCTGGCTGCTGGGATGGTCTAACGCAGGGAGTGATGACATGTTGGAATGAGGAGGAAGATGGTAAAAGGCTATATTCACCTGCATATATAGAGCTTATAATTCCATCCAATCTGTCTCTCTTAATTCATTTTAAGTAGCTTTATGTGTATAGAAATCATATATATATTAACAACCACTTATGAGTGTTTTGTGTCTTATTTATCTGTGATTGCCATGCCAGTGGAAAATTCCTTCGCTCCTACTTTGAAATTTCAGTTGCTGCTAACCAAATAGACTCTGCAGAGAGTTTTTCATACTGCAGTTGAACAGGCTCCAACTCCACACTCATGGACTGCAGCTGGAAACGGTAGCCTTTGTTTGGGTCATCTGAAGATCCACTTTTACGCTGGAGGATCACTTTAACCAGAAATTTAATCAGGTGAACAACTGGTTTATGTACAGGTACACCAAACTCACCAAGGCTGCAGAGGAGACGAGGCAGTTTGAGTCTGTTCACTGGATGAGGAACTCACTATAGAGACAACGTATTGTTGCTCTGTTATTTGTTACCAGAGTATGCAGTGTGATATAGTTTTGCAAGTGACAGAGAAAAACAGAAATGCGTAAATTACAAAACACACCAACTAAAAGTAATACCCAGGGCCTATATCAAATCCTGCTCATTGAATACAGCTAATTATCAAAGGACAGTGTTGGGTGGATATTACTGAAAAACTTTGATTCTTGTCTGTACCAGGGGTACTGGACTCTGTGTACTTTCTTTCTTGGATTAATATTTTTGATAAGAAAAAAGACTTCAATAAGAGAAAATACAAAGGTTATGGGTCCAACAAGCCCCTGTTTATGTTGTAGAATTAAACTAGTTGTCCATACTGAAAAACTTTTATCATTTCCTTCTTATTCAAATATTCTGTTTGGCTGGTAGAAGACTTAGTTCATGATACACTATCCTCCCGAGATCCAGCCTATGCAGTATGCCCTCTTTTTATTCCCACTTTTTATTCCAACAAACTTTCCTCACAAGAAAGTTACAGCTGCAACTTTAAAGCCACAACCGAACATATCGACCATAATTTAATGATGGTGGTCGTTATCTGGCACAAAGCAAAATCTCTCTGAAGTTGGAAGGAAAATGGTGGAAAGCTTTTTATGCGTTTACATGAGGTGAGCACGGAGGAACAGTTTCTGCTGTAAGGGCTGGTAGAGTAAGGCCAGTTTTCCAGCAGCTATGCCAATGACCTGACCAATATTATTAACCTCCTAAGACCCGAACTCTTTCATGCATTTTGAATTTTTCTTTGCTATTTGGGTTGATTGGGACCTGATGAATGTAAAAAACAAAGAATTACCAGATTTTTTTTTTTTTTTTTTTTTACCTAATTTTTGTTTCTGAGAAAAATGAGATCCACATATGAGGACATTCGTTTTAAATTTTGATAGAACAGTGGCAGCATAATGTCCTCGCAAGTGGATATCAGGCCCTTGTAGAGAAAAATAAAGTATTTTGGTCTAGACATCCCATAATGTGATGTCCACATATGTGGACGCCAGGTCCTAGGAGGTTAAGATCACAATCTTTAACATGATTGTGATGATGATGATTTAACATGACAGTCAAACATGCTGTTTGATAAGTTCTTGCTTTGCAGAGTGGTGTTTTTACTTGTCTTAGGCAGATGGTTGCCGGAGGAACTGATACCCTCGTGTCGGTGTTGTTCCCACATCATCATATTAAATGTTGTTCCAGGTTCAACATTGCAAGTGACCAATCACATTGTTGTGACGTCATACTTTTGCAAGCCACGCCATTCATTCATTTATGACATTCCAATGTTGCAAGGACAATATGTATAATGCTTACCGTTTATTAAAGAACAGTATCCTGAAATGCAAAGAATTCAAATTGCTGTTTCGGCGGACAGAGGCAGTTTCTCTCAAGTTAAGTAGATTCTTTTTTTAAGGCGTTTTTTTCCGAAGTCACAAAAGTATGACATCACAACAATGTGATTGTTCACTTGCAATGTTGAACGTGGAACAACATTTATTATGATGATGTGGGAACAACACCGACACGAGGATATCAGATCGTGCGATGGTTGCCTCTGCGTGAGCCAGAGGTTTCTTTCTGTAGTCTTTACCTTACTGTATAAAGGCTTTGAGGCCACTGTTGGTGTGATTGTGTAAATAAACTGGATCAAAATGTCTGGAGAAAGCTTGGTAGTGGCCTCGGCCCTGACAGGGGCCATTGGCATGTCGATGAATGTTGCTCTATTTCATGCTTTCATTTAAGAAAACATGCATTTGATCATGTCAGATTTTTTTTTTTCCCCAGTAATGAACATTAAAAGTGGCTCATCTGAAGCGACGCAGCAGAATTTACCAGCAGCCTCTCTAAAAATGATCTCAGCAGCCATCCCAAAAGCATGTCACTTTTACTAAAATTGTTCTGTTCTCTTGTAGAGAGTTATCTATTTATTTAATTTTGAATAAAATTACTGTAAATCCACTGGAATTCAAATAACAAAGTGTCTCTTATGAGGGATAAGGCAGGATGTTTGATGCTGCAGATGATAGCGAGCTTCGGTGTCAGACGGTAATGTGGTTGAGTCCTGTGGTTTGATCATTTGGGCGGTGTGTGAGAGCTTCTCCCTTTTAGCTGCTGTTTCATGTGTAACTCGGCACAGACACATAGATGTGCAGTTTCTCCATCTCTCATTGTCTTCAAACATACTGAATACAACAAACATAACACTTATTGTCTCAGTATTAGATAAACTCAGAGTGTGATACATAAATTAGCTCATATTTGTAGATTTATCAGCTAGTACTGGCTTATCTAAGACATGCTGGTATTGCTATAAAGTAGGTGCTGGTGAGTAATTGCAGTACAGAAATGCAAAAGATATCCAACTTTAAAATGTCACAACACGGGGACTATAAGGCACTTCAAGTAAAGATTTTTTTGCTACTGTAGAAGCAGCTGTTGTGCATTTTGCAGACTTTAAATGGTCATTTGCAGGCCCTTAAAAATCCAACTTTGGATCCACTGTCACAAAAGCATTTATATACTTCTTTTCTATTAATACATTGCTGCTGCATATCCAGGCTTGGTGCTGTTTGGAGAATCGGCCCACATGAGAACTGTAATTTCTCAGACTGTAACAAATGTTAAAAATTGATCCTCATGCTTCTGTTCACTTTATTGCGGCTAATTAGCCCCTTTAGTGGGTTTTTTTCTCTTTCAAATGGGCTTCTTGTGAAAAACCTATGGGACTTGTGCGTTAGCTCAGAGTGACCCACAACTTCCTCTTTACCATTCAGCAAGCAGCAGCACCCAGACAGAGTTGTGCACTCCCTGTGTGACATTGTGTTGCCTCTGCCTTTCTCTCCAAGTGTAGCACATTGTCAGACAACATTGCTGTTATCAAATGTGACCCTCCTATCCCCTTAGTTGGGCAAAGCTTTAAATATGTCCTGTTTATTATCATTATTAACTCTCAGACATTTAAAAGATGGTATTCAGGACAGCCCTAGTAATTTCCACCTGGGGGATTCTGGGCTGAATCTGCCAATCATTGGTAGGTGCCATTGGTGGTTTAACCTCGTAGGCCACCTATACAAGTTCTAACTTCATCCCAGTAATTTTGTGATCCTGCACTGGTTCCCTTTTGTATGGTTGCCAAAACCTGGCAGTTTGGGTAACAACACTGCTTCAATGGAAGAGTTGACTTTTAAGAGTTTTAGTTTTTAACCTCTTGGGAACACAACTCACTTTATTCATTTTAATGTGATTGTATCCTATTTTTACACACCTTAAATATTCCCTATTTACTGTGTTCCATGTATATCTTTTTTTTTTTTTTTCAAATTTTCTTCATCCTCTAACTTACAAAGATGCTCGCTCATTTCTAAGTGCCATTCTCATTTTTCTTAAGTGCCACACTATACATAGCCTAACTATACAGGTCACAGTGTTTATTGTTTCTGCACCAAAAGAGAGAGAGATAGGAATAATGTGGATAACCTGAGGACTTGATGGAGCTTCCATCCATCATCTATCCCTATCTGTGTCTGGGCCATGGGGCAGCATTCACAGGGAAGGGAGGGTTCATGAGGATTTGTGTGACTATGAGGTCATGATTCAGATGATTGGTAGTGAAGCAGCAGACAAAATTAAGCACTTATTCTCCCGTTATGCTCCTCTACAGTGAGGTCTTTGTCTTTTGCTTCTGTGAAATCGTCATGAGCAGTTTACGTAATGAAGGTTAAAAAAAATCCTTTAGGCCTGAGAGCGTTCCTGGAAGTTCAACAAGGAATTTTATCGTCATGTGCATTAGATGCTCTGGAAAAAATTGGCATTTTAATATTTCTGTACTAAAAGTTATTCCTGTTCATTTTTTCCCCTTTTGTAATGTTAAATATACTCTAAAAGAAAAAAGCTAAACACATGCACTGTTTAGCTTTTGTCTCCTGCCAGGCACTCTGCGGTCACCTTGTCCCAGCACACTGTGGTCCTATTAATGCCCCAGTCACTGCATGGTTCTCCAGCTGACTCCTGTACAGTTGGGCTTCCTTGCATAAGTGTGGGCATGCATCACCATTTATAAGCTAGTCTCTTCAGCCATGTGACCGGCAGTGCCCATCACTGTATTCCCACATTTCTGTGATCAGCTGATTGCCTCCAGTCACATGTATGTAAGGCCTGAAACACTTTTCTAGTGATGCCTGTGTGTCTGTGTTTGTGGGTTTGAAGTTATCACCATGCAACATCCACAGCTGCTTTCTTTAGTCAGTATAAGCCAGTGTTTGTTCAGTTGTTTGTTCCTATAACTTAACTGACCATTAGGAGCTGAGTTCTCATGACTGTGAAACACCGAACCCAGTGTTTTATCTCAGGTCATGGATATTAAAAGGATATATGGATACATTAAAAAGGAGGCGTTTTAGTAAAACTGTCCTGTTGTCCTCCTCCATTTGAATTGAGCAGAAGGAAACCTAAGTGATTTGTGTTGGCATGGAGCATCAGGTGGAGTGAGTTTATCCAGAGATGTGAGAAAAGAGGAGATATGTCACTCTGTGAATTGTGAATTCAAAGTTATGGAAGAATTCTGCAACATTGAAGATGGTTATATGTGCATAACTTCCAGGGAGGAGAAAAAACCTTATTTTGTAAAAGGGCAGAAAGTTAAGCATGTGTTTTGTTTTGTTTTTGTTTCTTTTTAAATTACACATAGAAATAGCCCATAGGTATGAATGTGAGTGTGAATAGTTGTCTATCTCTCTGTGTTAGCCCTGTGACAGACAGGCGACCTGTCCAGGGTGTACCCCCACCTCTTGCCCTACAATAGCTGGGATAGGCTCCAGCCCCCCTGGCGACCCTGTGATAGATGGATGGATGGATAATTTCATTTAAAAATCATGGCTGGGAAAAAGATAGAAATTTGGATGTCCATAGAAACAGTCCTGTGTTTAATACTATAAACGCAGCAGCATCTCTACAGTTTTTATGCAAGTATTAAAGCACTTTATTGTGTACCTGATGTGAAATAACATGTCTGGTTTCTAACTTTATCTGTTTGTGTTTTTTGTGTGTGTTTTTCTGTGTCTCAGTGTGCTCGGGTTTGGATCCCTGATGCAGAGGAGGTGTGGAAGTCTGCTGAGCTCACCAAGGACTACAAAGGTGGAGATGTCTCCCTGCAGCTCATGCTGGAAGATGGAAAGGTGAGGATGGTTAGAAGAGGAGCAGGGTGGGGGAAGAATCAGCCTCTTCCTCTTTGTTTTTTTTCCCCCTCTTCTTTCTCTTGGTTTTTCTGTCTCTCTGCAGGATTGTTTTGTGGAGAGCGCTAATGATAAAACCAATAACCACTAATGAGATGTAGCAGAAGCAAAGATGCCCCGTGGAGCATTTTTAATGTATCTCAGTACATTTAATTTGTTGGCTTAGAATAAAAACAGCTACCAGCATGAAGCTATTCCTTACCATGAGGCACTCATTTAAATGAATGCCTGATAGTGGCTGAACCATTTACTATATTGCCCGTAGTGATTTAAGATTTATGCAGTCATATTTAAAAACACAGACTATTAACAAATCGAAAGAAACACCAACATAAAGTGTCTTAGTGTGTTGAGCCTCTGCTTCCTATCAGAACAGCTTCAACACATCTTAGTATCGATTCTCCAAGTCTGTGGAGATGAAGCATCATTCATCCAAAAGATGCTCCAACATTTGGTGTTTTTATGATGGGCATGAAGAATAGGATACAGGTTTTGTTCTGTTTAGCTTCTCAGCTGCTTATTATCGCCAAAACTTCAAACATTTAAAATTTAATTTGTTGAAAAGTGCCAAAGAACAATCAACAGATTTTGGGAGTCAGTAAAAGTCAGATGGAGGTTCATGAGGTTTTTTTCCTTTTTGTTCAAGCTAAGCGTCACAAACTACCTATCTCTGGGCTTTACACTGCCATAAAAGTAGTAACAATCCAGGTTAGCCAAGGTTACTATAGCTGAGTAAAAAAAGAAAAAAAAAAAAAGAAAAAGAAAAACTCCTTTCAGTAAAATGAAATAATTCAAAACCAGACTTAGAAAAAATATAAAAATAAGATAAATGTATTGAAGAAGTCTTCTGTCTGATGAGGCAGATGTTGTTGGTTTTTTTTGAGTCACCTACCCTCCATGTACCCTCCACATTAACTAATTAACAAGACTAAAGTCGACACTAAAACGAAGCATTTTCAAAAAAAACCCAAAACAATTAAATGAGCAAATCCACTCAAACCGAAACTAAACTTTTTTTTTTTTCAAAAAGCAATTGAAATATGCAAAATGATAAGAATTCTGATTTTGATTAAATTGAATAGTTATACAGCTTTGGTGCAATATGCTCATGTGCGTTAGATGACCTCTGCTGATCATAATAACTCAATCATTCGGTGAAACATTTAGCTTATCTGTCTCAATCTTGATATTGTTTTCTTGAAGATTTCCTCTTACCAAACCAAATTTCCTTATCAAACAAGTATCTGAAATACAGTACATCCATCTCACAAAGATATAAAAGGAGTGAGCACAGGATACAAGCAGAAGCTTTCACACAGAAAGAGGGGAGCGAAAATGAAAACAACATTTATACTCTCCAGCTTTGAGCGGTGGAAAATCAGTAGCCTGTCTCATGACATTTCTGAGAACGTGGATATGAAATGGTGTTCAAATACCCTGTTAGTGTGGACCTCTGTTAGTGGTTATATAAATGATCTGATCTCTTCAGAAAGCCCCAGACAGAAAACAGCAGCATGGAAACAGTTTAAAGATAAAATCTCTGAGTGGATTTTATTGCAGGACTTAATTTAGTTTGATGTTAGCAAAGCAGATCTTTTCTCCTTTTAGCAGTGGGTTAAAAAAACCTGTTCTCTTCTCATCATTTGATCAGTGGGCATAGTGAGTTTAATGGTGACATTGTATTGTATAGGGCCACATAATCTACTTGGCTGGTAGTTCCTTATTATTGTTAGAAACAGCACATTTAAGTGCTGTAAATCCTGTAATATAGCTTATATCGCTTGAGTCCCTTCATTTTTTTTTTTTTAGTCCCAGTCGAATATTTCTATCTTCTGTTTTTTAACTGAACCCAGACGTCCAAATGAGGTTGTCTGGACTCAGAGTTTGGATGACAAGCTTTTGACGAGTCATTGGTGAGACAGGGTAGAGCTGACATACCTCCACATCAAAAGAAGCCAGCCGAAGTGGTTCAGGCATCTGACTAGGATTCCTCCTGGGTGAGTTGTTTGGGTCATGTCCAACCGGGAGGAGACCTCTGGGCAGACCCAGGACACACTGGAGGGATTATGCGGCTCTGCTGGGCTGGAAACATTGCGGTATCCCTCCAGAACAGGTGGAAATGGTAGCTGGAGAGAAGTAGGTTTGGGCATCTCTGCCCCTGTGACCTGGACCTTGGTGACGAGTAGAAGATGGATGAACGTTTTTCTGCAAGTTCTAACAAATCTAAAGTATCATTTTCATATTTTAACCCAGGATTTTGTACCAATCCACCATCTTTTAATAAAACGAATACCTTGTTGTGCCATATTTTGAATAATGTGCTGTTTCTTGATTAAGTCCTGTTCTTGTGGTCATCCTCAGAACATTGAGCACAAGCTGGACCCTAAGACAAAAAACCTGCCTTACCTGCGAAATCCTGACATTTTGGTGGGCGAGAATGACCTCACAGCGCTCAGCTACCTCCACGAGCCAGCAGTGCTGCACAACCTCAAAGTCCGCTTCATTGACTCGAAGCTTATCTACACTTACTGCGGTAAGCAGGTGCTTCGTCTATCAAAGATGCCAGACTGTATGTGTGCAAGTTTAAAATTACAGCTTTAAGTAATGGTGTCATTGAAGGGATAAATATTGAATTGTCACAGAGTTCCTTTTTAATGCTGAAAGTAATATAAACTTTATTTCTAAGCTTATTTTAATCACCGTAATAATGGAAGATTTATTAATTTAAATAAACAAGCTTTGTCCGCCTACAGCATTTTAGCTACTTTATTCCATTATCCTCACTGATAAACTCAAGACATGTTTGCTATTATTGTAAGACAAATTCTGTTCACATGAGATAAAAAGATAATTAACAATATTAATCATTTAGCATCATAACAGCATAATTCCTCCTTATGTGGTCTTTCTGCTGTTCAGCTCATTCTTCCGGTTTTTTTCTCCTCGCGTCGTAGGAATCGTGCTTGTGGCCATCAACCCGTACGAGACGCTGCCCATCTATGGAACAGATATCATCAACGCCTACAGCGGTCAGAACATGGGCGACATGGACCCACATATCTTCGCTGTAGCAGAGGAAGCTTATAAGCAGATGGCCAGGTTTGTCTGAGCATGTGTGTGTTACCTGAGCAGGCTTGGTTGAAGTCTCCCTGTTGCTCAGCCCTGCCTCTCTCATTAGAGTTTGTAGGTCAAAGTGGAGCCAGAAATAGCCACACGGTGGTCTCACTGACTCTCCCTCTCTTATTTTAATCACATGCGTAGCCCACAAAGACTCTGCAGGAGCCAACTAGTAGATCTTTGCATCTCCTGGTGGGGGCTCATATCATCAACACATTGAATATTGACATTATGTTGCACTAAGTTTAGTCAGACCACAGGGCAGTGAAGGAGGGCCAGAGGCAGCAGCCACAAACATGTCCACTATCTCATGTTCGCAATCCTCTTTATATTATAATCATTAAATAATCATATGTTTATTGTAAACTAGGGTAAGTCTGTTGGTTAGTATTCTATTCAAGTTCTTATTCAAGTGAAATTTGCACAAAGCTTCAGAGTCCTAACTGATGCAACATGTTTGAGACTGATTGAAGTGAAACTAAATGTATGTAAACTCAAACCAGAGTGAACATAAACTTCCCTTAAAGCCTGCAAAAAGGATAAATGGTGGCTGGAGATGGAGTAGGATCTGCAACTGGAACTACAGAAGAAAGGTGATGCCTTAGGAAGTAGCAGTATGTAAGGATTATGTCTCATGCATAGAACAAGGAAAGTGACCTGCAGATACATTAAAGTGTACAGACCTGCGATGCTTGTTCTGTCAGCAGGCTGAAAAAGTGTTGATGATGATAGCATGTGACACTTCCTATCTGGCATCTGTCTCCTGAAATTGTGTGTGTCACACTTTTAATTATGAAGCTGTATTTAATTTGGACTGAAAGCTATAGCAATTTGCATCCAACTGTTTCCATTCTCTTAATTACACAGGTCTTCAAAAAAAAAAAAATCAGCTGCATGGGATATTTTTGGTAAATTTTATGATTTTTAGGGTGCTGAATCCAAAAATGATCTCCATTTCCCTTCGTCATGTAGTTTTTTTTGCAAAACATGAGGAGTTTACATTAAAAAATTACAGCAGCGATGAAAAAAAATCTATATTTTATTACAATTAACTATGCATAATTTTTCTTATAATTGAACAAAGAAATAAAAAAAACTATTCCTTTGTGATTATATTTAACACTACGTTTACTCTTTTTGACTGTGAAACCTTCTCTTCGATTCTCCTCTGAAGACGCTTTCGCTTCATTTCACTTGATTCTCGCTCTTAGAAATATTAATGTGAGAAATCATTATTGGATATGTTTTTTGACTCAAGTATAAGATACCCGATTTCAGTTTAAAAAGGGAAATTGTATGCTTAATTAAACTAAAAATATGAGTTTTGCAAGAAAACCTGGAATTTTAAAAATATTTCCTGGTTCCAGTGAGTAAAAATCTGAAACAGTCAAAAAATCCTATGCAGTTATTTGGTTGCAGACCTGTGTTATCGTTTCATTTAGTGACATAAAAAAAATCCATATGATCCCAACCCTATATTGTAATCTACAAACTGGACTTTATCAGCATCGTTATGCATGACCTACAAAGGCTGTTTTGTTTCGTTTTTTAATTTCAGGGATGAGAGGAACCAGTCGATTATTGTAAGCGGGGAGTCTGGTGCAGGAAAGACGGTGTCAGCCAAATACGCCATGAGATACTTTGCTACGGTCAGCGGCTCAGCCAGTGAGGCCAACGTGGAGGAGAAAGTCTTGGCTTCCAACCCCATCATGGAGGTGAGGACTCGATCCTGATCATTCACCTGTTTTCTATTTAATTAAATTCACTTTTGTTTATCTAGTGGCGGTTTACAACACCAGTCATTTGACAGCATTTTACCTTGTAAGGTGAGGACTTTGTAATAGTATGAAAATAAACACCATGATCAGATGATCCTTTGGGAGCAAGCACTTGGAGATGATGGGGAAGAAGAACTACTTAGACTTTGTTAAATAACTTAAACGTGACCTTGTCTAACCTGTATACTTAAAATTACAGATCAAAACACACGTTGTGCTTCTGCACTACAGAGTCTTACAAAGTTTAAGAGTTACGGAATTACAGAAAGTTTATCGTTGGAAGCTAGGTTCCTTGCCCGTCATAACAAGAATTTTCCTGTTTAGATTATTCGAATCTTTGTCTCTCCAGAACTTTTTTTTCAGGGATTAACAATTTTCCTTCAGACTGTTGTTGTCTGTCTGTGTTTCTACTGCAGTGAAGACCTGTGAAGCTTAGGCAAATTAGTCCTGACAGCTGTTTTTATGCACGTAACAGCCAGGTTGTATCTCGGCTGTCTGCGTCTGTCTTTTCTTTTCAGTCTGCATCAGAGCTTCAGGGCAGTGCGATGGCCGATATAAGCACGCACAAAATAGTGCTTTATTTCTCTTATTTACTACTTCTTTTGTACTGTTCATTCACTTTCTTCCTCGGTCACCCACAGCTGTTTGTTGTCCCATTCTCTTTCACTCTCTTTAAACAGTAAGTTTAAAGCTGCCATCATTTTCCAATTTCAATTTTTACTTTTCATCTGTTTGTAATTTAAATAGTTGTCTTCAGCTTTAAGCCTCACCCAAAAGTTTTTCAGGGCTACTTCCCAGAGTAGGTACGTCTTTCTCCCCTGAAAAAGTCTTAGACAGAAGTCCTGTCAGGGAGGTTTTCACTGTGGTCACGCAAAAAAGAAAAATCCTCTTGTGGAAATTGTGGTGGAAAAGGGCCTCTCCTCTTCCTTGCTTTCATTCTTACTCGTCTTTACAGACTATTTTGTTCTGTTTCTTCACCAGACTGTGGCCTCAGGCTGCTCTGTGCTGTGATAACACAGGTTTTATCCTTAAGTGTGCTTGTTTGTGTATTTGTTCCCATGGACTCATAAGTCCAGGAAGGTTGCAGAGCTCTTTTGTGCCCGTATGCCACTCCTTTAACGCACCCCTTCCCCCACCTTATCCATTCTTTCCTATCCCTCTGCTAACATCACTCTCCTCGACCACTGAGCTCTCCTCCTTCAGCCAATCGGGAACAGGCTGACAGAATGAATAGAGAGCTTTCTTCTTTTGCTGCGGTGATGTCACTTTAGCCTGGATGCAGAGTAGATTGTTGCATCAGCCTTTTTCAATTTCACAGAACCTGTGTGTGTTTGTTTCCGTTCATGATGGAGGGAGAGTGTTTGAACGAGGTGTTTGTACGTGTTGGCTGATGCAGGCAGAGATTGGAATACCTGCTCTGATAAAAGTCCCTCTGTCTGCAGTGAAAGACTGTGTGTTTGACCTTAATTCAACAAGAACCCACAATTTAACTACATTTAACTGAGCTGGTTCTTAACTTTGTTTTGTCTCTGGGCAGCTTCAATGGTCTATTTACGTCTGTAGGGTCATTGATCAATATGGCTGATTGAGAGCTTGATGTACTGTTTTGGTTTTAGAGTAAGATGAACATAATACAGAAACTTTGGCCTTTATGTGCAAGTTGTAGTTTAGCCTTTAGGAAGAGAGAATTGACATCACCTTTACAATTGCAAAGCCAGCAGTCAGATAGAGCCAGGTTAGCCGTTTCCTATCAGAAGGTAACAAAACCTGCCTACTGAATAACACCTGGTACAACTCATTGTGGCGTTATGGGGTAAAACAACTGGATTATGTCATTCAGGAATTTGCTGTTTCTGAACCAGCTGAGCTAATCAGCTGCTGGCATAAGCTTTATATTTTAAGCCAAGAAATGTTAGTAATATCAGTCAAAAGAAAATAAGAGTTCAGATGCAAGAGCCTCTAAAAGCCGCCTCTGTGAAAACCTAGAAAATGTGTGTGCTAAATCCCACACTGAGCCTCCTCCAAAACATGGTTTCCTGGCAGAAACCTCTCAAAGTCACTTCTATTCATCACAAAAAAAGCTACATGTCCACAACACCACCAATCAGAAGACGCAAATCAGATCATCAACTCGGTAACATTCAAACGGATCAGTTCCAATTTAACAGTTCGCTGACACTGTTACGGTAATGTTGTTTTCCAGCTTCAGACATTACTTTGTACCTTAACTTACTTGACATGACAGCAGTTGGTTTTTTTGGAGTTATACAGTGGCTTGTAAAAGTATTCGGCCCCCTTGAACTTTTCCACATTTTGTCACATTACAGTCACAAACATGAATCAATTTTATTGGAATTCCACGTGAAAGACCAAAACAAAGTGGTGTACACGTGAGAAGTGGAACGAAAATCATACATGATTCCAAACATTTTTTACAAATAAATAATTGAAAAGTGGGGTGTGCGTAATTATTCAGTCCCCTGAGTCAATACTTTGTAGAACCACCTTTTGCAGCAATTACAGCTGCCAGTCTTTTAGGGTATGTCTCTACCAGCTTTGCACATCTAGAGACTGAAATCCTTGCCCATTCTTCTTTGCAAAACAGCTCCAGCTCAGTCAGATTAGATGGACAGCGTTTGTGAACAGCAGTTTTCAGATCTTGCCACAGATTCTCGATTGGATTTAGACACCAGACAGGTCAGGGACAAAGTTATTGAGAAATTTAAAGCAGGCTTAGGCTACAAAAAGATTTCCCAAGCCTTGAACATCCCACCGAGCACTGTTCAAGCGATCATTCAGAAATGGAAGGAGTATGGCACAACTGTAAACCTACCAAGACAAGGCCGTCCACCTAAACTCACAGGCCGAACAAGGAGAGCGCTGATCAGAAATGCAGCCAAGAGGCCCATGGTGACTCTGGACGAGCTGCAGAGATCTACAGCTCAGGTGGGGGAATCTGTCCATAGGACAACTATTAGTCGTGCACTGCACAAAGTTGGCCTTTATGGAAGAGTGGCAAGAAGAAAGCCATTGTTAACAGAAAACCATAAGAAGTCCCGTTTGCAGTTTGCCACAAGCCATGTGGGGGACACAGCAAACGTGTGGAAGAAGGTGCTCTGGTCAGACGAGACCAAAATGGAACTTTTTGGCCAAAATGCAAAACGCTATGTGTGGCGGAAAACTAACACTGCACATCACTCTGAACACACCATCCCCACTGTCAAATATGGTGGTGGCAGCATCATGCTCTGGGGTGCTTCTCTTCAGCAGGGACAGGGAAGCTGGTCAGAGTTGATGGGAAGATGGATGGAGCCAAATACAGGGCAATCTTGGAAGAAAACCTCTTGGAGTCTGCAAAAGACTTGAGACTGGGGCGGAGGTTCACCTTCCACCAGGACAACGACCCTGAACATAAAGCCAGGGCAATAATGGAATGGTTTAAAACAAAACATATCCATGTGTTAGAATGGCCCAGTCAAAGTCCAGATCTAAATCCAATCGAGAATCTGAGGCAAGATCTGAAAACTGCTGTTCACAAACGCTGTCCATCTAATCTGACTGAGCTGGAGCTGTTTTGCAAAGAAGAATGGGCAAGGATTTCAGTCTGTAGATGTGCAAAGCTGGTAGAGACATACCCTAAAAGACTGGCAGCTGTAATTGCAGCAAAAGGTGGTTCTACAAAGTATTGACTCAGGGGGGCTGAATAATTACGCACACCCCACTTTTCAGTTATTTATTTGTAAAAAATGTTTGGAATCATGTATGATTTTCGTTCCACTTCTCACGTGTACACCACTTTGTATTGGTCTTTCACGTGGAATTCCAATAAAATTGATTCATGTTTGTGACTGTAATGTGACAAAATGTGGGAAAGTTCAAGGGGGCCGAATACTTTTGCAAGCCACTGTATGTGCACAAGTGTAGAAAAGTGTCAGTTAGCCTTTTAAGCCTAACACTATTTTTTAATGTTCATATTTTCACCAGAATGTCATCTAAATGGAGTCTTCTGCAGAACTGTGAGGCCAAAATGAAAACCTGAAAGAAGCTGTCAACAAGAGACACATAGGAGATGATGATGATAATAATAATAATAATAATAATAATACATAAGTTGTCAGCTTTTTGTGGAAATTGCTAGATAGTACCTCCTTTCCGATGATCTCAATTATGTTGCAATACATAATTAATCAGGGATCAACATTCAGCCCTTACTGTACTTACTGGCCTCTTTAATAATGATGCTGTGCTTAGGAACCATCAAAACTGGTGGAGGTTGCAGTTTTATAACAGGTATACTTTGCACCTGGTACTGGGTTCTCCAGGTTGTAAGATAAATGTGTTTTTTCCTGTTTTAACCACAGTAAAAATGACCGTTCACTCTGCTGTATTTTTTTTCTTGTGTTTTCTTGCTGCCCTAATATCTACCCAGTCAAAATCTGAGCACTCTTAACATGATTGGGGTTCTTCCACTATCCAAAGGCACAGACTCTTTGCATTTACAGTATGTGGACCAGTTGTGGTTATCTGCATAGCCTCCCCTAAAGTCGCACTTTGAGATGATTTTTGGTTGTGTCTGTCTTCTCTTACCTAGGCCATCGGAAATGCAAAGACCACCAGAAATGACAACAGCAGTCGCTTTGGGAAATACATCGAGATCGGCTTTGACAACCGTTACCGTATCATCGGTGCCAACATGAGAACATATCTGCTGGAGAAATCGCGAGTGGTATTTCAGGTGAGTGCGCAAAATAAGCCTATGCTGTGTTTGTTGTTCTGTGTACTGATTCGTTCCCTCATTACGTTTTTTTATGCCTTTTTCAGCAGTCACCGATTAATGCTCAAAAGTTAACCTTTAGACAGTTTCAGTTTCTACTCTGAATTTCCTGACTGTTTCTGAGCATCACTTTTGCTTTGTTCTGGGTGAGCATCTTGTCGTTAGCTTGCTTCCTTAATATTAGGGGTGCTTTGGGGAAAAGCTTGTTGTCGGCCTTTACAGCATTATAGTGAGCTGTTGCCCTGCTAGAGTTACAGCAACATCCTTCAGGTCATTCATAAGAAAACTGCACTGGCAGTAAAAAAGTCAGACCCTTCAAAAAACACACTGGAACATGTTTAATAATATCATCACTTGAGTAGTAAAGTCTCAATCATTGATCCTACAGCTTATGTAACATTAACCCTGCTGTAGTGATACAATGGGTAGACTGTGAAATGCTGTTACACAGGATGATGGTACTCTTTGTAATGCAGTCACTCCTCAGCAGCATGTGCTACGTAACATCATTAGTGGTGATCATGAAAAACTTGCCCTGTAAGTACAGAACAGGTAACAATCATTTCCTCCTTCACAAAGACAAAGGAAACCAAGTAAACCCGTCCTTTAACTGCTCATCTGTCACACTGGGTGACAGCACGGCACTCCTTTCCTCCTTTCCTATTCCTTCCATCTCTTTGTCTGGGCTGGCTGACCACTGGATCAGATGAGCAGTGACCCTGCACAGGTTTTGTGTGAAGTTGATTTTTCTTGTATTAATAAGCTTTGTAAGTTTGACGTTCATGGCAAAATCACAGTGCACACAGTATAAGTGGTCTGAATTAAACTTCCAGGACTAATTTCAAAATAGCAGCCATACTGGAACCTGTCTCAACATACCCAAGCAAATGATCCTGGACTAGAGATTGGCCAGCTCATTTCAAATAAGGATTTCATTTCATTTCATTTTTATGGGCACATTCCGGGAAATACTTCATAATACCTCATAAAAGTTTACTGAATACTGTCTTTAAATATTCTATAAATAGAGTTTTTCTCTTATATAAGCTGTTATCTTTCTTTCTTATATATTTAGTGGGTGTGTTTTCTTACTGGAGAAGCCTGTAGGGTGGCATCTAGATGATAAAAGAACAAGGACATTTAATGCCTGGAAAAAGAAACATTTTCACTCACTCACTCACTCACTTTCCCTCTCTCTCTCACACACACAGTTATTATAGACAATGCTACTGAGGAATGAGGATGTTGGCAGAGAAACGTGATTACTTTCCTCCTCACATTTTTCACATGCTTGATTCCAGTAACCCAGTTGTAGTAACTGTGTGTGTGTGTGTGTGTGTGTGTGTTTGCATTCTGTGGTGTGGGTGTAGTCCCGCTGATGTGGAGCACAGGTAACAGACTGCAGATCTTGATGGGGTTTTTTCCTAGATTTACAACACCTTTTAAATAATTTTTTTTCACTAGATATTCGTCTGTAGCTTGAGTTATTGTATTTCTCACAATGTCACATACAGTCAGTTGTCCAGTAAAGGGTTAAACGCAGGTAGGTAACACAACTCCATGTTAATTGGGAAGAATTTCCAGGATGTATCGGGACGATTTCCAGGACATATAAGGAATTCATTCCTTATTTGTCTAAAGATGTTCAAATTCACACCTGACTCTCTGACATCTCTTATTGTCCCCTTGAGCAAGGCACCGAGTTTCCAGCTGCCAGCCTGTGGAGCTTCCAAATGTTAGGCTCTCAAACTGTGAACATTAATATTAGACCATTTTATTCATTATTAATTAAGAAATAATAATATCTTATTTATTAATCAGATATGATCTTTCTGCTTTCTTCCAGGCGGACGAGGAGAGAAATTACCATATCTTCTATCAGCTTTGTGCATCTGCCCATTTGCCTGAGTTCAAGGCTCTGAAGCTAAGTAAGTTGGATACACGTTTCACACACCTAGACGCGCACACACACACATGCATAAGTATATACACACACACACGTATATAAACTGACAATGGAATTAAATACAAAAGCTCTAGCTGTAGAAGTGCTAAATTCATTTGCAGCACCTGAACACACATGGCTATTAATGAAATGCTTTAGAGGTTCAGACTTTATAAAAGTTGCCATCATGGTCTCACTCATTTTGAGAGCGCCAAACCAATGACCTGTATAAAAGATGGATGTATACACGCCATAGAAATCCAGGTATAGAAAGCTATTGGTTTGCACTATACATGTTGGAGCCTCAACATCAGCATTTAACGATGTCAGTGTTTTTTAAAGCCAGAAGTTAATTTAGACAAGAGGTTAGAGTGCTAATTTGCAAGCTAATGCTAGCTAGCTTGATTAGCAAGCTCATGAGCTGCATGAACTGCATGCAAATCACATAAATATATGCAAAGTAGTGCCAGGCAATAGAGTATTACAAAAATAAGAATTTCACCAAAATGGAAGCACAAACTTCTTGGATGGTCTGTATCACAAATCAAACCGTATTATTAGACAGACTGTGCCATTAAAAAGCTCCAAAAGGCACCAATAGCACAAACAGAGAAGAGAAATGCAGTCCACTGTTCAGCCAGCACAGCTGAGGCCTAGAAGACAGCCAGGGGATACAGGAGTCTTGTGTTGTACATTTGCCAATCAAAGTGGCCACACCTCTTAATTAAATCTAAATAAATAAATAAATCGCTGGCTGAAGGGGGAGACTATCCATAGAGACCGCAACTGTTTTCGTACCAGGGTGTAAGCATGTTTTTAAATGCTTTAATGTGGGGCAATTTAATATGGACGTCTGTGGGGATAAACTCACTTTTTAAAGTAGCCTTGAAGTGGAGGAAGCAGAGGAAGTGCAGTTTATGGCACTTCAACGCTTCAGTGCTATTTTTTTCTTTCAGCCCCGAAGGCTGCTGCTTGTTTAGACCTCATGAAAAAACCATTAAGTGCCACATAAGAGTGATCTTTTTCTTTTTCACTTCAATTTTAGGTGCAAATAGATTTCACAAGCAGTCCAGACCTCTAATATGAGTCATGCTGCTGGTGGCATCGGACTCACGTAAATATGTTACAGAACAGAAAACTAGGAGAGGCCAAAAAAACCCTCCCTGTTCTAAGCACCGACCACCAGATGTGCATGTGCGTACACAGCCGGGATTCAACCCCAGACTACTCACTTCCTCCTCTGACCCTTTCAGCACATATACTACATTCTACTCCTAATCTGATGATGCCTAAAAAAGATCTTATGCTGGACAAAGTTACCATTTAAAAACGAGGCAAGAGGAGGCAAGTACTTAACCTTTCAGAATATTGTAAATTATGTTTTTTGTTGTTGTTGTTTTTTTTGTTTAAGGCTACGAAAGATATGTTTCCTACACCAGCTGTAACTAGAACTAACTTCCTTCCTCATTCGTCTGTTATATTTTTGTGAATGAAACTTACCCACAAATAGAACATAATGGTTAGACTTTCACTTTATGCTGTAAAGTGAAAGCATTTCATTAAAATGACTTAACAGACTAGGGGAATTTCTTTTCCCAAGTGTATTTATTTGTTTGGCTTGTGAATCACTCTCGCTGTAGACAGTATGCCAGAACGGTGAAATCCATTGGCTCAAGAAGTCGCTGACTTTGTAATGAGCAATAAAAATTAGGCTTAGATTGAAATTACTTCCTGATTTTTATGTTTTTTAGAGCATTTTTTTTTTAATGAAACGACAAATGCAAAGCATCCTGCCCAAAGATCTAGATCTCGTTTAGATATATACAGGTTCAGGTTAGTGTAATGGTCTGACACTAGTACGACTGGACAAGCAGTTGATGAGATGAGTGAAACACACATAGATAGATGGACAGTCAGAGATTTCTCTAAATTATTAGTAAGATATCGGCTTAGATGCATCAGGCAAAGTTCCTGCTGTAGGAACTGAGCTGTGACTCATTGATTCTCTGGTTCATCAGGCTCCCTTATAGAGCGCTCCCACTGTGGACCTGCACCTGCTCATCCTAGTCATGGACACACACTCTCTGCTGGCACCGCCATTTACTGCTACTCACTTGGCACTCTTTTTATCTCCTACACACACACTCAAACACGCACACACACGCAGCTGCTGTCTTTTCCTCTCCTGCTAACTTCCTGGCTCAGTTAATGGAGTGGTTGTCACAGTCATGTCACTGACTCTTGTTGCCAGGCAACAGACCATGCCCTAATTCGGTGTTAAGTGTGTATAAAGAAACCGATTGTAAGAAAGTTGGGCTCATACGCAGAAGAAGCGTTCTTGATTTTGTTTATTTCTAAGAACTGAGAGTTTTCCACGTTATCAGTCTCCTGATCTGACAGTGAACAAACACCCAGCATCACTCTGAGTGAGTCAGTGTCACAGAATAAAAACAGATTATGAACATTTCTACCTAAACTCAGGACGGTACAGTGAATAAGTTGTTAATAACAATGAAACAAAAACAAAAAACTTCAGCTCAGCAAATATGACGTGTTACCTTAAATAGAGACCAGGGCCTTTAGAAAGTAGAAGTAGTAGGGCCTGTAGAAAATCTTCTGAAATTTGACCGTGAGATTCGTTTGATGACCACGATTTTGTGTCCTTGTTTTATTTGACCCTTCAGTTCAGCAAATCAGGATTGCAGCTCTGGTTAGTTGCAAGGTTGCACGTTGAGTTCATTCTGGACACAATGTCACAGCATATGATTGTAATACACACCTTAGTTAGTGGCTGAGGTTTTAGTAGCACACGTGTCCAAGTAGCACAATGTAAGACTCCCACTGTTCCATGTTTTGCCTCTCTGTGTCTCTATTCAGGCAGTGCAAATGACTTCCTGTACACGAGGCAGGGCCGCAGCCCCGTTATCGACGGAGTGGATGACACCAAGGAGCTTTGCACCACACGCAATGCTTTTTCCTTGCTGGGTAACTCACACACCTAAAAATACATGCAGGTTGAAATCTGTATGGAAAATCAGTGTTTAACTTTGTGTTTGTTTGTCTGCAAAGCATGCAGCGTATTGTGCATTCTCAGTAAAAACCTAAGGATGTGTTTGTGTGTCCTCTGCAGGTATTAATGAGTCCTATCAGATGGGTTTGTTCCAGGTTTTGGCTGCCATTCTTCATCTGGGAAATGTGGAGATTAAGGACAGAGACGCAGACAGCAGCGTTATTCCTGTGAGGATACTCTTCATACTGCATAAAGAAAAGGGGGAGCGTATCACTGGGCTGTTGCATAAATAAGTGTCGTAATTAGGAGGGACTTTCTCAGTTCAGCTGCTCAGAAATCTTTTCTGTGATCTTTTCCTTTCCACTTTTAACTAACATCAGTTTGCTTATGGTGTCGCATGTGATTATTAATCATATTTTAGTTGTTTCGTGTGGTCTCATAGAATTGGGTGTTGGTCAGTGGGTTTATTCTGCATTTCCTGGGAACTGGCTGCTGATCAGAGATAGAGAGGTTTGCATGATTATATCCTTTGCTTTAAGGGATTGTTGAAAAGGAGAAGCATGGGAGGATATGATTGGGATTTCTGTATATATGGACATAAAGTTAAACATATGTATGTTATATACACGTTATAACGTATATATGCTTTCACGTTCCCATGTTTCAGCATTAACATTTCAGCAAAATGTAGGAAAACATTTGAATTTAAATGAAAACAGTAGTGTACCGAGTACATTGAACACTACATACTGATAAGATACTCTATTGAACTCAGCGATGTCAAACATAAGGCCCACGGGCCAGAATCAGCTCCAGACTCCAGTTCCTTGGAAAATATATAGTATGGCATAAATTTGGGGACTTTTTGCTGTATTTTCATTAGTTTTACAGCTTTTCCAACTCATAAAGAGCCCCCCACAGCCATTCATACTGCACCAAAGTAATTAAGTAACAGATAAACAATTAAATGGGGTTTTTTTTGCGAATTAACAAAAACTTTGTTTTATGAAAATGTTTTACACTTTTATGACATAGAAAGACAGAGGTGTACTTTTGAAATTGCACACATCTCTGTAATTAAACTTTGTTACACTGGCAGAAAGAAAAGTTTCGCTCATCTGGCCACTTTAGATCAAAGTGGGCTGTATGCGGCCCTTGATGTAAAATGAGTTTTGCATCCCTGATCAAACTTAATGATGTAGGTCATTCCTTAAAGAATGCCTTAAAAACAGAAGAATCCTTCATACTTGTGCTTTAAATCCCCCGGTAGGAACTCTGAACATGGTAATGCCAGCCAGTTTGTTCTGAATTTCAATTTTAGGGGTTTTTCAAAATCTTGCTTGCTTATATCTGTAGGTACTTTGTATTCACAGTTTGCGTATTCATGAGCCTATCACGTGCTTACAAGCTAAGAAGCTTTAAAATTAGTAAATAGGTAGAGGCAGAAATGAGGCTGCAGCTTTAGTTATGGATCACTTTTGTGTTGGGTTTGTGTTGGATAGTGGAGATAAAAACTTCTTCTTTCTGATGTAGCCCAACAATCGTCACCTGATGGCGTTTTGCGAGCTGGTGGGCGTGACCTACCAGGATATGTCCCAGTGGCTGTGCCACAGGAAGCTGAAGACGGCCACAGAGACGTATATCAAGCCCCTCCCTCGTCTGCAGGCCACAAATGCCCGTGATGCCCTGTCCAAACATATCTACGCCAAGCTCTTCAACTGGATTGTGGAGCACGTCAACAAGGCTCTGGTGACAAATGTTAAACAGCACTCCTTCATCGGAGTCCTCGACATCTACGGGTATGTCTGTGTAGTACTTTCAAAGGGGTAGCTAATCAGTCTGTGCTTTTTAGCATCATTCTTTCGCTGGATTTGTCTGAATTTGCTCATCAAATTAATTACATCACTCTTGTTCTTCACAAGGTTTGAGACATTTGAAATCAACAGCTTTGAGCAGTTCTGTATCAACTACGCTAATGAGAAGCTGCAGCAACAGTTCAACATGGTAAGCAGCAGCAAAAAGCAAACAATCAATAACTGCTCTCAATCAAAATGTGGCAGTTCACAAACTTCAAAAGCATGTCAGTGGTGGTTCTGAACAAAATTTGCAAATTCCATGAAAAACCTCAGAGTTTAAAAATAGAACTAAATAATGGACAATTTACATGAAAAATCAATTCTGATTTACTTTCTGCAAAATGTAAATAATTTATAAAGAGCAGCATAACTATTGTTAGGCCACTCCTTATATTTAAAGGTTGTAAATACTATTAAAGTGCAAAGTTAAATACCTAACTGTGTGTTTCTATCTGCACAGCATGTGTTCAAACTGGAGCAGGAGGAGTACATGAAGGAGCAGATCCCCTGGACTCTGATTGACTTCTATGACAATCAGCCGTGCATCAACCTCATAGAAGCTAAGATGGGCGTCCTGGACCTGTTGGACGAGGAGTGCAGGGTACGTCTTATTTTACCCGACAAATAGTGTATGCAGAACGGGCACAACATTGAAATACTTAGTTCCAGTTTCTTAGGTTCGAGCTAATTCGATTTGTAGAGTTCCTACTAGTTCTGTGAGAAGTAAATCATGGGAGTTGAATCTGTGGGCTAGGTCTGATGATAATCCCTCCCTTAGCCACTGAACTCTGAACCTAGCAATTCTGTGGTCCCATGCTGGTGCTAGTTTGTACAGGTGTCAGTGTTTTATTTGTAGAAATGTGTGGCACTGGTTCTAGGTTGGCACTGCGTGGGTGAATACAGGGTAATTGTTGTGTTCCCGAGCAGTTTCTGTGGACTGGCTTGTGCATCATCCTAATACAGCAATGCTGTGGTTGGTGCTACATGTTACTTTAACATCAGTTTTCCCAGCAGAGCGTTTCATTTTTACAAGGCGATCAATCTTGTTTACTACACCGATTGATTACTTCACTGGTGTATTTCAGATCAGTTATATCACGGTCAGCGATTCTGTTGCTTAGGTTGCATCATTCTTCACGTTTGTCTTCTATTTGAGCAGTTTGCTCTTCATGCAAAAGTTTTTAAGAACCGACTTTCTCCAACTACATATCTTTAAAGAAAAAGAAAGGAATTACCATTACATAAGTTACTTACATAAACTTTCTCATGAATATAAACCAGCAAAATAAAGTAAACTGAGCCTGTGCTGCATGTTAAGCAGAGGCCTGTGGGTTTCTTCATTCACACCCACATTCTGCTTTCCATTTTTTGACGTCAGCCTGCAGCTTGTCATTGCCTCCCACCACACACAAGGCTAAAGTCACCAATACCTAAAACTGAGAAACCCGAAGCTAAATATTAACCACAGCTTTCTTTTTCTTCTTTCTCACTGTGAAACTGAACAAGAGGCAGACATGAGGTTGTTTTTAGTTTATGTTCATTCAAGTTAGTAAGACTGGAATGAAATATTGAGCGTGTATGAACTAAACAGAATTGAGCTTTGTTTTAGTTAATGCTGTGGCAGCTGTGATATTAAAGGTTCCAGTTTCTTGTGTCGAGGTCCTGTGTCTGTTGAGCTTATCTCTCTGTCGCTCTCAAACTCTGCAAGGTCATTTTACAGGCTGTTGACATTTGAGGTGGGAACGCATTTCTCACATTATGGCAAGGACGTATGTTTGTCAGTATGCAATGAATGACAAGAAAAAGTTCAATCAAACAACTGCAATAAACACATCCATTGTAATTTCTGAAAAGATGAAAATGCATTATTCATGGTTTCTTTCTTTCTGTAACAGATGCCTAAAGGTTCGGATGACTCATGGGCTCAAAAGCTGTACAATACCCACCTAAAGACTTGTTCCCTGTTTGAGAAGCCTCGCATGTCCAACCGCGCCTTCATCATCCAGCATTTTGCAGACAAGGTGGGTCTGTCAGACTGTATGCTTTGTGTTTCCACACTGTTACATATTAGGTTGTTACATTTCTTTTCTTTTCTTTTTTTTTGGTGTATCATAAGTGTTTGTGTACATTTAAAAAAGGTTGATTTAAAAGATTTAACAGCATGAGGGAACAGATTAACTGCATGTGTGAGGTATTTTTAGGGTAGGAAGATGGACTTTTTAAAAAAAATAAATAAATTATCGGTGCTCTAACGTAAATGAGCATTTTAGCAATGACATGTTCGTGTAGTGGTGTAATAAGAAGTTTTGTGTCCTCTAATGAGATGCTGTGTGACAAAGCATTAATTTTCATGTCTGTTTTTACAGCTTCACTATAAGGTTACTGAGAAAGCGGATTAAAAGACCAAATGATGTTATATTAGGATACCTAGAGCCATATAAGTCTAAGGATTTCCAATATTTATACTTTTTGTATTAGATGAAATGTGCTTTCACTGTAGTTCAGTTTGACTCATTACCAAGAGGAAAAAACATCCTATAGCTTAAGTTCTTACAGGAGTAACTCGGGCTGAACAGATCCAACAAATAAAATAATTTTATAATATTTATTAGATATTATAAAATCACTTACCATAATTATGACACACAACTCTACATATCAGTGTCACCACATGATCATAGAGCTTGAATAAGTCTGTATAGCTGGAGTTTCTAAAAGAGTTTCTAAAAAAATGGTTACATTTTTAAATCAGGCCAGAATAATTGTGGAACAACGCATTTTCAACAAACAAGACAAAGTCTATTACCATTTAAAAAAAACAAAAACAAAAAACAACAAAAATTAAAATATTCCTCTCTAAAGCATATACAGAAAAACTTCATGCGTCTCCTAAGACAGATTTAAAAAATTTTCACTAAGCACTAAATGATCTCCGACGACATTACACTTCAAACATACTTTACAAAACATGTGGAACTCTCGGGTCATCACCTATGTCACTCCCAGAATCGTAGCAAACCAAAATAAAACTTTATAAATTTGGAGTGCTTCTTCAGTACATTTATGTCTTGCATGATTTTTTTTCCTTCTCTCTCCTTATCTTTTCTTCCCTCTGTAAAGCGTTGCCTTGTGTTTGAATAGTGCTATACAAATACATTTGATTTGATAAACTTAGTGCATTGTGTAGGTCAACGAGGAACACAAGACTAATGCTGACAAGTGATTTGAAATGTTGACACGAGTGATTAAACAGTAGACAAAATTACAAACTGTACAAACTATAGGTTTGATTTCTGGCATGTAAAGGACAAATGCACATCATTGTATCCAGATACTCCTCGCTCTCTGTATTATAAAACTCTTAGCTTATGGTAATCATCTGTGTCTTTTAATATCTTTTTTTGAGCTACCCGTTTCTTGTCAGACACACATGTACACTTTTACTCCATGTCATTATTCTCACCTCATTCAAAAACAATAATAAATGGAAAAAATCTATTAAAGCAAAAATAATTAAAGGCTGAAAATTTTGAGAATGTCTTTCCATCAGCTTCACCCACTCACATGTACATTTTAATAGCTTTTTTGTTCTATTTCTATTTATTTATGCTAGTGTCATTCATGATGATTCACTGAATAGCTCAGTTTCCCTGATGAGCGCCACTTAAGCAGTAAAAGACTGTGACTTGTTAACCTGCACTTGACCCATGATGCAGCCTTCCCTGCTTCCCTTACAGCCGTTCATTAAAGGTGTCCTCCATGTGTGCTGAGTTTTGTAAACTGTACCATTTTCTCAGTATGTGGGTTGGAAATGCTGTGCAGTGCCACATAAAGTGGGGCACCCGCTCGTCCTAAGTGTAACACAAGCTTTGCTGTGTCGTTGGGCAGGTGGAGTACCAGTGTGAGGGTTTCCTGGAAAAGAACAAAGACACGGTGAATGAAGAGCAAATCAATGTGATGAAAGCCAGCAAGGTGAGACACACAAACACCAACAATGAAAATATGTTTTGTTGTATGTAATCAGCCATATGTAAGCCTTTAAAACACATTGGACTACAAGAACTGTGAAGCATCCACTGACATATACGTCTGCTGCTCCTGCAGAGATGTGCCACCTGGTCTCTGTGTGGAAAAAATAGAAAGTTGTTTATTGGCCAAACATGCTGTTCAACTTAAAGTATACGGGAACAGCGCCCTCTACTGGTGAAGAGGATAGTGACACTAGCAGAGATAAATTCTCAGTTAAGATAAGATAAGATGACCTTTATTAGTCCCACACGTGGGAAATTTGTTTTGTCACAGCAGGAAGTGGACAGTGCAAAAGTTATGAAGGACAATTAGAATAAAATAAAATAAGAATAAATACAGTACACAACTGTACAGAATAGAATAAAAATAGAATACTATATACAGTAGAATAAAATAGAATAAAATATACAATAGGATAAAAATAGAATTCAAATGCTATATACAACAGAGTGAAAAATACAACGGTGCCAGAAAGATTATTGCACATTTGTGTTATTGCACATTTGTGGATGTGTGTGTATGATCAGTTAAAGTCTTTGTTGTGGAGTCTGACAGCAGTGGGGAGGAAAGACCTGCGAAATCTCTCCGTCCCACACCGTGGGTGCCGCAGTCTCCCACTGAAGGAGCTGCTCAGTGCTGTCACAGTCTCATGCATGGGGTGGGAGATGTTGTCCAGCAGGGATGACAGCTTAGCCACCATTCTCCTGTCACTCACAACCTCCACTGGGTCCAGAGGGCATCCTAGAACAGAGCTGGCCCTTCGGATCAGCCTGTTCAGTCTCTTCCTGTCCCCAGCAGAGATGCTGCTTGTGTAGGTAGTTGTGTAGGTTTTTACTTGCATGTGGCACAAAAAGCTAAATGTGTGCCACACATTTATCCTGAATGCAGGATAGATTCAAGTTTGACACACGAAAGACCTTTCTGCAACTTTATACCTGAGTTAAGGACTTCAGTTAAATGTAAGTATATGTTATAGTAGATCACAAAACCTTACAGACTGTACTGTTTTAGATGCAGCAGTACTCAGAGACCCAGTTTTTCTACACACATAGCTGCAAGTCCAAGTTAGTTAGATTGCAGCTGAATTAACGTCACGTGTGTGTTTGTGTGTGTGTGTGTTTTGGTCTTGGCTGGAGATCACTGTGTAAAACCCTGTTGGGTTAAAAGGGGCCTAAGCCTTTAAATCCTCTTCGCTGTTTTGGCTACATACACACACACACACACACACATGTACACACAGAAACACACACGCAGAGTTTATTGAAGTGTGTTTGTTTAAAATTCTCACAGTGACCTTCGGCTGTTCCTTTATAGACCTTTTCAGCAAAGCCAGAAGTGGGTAAGGGTTGAAATATAGATATAGTCCGCTCTAACATCTAACAAGACCTTTTCACTCTCACACACAGATTTGTACTCTTATAGTTGCCATGGAAATCAGGGGCATTAAAGCAATTGGGGTTGACCTCTTAATGAGATTTAGTCAAATTAAGGTTCTCTGCCAAGCTTATCCCATCATTCTTAATATTTCTGTGTGTGCGTGTTTGTTTTTACTGAGCTAATACTTAATATGAATATGAATACATATTTATAATATTGCAATTAACTAAGGATCACGCTGTCTAAAAAACAGCCTTCTATTCATCTGTAATATTGTCTGTATCTGCGTCTAAAACCAGCTCTTAAACCAGCCCTCAACAGCCAGTAAAACTGAAATGATTCATAAACATTTAGCTGCTAGCTGTTTGTGTAGTTTAACACATTAACAGATAAAGTATCATAAAGACTCTGAAGAATCTGCATTTCTGCTTTAGAAGTTCTCTCATCTAGAAATGCACTTCGGCACACTGAATGCCATCTTCTCTCCAATCTTTCAGAAGATTTCAGGCTCTTCAACTCTTAGCATAAAATCCTAAATTATTATGGCCTGTGTCTTACTCTCTAGTTTTATTGTTTTGTCAATGTTGACAAAGTATTGTTAAAAAAAAATTAATTCAAAAATTGCAGAGATTTTGGATGTTGTTCTACAACAAAACAGTTGAGAAACGTGTGCGCACAGCATCAGATAAGCAGCGTTTGGGAAAACTTCACTTTTTCTTTGCATTTAAAGCTTTCATCCACCTCACTGTGACAGGGAAGCCTGTTTCACGTTACATTTGTTTGCAATTTTTTAAAAAGGTGTCATCTCTTAAACTTTCATTTTCCAACAACCCAAATGAGATGTCTTTGCAGGAATTGGGTCTGAATGCAGCCACCTTTCAACCACAGATGTGTTTTATACTGCATGTCTGCTGGATGTCAATGAAAATGTTTTCGTTTTGTTTTTTAAATCATGGTTCCTTCCATCCATTTCAGCTTCATTTGTCTTCCTGGTTTTCTTTTGCTTTCCATTTGAATCATAGTTGTGTGTGATCACTTTGGATGGGGGAAGATCGTGATTTAGAAACTGACCTTTAGGGTTTTTTTGACATTTGGCTTTCCTTTTTAACCTTTCATTGTGGGGTTTTTTGTAATTGTGTCTCCATATGTTGTCCATGTATGTTTGGTTCTGTCCTCATCATGACAACCTTCACTGCCAGCAGAAGGTAAACACAAGCGTTCTTACAACGCTAGTCTGCCTGTAGCTCTTCATTTAGCTCCTTTTTCTTTGACTTTCCTCCTTCTTTGTCTCTCTCTCTCTCTCTCTGTGAGTTAATACACTCTAACAGCACTGAGGAGATTTGAGTTTTGTGTATGCCTTTGTTTGCTGCATGGAACGCACTAAAGGGGGGATTCAACATTGAAAATAAAGGGATGAAGGAAGGAAAGTATTTTTATCTGAGAGCGAGCAGCACGTAAAGCCTTTGTGGATGTGGCTGTCCTGCTTAATGATGCTGGTTAGAAGCAGCATGGCACTGCAGCGACACATAACACAGCATCCTCCTCATATAACCTTCATGTCATATGGAACATGACATGTTCGTGATATTATTTCATGGCATAATGATGCCGTACACTCATATATGGCCACTGCATACTGTCATATATGACTAAACTTAACCTTTTAATTACATTTGTTTGTAAAGCATTGTAACAACTCTGACTGTGACTGAATTTAACAAAAACGTATTAACAAATCGACCAATCTTTTCACTCTTCTACTTAAACTCTCAAACTGCGTTTGAGCTGGGGGTTTGTTTTTGGGGTTTTTTTTTTTTTTTGGGGGGGGGGGGGGGGGGGGTTGTCCGTAGAAGTTGTGATTAATTAACTCACTCTGATGTCTCCACACTGCATTTGTAAATTTAAAACGTACAAGTCCAACTCCAAAAAAGTCGTAAATAAAAAGAGAATGTAATCATTTGCAAATCTCATAAACCCATATTTTATTCAGCCAAAACCAGTGTTGGGTAAGTTACTTTAAAAAAGTAATTAATTACTAATTACTTAGTCAATATTGTATTTAAAATACTTATCTAATTACTGTGTCAGAAAAGTAACTTAATTACTCAATAAGTAATTTAACTAAATACTTTTTAAAATCCCTATAAACCTTGAGTGGACAAACAATAGAAATTAAACTCTTAAAATAATAAATACATGTTTTTTTAAAGACGGAGACTCTACAGTACGCAGCGGTAGCATCTCTTCCACAATATAGGCTGCAATCATTTTTTAACCCTGGAGAACCCATGGGGTCAAATTTGACCACATGGTTTCCCTAGAAAACCAATGGGGTCGGCTCTGACCCCATGGGTTCTCCAGGGTTAAGCTCACCTTCAGACGCTTTCTGTGCTGCTGAAGTAAAATCAGGTTTGCCTGCTTAGCAGGAGTTGCCGCGGTGTTATCCATGGATGATGAACAAGAATCACTCAGAAGTGTTCGTCTATGCTCTCGTGTCAGGCGCGTCAGTAGATTACTCGTGCTATTAACAGTGGCCGATAGTTTTTTCTCCCCAGGACATAGCTTACATATTACTGTAATATTCTTGTTTCAGAAAAGTGAAGAGACGGGAATATGTCCATTTCATAAAACAGCCACACGCTTCAGCCGAATCCGACATCTTCCGCTTTAGAATACGACTATGCAGCAAACTGGCGCGAAATGACGTGCAGCTGCACTACAGCGATGTTAAAGCAGCAGAGTTTACTTCTACGTTTAGAAGATATCATTATTTAATTTCAATAATTTATTCAGCGAGTTTAATTATTTTACAATGTAACGCAAGTACATTGTAAGTAACTGTAATTAAAATACCTAAAAATGAACAGTATTTAGTTACTCTACTTTTTCAGTGGAAAAGTAATTTAATTACCCAACACTGGCCAAAACATATCAAATGTGCCAAGATAAGAAAAAAAAAAGTTTACCACAACCGTCTGTAAGCGTCTGCGAGTCCAGGGTCTTCTTTGGTGTATTTTACACTTCATAATGTTCGAAGTGTTTTCAGTTGGTGAAAGGTCTGGACTGCAGCCAGGCCAGTTCAACACCAGGACTCTTCTACTACGAAGCCATGCTGTTGTAATAACTGTATGTGGTTTAGCATCAGCTTGCTAAAATATGCAAGGCCTTCCCTGAAAAAGACATCATCTGCATGGGAGCATATGTTGCTCTAAAATGTGGTAAAATCTTTCAGCACTGATGGTGCCTTTCCACATGTGCAAGCTGCTAATTTCACTGACTATACCGCACCTCCATATTATCAGGGAGTGCTGAATAAGTCAGATGGCACGTCTCCTTTTTAGTTCGGACTGCAGAACAGTTTTCCACTTTGCCTCAGTCCATTTCAAATTAGCTTCGGCCCAAAGAAGACAGTGGACTTTATGGCTCGTGTTCACATACAGCTTCTTCTTTGCATTATGGAGCTTTATGGATATCACAGACAGATTTCTGGATGTGTTCCCGAGCCCATGCATTGATTTTATGAGAGAATCGTGCATGATTTTAATGCAGTACCGCCATAAGCATCCAGTATTGATATTTCTGGCTTTGGCCCTTGTGATTTCTTCAGATTCTCTGAATTACTTCATATTATGTACTGTAGATGATGAGATATTCAGTATCTTATGTTGAGGACCATTATTCTGAAATTCTTCCAGAATTTGTAGAAACAGTTTTTTGTAGAGTGGTGAACCTCTGGCCGCTTTTACTTCTGAGAAACACTGCCTCTCTAAGATGCTCATTTTTTAAAAATAAAAACCATGTTGCTGATCTGATGCCAGTTAACCTGATTGTTATTATCCTTCAGCTGTTTCTTTTTAGTACCGCTTTACTTAACAGCCTTTTGCTGCACCGCTTCCAACCTTTTATAGACGTGTTGCTGCCTTGTCAAATTCAAAATGAGCCAATGTTTTTTCACGATATAGTAAAATCTCTCAAATATCTAAACACTTGATACATTTTATATGTGCTGTTGTTAGTAAAATATGGGTTTATGAGATTTGCAAACACAGTGTCCAAACATTTTTCGGAAATGGGGTTTTACAGTAAGTCCTCATAGTGATGGTTTTCAGTGTCGCAAAAATAGAGCTGCTGTCCTGCTTTGTAAGCCAGTATGCACTGCACGGTAAGTAAGAAAAATCAGAACGCATGGCAGCATAAAAAAAATCATTTGTGATTTGTAGGAGTTGAACTAAAGCCTAATTACTGAAACAAAATGAAATATCAGTAAGTCAGTATTATCTGCAGTGTGTGATGCCATGCACAAATGTAGGAATGATGCATCATTGCAGTCGCCGTGTTCCTCAGGGGGAGCTGGACCTCCTAAAGTACGTTTGTCTATGGAGGCAAAGGCAGAGGCTGTTTGGTTTGTTTTAGATAGTAGACGTGTGTTTACAATATTGGATACTGCTAAATTAGAATGACCCAAATGCTTATGTTAGATATAAGCCTTTGTTTATGAACTTTAAGTCATCTAAAAAGAAGGATTGCTTATTGTGATATATTAAATTAAACATATTTGGGACAGTAAGATTTCAGACAGTAAGATAAGTTCTCACATGTTCAACTTTTAGTATCTGTGTTTTTATTTATTTATTTATTATTTCCACTGGGACATTGAAAAGCAGCAGAAAAGTGTGGTATTGTTTATCAAACCACATAACAACCAGTAATCAGAATCCCTGAGCAATATGGCAGCAGCAGAGATGCATCTTATCGTTGAAGATTCATGTCACTATCAGCTGTTAACTATGAGTGGACTGTTGTTTTTAGTTTGACCTGCTGGTGGAGCTGTTCCAGGACGAGGAAAAGGCAACCAGCCCCACTGGTCAGGTCCAGGGAACCGGGGGCCGCACCCGTCTCAGCATCAAACCCGACAAGAGCCGGGACACGAGCAGCAAAGAGCACAAGAAGACTGTCGGCTGTCAGGTGGCTGTCTCACTCTTAGCTGGACGTGTAACTTTGACACTCTGTGTGGTATTTGTGTGGGTGTCCGTGGGCATTAGGCGTGGACACGTAAGTTTGTGAATGCGATAACTCCAGAACGAGGTGACGTAAGAGTTTCAAGTTGTTATCATAGGCGTATCTACTAGGAGACTGAGGCGAAGCACAAGCAGTTGCCAGTATTTTATCTTTCTTATGAGTTTATTTTGGGAAATCTGAAGCCTGTTAATTGTGACTTAATGAACTTTAAAGACTTTCATCTTAATTTTACAAAAGGGATTTAGGTCATGATGGTGATGATGATCCTCTCTTGTAGTTTCGTAACTCTCTACAAATGCTGATGGACACTTTGAACGCGACCACTCCTCACTACGTACGCTGTATCAAACCCAATGACTTCAAGTTGGCCTTCTCGTGAGTTTCAGCGTTGTTTTATAATCTGCTGTTTTTGTAGGAAGATTTATCTCTTTTTCAAGTTCTCTGTTTAAATTTTAGACACCAGTAACACTGCATGTTTATGCAGTGTTTTATTGTACAAAACTGTGTATACATGATTCACATTGGCTGTGGTTATTCGATATTGGCAGGTTTGATCCCAAACGTGCAGTGCAGCAGCTCAGAGCCTGTGGCGTCCTGGAAACCATCCGGATCTCTGCTGCAGGCTTCCCATCGAGGTACTGATGCACCCCAGCAACACTGTGACTGACTCACACTGTAAACGTCTAATTATTTAATGTGTGTTCATATAGAAGAAATATAACATTTGCATAGCAGAAGGGCAGTGCAAGCAGTTGGATCAGCTGAAGTGATGAGATATTCGACTGAATTAACTCACTCAAATAGACATAGACACGGTGATGAGTCTCAAAAATGCTGTCACTGCTCATCTCACTGTGTGTGTGCACAGTTCTTACTTTCCCCAGAAAATCCAGGAGATGTGTAGAGGTGATAATAAAGGTGAAAAGGAGTTGAGGAAAGCAAAATCAAAACCAAAACATAGTGTATTAAATAAATTTTAAAGTAAAGAGACGACTATACAACGAAAAGCAAAACTTCACACACCCAGCACTACTGAATAAATTGTTTTACATATCAAAATGTAGACAGTTTAGTACCATCTCCCTCAATGTGATGCTCAATGTAAAAAAAAAAAAATTCAAAATAACTTCTCCTTAGATCTAAGAGTCTGCCGACCAAAACTCCAAATACTTGAATCTTTCCAGCTTTTGGTACTTGAAGTATTTCAGAGGAAAATTTGATAAATTGAAAGGATCAGATTGTAAGCGTCTGTGTTTGTTTGTCAGATGGACGTATCAGGAGTTCTTTAGCCGTTACCGAGTGCTGATGAAGCAGAAGGACGTCCTTGCTGACAAAAAGTTGACCTGCAAGAACGTTCTGGAGAAATTAGTGCAGGTCAGATAGCTTGCTTCATTTTACAGTTCTCTGTTATAAAACAACAGATCAAAACAACTTTTAAATCATGATTGAGTTTCGTTTCACCTCTGATCACTGCTTCTTTTGTTCCTCAGGATCAGGATAAATATCAGTTTGGTAAGACTAAGATCTTCTTCAGAGCCGGTCAGGTGGCTTACTTGGAGAAGCTGAGGGCAGACAAGCTGCGTGCCGCCTGTATCCGCATCCAAAAAACCATCCGCTGCTGGTTGGCACGCAAGAAGTACCTGCGCAAGCGCAGTGCCGCCATTACCATACAAAGGTTCACCAGAGGATACCAGGCCCGCTGGTGAGAACTGTGGCACTTAACATTTTATCCCGCTAAAAACTAGAGGTGTACAGAAATTGAAATCCTGACTCTTGCTTCTCCTCAGCCTGGCCAAGTTCTTGCGCCGCACTCAGGCAGCCACTATCATCCAGAAGTACCAGAGGATGTACGTGGAGAGGAAACACTACAAGCAGAAGCAGGCAGCCGCTCTGGCCATGCAAACCATCCTCAGAGCTTACATGGCCCGGCAGAAGTATCAGGCGGTGAGTCATGAAAACACTCCTGTTTTTAATATTATATTCTGTTATTCTATGTTTGCACAGTTTTCAGTGGACAGAGGGAAGTGCAATTTTTCTCAAATTCACTTTAATGTACTCGTATTTCTTTTCCTCTCTATCACTGCCTTTGTATGTGGCTGTAGCTGTTGCGGGAGCATAAGGCGGTAATCATTCAAAAGCACATTCGTGGCTGGTTGGCCCGGTGCTGGTACAAGCGCTGCCTGGAAGCCATCGTCTACCTGCAGTGCTGCATCCGCAGGATGAGGGCCAAGCGTGAGCTGAAGAAGCTGAAGATTGAGGCTCGCTCAGTCGAACACTTTAAGAAACTCAACAAAGGCATGGAGAACAAAATCATGCAGCTGCAGAGGAAGATTGACGAGCAGGTAACACGTTGACCTGTCGTGTTATTTATTTATTTATTTTGTTCTCTATGAGGGTTTTTATTTAGCTTAACTTTTATCCTGTACACCCAGAGCAAGGAAAACCGGTTGGTCAACGAGAGGCTAGTCGGCCTGGAGAATTCCTACACAGTGGAGAGCGAGCGAATGCGCGGCGAGCTGAGCCGGCTGCGCGGGGTGGAGGAGGATGCCAAGAACAAAGCCAACCAGGTGTCCTCTCTGCTGGAGGAGCTGGAGAGGCTGAAGAAGGAGCTGAGTGCCACGCAGCAGGAGAAGAAGACCATCGAGGACTGGGCGCAAAGTTACAGGGACGAAATGGAGAAAGTAAGACAGGAGCCACTGACACATCTCTGTGCACCATGAATATATAGCATCTTCATATTTCTCTTCATTGTCATCCACTTCTTTCTCTTCCTTTTTTAATTTCCACATATTTTGGTTGCATACTGAACGCTCGCTTGCTGCGGATGAATTTAATCACATCACTTTTCTTTCTCTGCCTCTCTTTCCCCTCCTCTTTCTCATGTCTCTGAGACTACTTCAAAAATCTGTAGTCTCAGATTTGAAACTAGAATCAACAGTGACCCCTAATAAGTAAAGTCCCCGGTAGTCTCCAGGAGAAATATATCTTGTTTATCACAAAACTGTGTGTCCTTTTTTGCTTGACTACACATATTGGCAATTCAGGAGCCAGAGCAAACCGGGGGGAGAGGGGCACATGGTGGTCTCAGAGGGCAGTATTGCCCCAGGGCAGGTGAGCACAGGACAGTAGTGATTTAGTGAGACAGCTGGTATGTGTGTGTGGTTTTCTCTAGTTTACATTGCTTTGTCTTTCTTTACACTGTTGCCAGTGAAGGCTATTAGACTGAAGACCCAAAGAGTTGTGATAGTTTCGTATTTTTAATTTTCTTTTTGCTCATTAGGCCAAAGTACTGTTAGCGGGTTGAGCTACTGTATCAAAGATACATATTTTTTTTTGTTATTGTTTTTACTTATGTTTAGTTTCCCTTAGAGTGAAATCCCTCCAAAAATACTGATGTGCTTTTTGCAGGACATAGATTTAGGTCTAAAGGGACGTAAGTGTTGGAAATGTTGCTTTTAAATAGAAAAATAACACACACCACTACACACAGTTGAGTTGACTCCCCTGTTGCAAAGAGACATTGGAGAACAGCACAGACCGAGTCAGACTCATTGCAACGCTATCATAACATCTCTCATTACATTTCATTTCTTGAGATTATTCTCACAAATCTAAGAGTCTAGTTTAAAAAAAATCTCAGCAACAAATGTGTCCCACACAATATGTTCTGTAAGAAAGGTTTAATCATTTGTGGTATAAGGATCACATTTGTGTGTTTTTAGATGGTGGCAGAGCTGAAGGATCAGAACGGGCTGCTGAAGAAAGAGAAGGACGACTTGAATCGGTTGATTCAGGAACAGAGTCAGCAGATGACAGGTACGCATCACCGCATACATTTAAGTTACATCCAACAGCTCCGTTAATTTCATCTTTGCAAAGTTTGAAACAACTTGTTCTTCATGTTTTACCCCTCAGAGAAAATGACTCGTGCCATAGCAGAGGAGACTCAACAGCTGGAGACCGACCTGAACGAGGAGCGTTCTCGCTACCAGAATCTCCTGAGCGAACACCTTCGCCTCGAGGAGAAATACGACGACCTCAAGGAGGAGATGGCTCTTTCTTCGGTGAGCAACACATTTGCTCATGTACTGCGAACAATGAGCCACATTTCTACACCTTTGTATAAATGTTAAGCTTCCAGAAAAGGTGAGAACAGCAGAAATACTGACTCTTCATAGACTCTGTGGAAGGCAGATGCTTGGTAGTGTTCAGTGCCTAACTGCACTTTTAATCTGCAAGCGCAGCAGAGTGAGTGCGAGTCAATACTTGTTCAAATTAAAAGGCTTATTTCCTCCTTTGTCCTCAGAACGTCTCCAAGCCTGGCCACAGGAGAACAGATTCTACCCACAGCAGCAACGAATCAGAGTACACGTACAACTCCGAGTACGCCGAGTTGGAAGACGGTACCCGTGGCCGCGAAGTAAGAAAATTAATATTAAGCAGAGTCAAGTTAAAAAGTGTGACCTGAAGATGGAGTTTCAACCATTAGGGAAACAAATCATTAAAGTTAAAGTGAAGCATAACCCTAACTGGAATACAAGTTAGGAGATGTTTTAATATTAGTGTTTGAAAATGTTATTATAGTTGATGTTTATGTGCTTTAAGCATTTGCATTTCAATACGTTTCATGTGGCACATTCGTAATCATTCTTCTCACATGCAGGATGTGACACGAGGAATCGACACCTCGCTAACTCTCAAGCTGCAGAAACGTGTCACAGAGCTGGAGCAAGACAAGCAGTTGCTGCGCAACGAACTGGAAAACCGAGAGGAGCAGCTGCAGCGGGCTAGTGCCATGGTACCTTCACCCATTTTCACTGCACTCACTGAAAAACAGATGATCTAAAACCAAATGTTGAAAGGTCTGTTAACATGCAGTTCAGTCAGATAATGGATATTTGAGATGATATAGAATATAATTAGAGCTGGTTCAGGTTCAGGTCTTCCTCAATACTTATAAAATAACTTTGACTGTTATGGTAAAAAAATACAACACAGACCAAAATCGCCTACATGAATAATTATCACTACAGATTAAAAGTATATAAACGTGTTTTTGTTTCAGGCTCGTGGGGCTGAGCTGGAGTACGAGTCCCTGAAGGTAAGTAACATGACCATAGGTGTCCTAACCTCCACTCACTCCTCTGAATGACATCATCAATGCTTCTTATACAGCAAATTAAAACAAAGTCTAATTTTCTGCTTGTATTTCTGACTGTAACTTCATCTTTCAGCGTCAGGAGCTTGAGTCAGAGAACAAGAAGCTGAAACATGACCTGGAGGAGATGAGGAAAAGTCTGCTCGGTAATGCTGCTACAGGTGCCGGTGCTCCGGGCTCGCCAGCTTACAAGGTGCTCCTGGAACAGCTCAATGCCTCTTGTGAGGAACTGGAGGTCCGCAAAGAGGAGGTGCTGATCCTGCGCTCCCAGCTGGTCAGTCAGAAGGAGGCCATGCACCACAAGGTAGAGACAGCACTTGATATTCTTTATTTTGTTCACATTCAATTAGAGAAAAAAAAGGGGGGGTCTTGTGTTTGGCATGTTGTCATGTTTTACAAGGTCTCATAACTGTGAAGGTGGATGAAATGCTGCTTTTTTACATCCACCTTCTCATATTTGTGTGTTTTCATCCCTGTCTGCGTTTGTTGTTGTTGTTAGTAAGCAAATAACAAAAAAATTGGTCAACTCTATTGACCCAAAGACTTTTTTTCTAATTTTAATTTATAACTCTTGTTGTGTTTAAAACTAAAACTTCATTGAGCTTAGGATCGTAAAACGAGTCTTTATTCGACACGTGAACTCTTTTTTGGGGGTAAAATCATTGTTCACACTGCGTATTGACAATGCTTCAACCTGTCCATCGTGTCTAACTGCTCCGTCTCCACCTTCTCTCCTCCATTCATGCTTCCCCACAGGATGAGAAGGTACAGTTGAAAAATGGCATCAACCACGAGTATTTGACATGTTTTTTTCATGGTCTGTGCTGTGTATGAAACATCCTCAGGCATCTCAGTGAAACACAGAATTACAGCATTTATTCTGGTTTCCATTTACAGCGAGGACGCTATCAGCAATCAAAAATAACATAAAACAACTGCTTTCCTGATTCAGTTGTCTTTTATTGTCTTTTATTCTGCATTAGTTTAACTTTGTGGAATGAAGAGATGCGACTCGCTGCCATTGTCTGCTTTCACACACTCAGTGAAACACATTAAGTCCTGTTCTCTTGAAGCTGTGTGAAAATTTGTAACCTAAATTGAAGACTAAAGTAGAAAAGTCAAAGAAGTTACTGATATTTCCGTGTGGAGCAAGTATGACCGGTTATAAAATGCAAAGTTAAGTAAGTGGGTAAGAATCTGAAAATAAGTGAGAAATCCTTTGCTAAAGATAACTGAATCAATGTAGCTTAATATTGGATAGACCCTCAATGGCCACTTTGTTAGGTACAAAGATGTTTAACTGCTTGTTAAACAAATATCCAACCGACCGCATTACAGCAGCTCAGTGCCTTTAGGGGTGTAGACAAAGTCAAGACAGCCTGCTTAATTTTAAGCTGATATACGTAAAATTACTAGTGAAAATACTTTATACTTTATTTTAATACCTAATAAAGTATAATACTTTATTAATCCCTGAGGAAATTATGTTCAGAAAATTCAGTATTTGGTGTAAAATAACAGGAAAGCATGTACCCATTGTGCACACTTTAGGCACTTTAGTACCACTTGAGCATCATTTAAATGTGTGGCCAGTGAATCTGTGATCAGTATAGATGTGCTAAAAAGTAACAGTTTAAGTAGACATAAGTAATAGATTTAAAAAATTCATATTTGGCTACAATTACATGTGTAGAGTTAGTGGAGCGTTATATAATATATAAATATTTACCTGAATATAATGGATATCTGACTGCAGTATGGAGGTTCTGCTTTTAAATGTTAATATGAATTCAGGGTTTAAGCCGCCTTTAACTCTAACTGTTCAATACAACATAATGAGGTGTAAACAGATCTAAATCACTTTAATATCAGATCAAGTTAAGATTTATGAGGAGACTGGGGCTCATCTGACACCAAGCAGTATTTATGTGTATTTATTTATAACTCAAATTAAAGGATACAATACTATAATTACAAAATTAAAAGAAAGGAAAAGAACAGATAATTAAAAGAAGTAAAATTAGAGAATCAAGACATAATAGTCATATTTATAATCAGACACTGTCTTCACCTGTGTATTGTACATTTGTCTTGTCCTGTGTGTGTGTGTGTGTGTGTGTGTGTGTGTGTGTGTGTGTGTGTGTGTGTGTGTTGTACTTCAGTATGAAAGCTCCCTGCAAGTTGAAACTGTGGTTTTTCAATAATATGAGTTTGTCATGAATACTTGAACAAAATTGATTGAAGGCCGATAACCGCAGTACTGTAGATGCAAATATTATATGTATTAGATATACATATATTCTGGCTACCAGTGTCTCATTAGGTGAATGGTTCTTAGTCATGTATCCCAAAAAACATCAAAACTTTTGATCACAAGTGACAAGTATTGTTTCTCTATTGTCTCTTCGCTTATTTCCAGGAGACCATGACAGAGCCTTCAGTGTATAAAGATGACGTGTCCAAACTGAAGGACGACGAAGTCAAGCAAGCTTACGTAGGCCTCAAAGACACCAACAGGTACTTTCTTACAGCCACTTCTCTTCCTCACCTCCATGTCTTTACTCATTGTCCTCCACTGACTCACATCAACCTTTGTATGCTCTAGTGCCATTATGATACCGTGTATGTGTGAGCGCTGTGTGTGTGTGTGCGATATGTGTGTGTGAAACCCTGTTTGTCCTGTCAGATCTCCTAGGTTCATGCGTCAGCAGCTGGAAGTCAGTGATCTCCTGAGTAGGCTGAGGTAACCAATGAGACGTGGCCGATGCATCGTGGAGCAGAGCATGCATGGCCACGCTGTCGCTGAAATACTGGGTTATAAATGACAGATGTTACTGCAGCTGATTTCAGTCTGTAGTGCTGATGAAAGCTTGAGCGGCAGAGCGTAACGTTTTTTTGGCCCTTAAAAGCATGATGAATAACGCGCCTGTTTTCATTATCACGGCGTCAAATAATGCTGCCGGCGTGTCTTACCCAACTCATTGTTAGTTTTTCCTAAAACTAATGCGTTTAGTGTTGAAACCAAACCTGCCAGTAAAACTGAAAGGGAAAAATGAAGGAGAAAAGAAAAGTTCACATCATTTTGGTATATTGTGGGCCTGATCTGTTATTTCTTCTTACTGATTGGAAACTAGCTGACTGATTAGGTTTAGTGTTATTTATTTGCAAAGTGTGCTGATTGGATTTGAAAAATATAACGGATAGAAAAATGTTACAGAAATAATTGAACAAAAAAATCCTTTAATGGATTAAAAATAGTTCAGGAAATGTGTGAAATGGAACATTTGAACTTCCTTCTGAGACTCAAAACATTTAGTAAATACTGAAAAAAATCGATGTTATTTTTATATTAATTTTTTAGTTTTGAACTTGTTTGGAAAATATAATACTGCTGCATCTGTCTGCCCTTTAGAGTAATAAATAAACAATCATAGCTCATGAAGACATTTTCATTACAATGAACTATGATGAGGATGAAAGAACTTTATTAGGATAAACTAATCTAGTCCCCTAATTTTCTGTCTTTAATACTATATGCATAGGACTGACTTCTAACGTTTAAAAAAAGAAAGTGAAAAAAAGTTTTAAAAAGTGAAGTAGGACGTGAAGACATTTTCTGGGTGAGTAACCCTTCAGCTTCCTAAAGCAGGTCTTTGTAACTTCTTGTACATAATGGTGGACAGACGGCAAAAACGGCATATTTGATGCGCAGGAGTGAGAACACGCTGCAAAATAAAATATTAGATTCTGTTTAGACCTAACAGAAAGAGGACATTGTGTATATTTAACTGTATTTACTGACATCAAGAATATTTATGTGGCTCATGAGGGAAGTGAGAAAATGATTTGCATGGGTCAAACTGTTCAGCATGAACCGGAGCAGAGTTTCTTCTTCTGTCTTCTCTTTAAAACAAAGAGTTCTGTAACTTTAATGGCTCTACAGTTGTTGTGACTTTATCTCTGTATTCACAGTGCTGTAGTTACAGCAGGACCTGCTTCACATAACAGCATGAAACTATCTGAGCAGCGAGGGAGACGGCTTTGAGTTTCGGTTTGACTTTTACGCCCAAAGTGACTAACCGTGCCACAGTTTAAATCCCGATGTAGAAGAGCTTCAGCCTCAGCTTTATAGAAGGAGTTTGGCATGAATGGTGCATGAAATGATTAATTTATGTTTTAATTGTTTTCATTATTAGGCTAAAACAGCGATGCACAGCGTACTTGTGAGGAAGCGTGCGTTTACACACAACCACAGACTGTATATAAAGGAGGGAGGCAGCAAGGAAGGAGATGCAGAAGTGGCTGCGTTTGCAAACATTTGACTCCTGTTTACAAACAAAGTTACTGTAGAGAGAAATCTATTGGAAAATGGCCATTTTTTTGTTTTTTGTCTCAATCACTTGGTTCAAGTCTTATTATTATTCATATCTTATATGATGCACATGTTGTAATTTGTCTTCATCAGGGGTACCTTCTGAGTTTTTGAGACGTTATCACTGTGATTTCCCCAATCCACTCTCCAAAAAAACAAAATAAATTACACAATACATTGCAAGAAAAAAATACCTGATGTAGCAAATATGACAAAAATTAAAGCTCATGTTTATAAATGAAATATTAATTTGCAATCTTTTTAAAAATTTTGTCACAAAGTTCAACACACAATTTTCCATTTTCAAAAAATGTAAATTTTCTGGTAAGTATTATTTAATGGTTCAGGCTTTAAAGGGTTAATTAGATTTGACCCTTGCTCATCCAATTTCAAAACACGAAGATAGTAAAGGCCAAAACACTCAGACGTCACAGCAGGGCTTCCATCTTTTATATACAGTCTGTGTGCACAACTAAAATGGAAAAGGGTAAAATGTTACAATCTCTGTATTTTAAAATGTTAAATCAATTAACTTTTCCTCATAATATTTTTACTGGCTTCAGAACAGTGCAGACATTAGGCCTCATTCACAAACCTGCGCCTGAACATTTCAAACGTTTCGTGCAGAAATCCCAAATTCATCCATATTTTTTCCTGAAAGCTGGTTTACAGCAGCCTCAGACAATCATGAGGGCCTTTCTGTCTCACACACATTTTTGCAGAAAGCGTAACATATTAGGGTGGCTTTATTAAAAAATTAATAATCCAAGCATATTTGGCACAATTAATTTAATAGAGATCATCCTAATTGACAATTAACATCGCCTCTTTACTAAATGCTACTTCAGGATAATAAATGGCTTTGGGTGATGGATCAGGTGGTGCTCGTCCTTCACCCGTTTCCTCCTTTTTCTTCTGGTCTGTTTCCAAGTTTTCACAGCAGCTCTAATGTCGAAACTTTTGCCCATGTCACCTTTCGCTCCGAGTCTCTGGAGACACAATATTTACTGCCTCAGTTATTGCAGTCCAAGCTTTTCACTCCTAAGGAAACACTTCAGAAAAGTGTGCCTTCTCTGGCTTCTACCTCAAAGCTCACACTCCCTTTACTTTTTTTTTCTTTTTTTTTTAGCAACCGTGCTTCCCTTTTCACTCTCAACTTCATAGAGAAACGGAGTATGACAGTTTCTAGACAGCAAAAAACAGCCACATGCCATTCAATTTAGAATGATTTGGATTTGCACACGGAGGCGATGGGAGCTAAATTTGAAAGTAATCTTGCAAGTGTAAACATTACTGTGCACAGTAACACATGCACATTTTATTGAATGAGGCCAAATGTTTGACAACTGATAAGATCAATGAGATCAGATTAGAAATATCTACAGTGACAATGTTGGTTTACAGTAGAGCTTCCCTAAAAGTTCAACTTTGTATCGCTGCATTCATCCCTCTGTTTGTGTCCCATTTCTTGACCTTTTTTGTTCCCACTGACTACAAAGTTCGGTCACTGGATCACTCAGTTAATGCAAGAACAAACTCATTCACTCACACTCATATAAAATACTGCTAATTCACATCAGTAGATTTATACCACTGTTACCTGTAGTGGTTGAATAAATGATTAAAGTGGACCCTTTCTTTATTTTCTGTTGTGCACATGAAGTTATCTCTAATTTGGTCATTTCAGGCACAGAAGCGCCACCTGCTGTTCAAACCTTGTAAATGTGAGGCAGCAAGATTGCTGCAGCTGTTGTAAAAGACGGAAGGGGTTAGAAATGAGCGGAACAGGTCCACTTTAATGTATTACTGACATTACTAGGACTTCACACATTATCAGTACATCAGGTTTTACACGTTTTCTTCATTTAACTGTATGACATCACACAATTTAGTATTATTATAATTTTGTGTTGAAGACCAGATGCAGGATGTTATCACACCTCAGATAAATATTCTTGCTCATGTGGTCCCGCTCACCTGACCACCCTCCACGTTTCTTTGTGCCATTGTAATGTTCATGTTGCTTTGTGTTGTGTGTCGGTCAGATCTGCTGCTCCAGACTTACGTAAGCTGAATGAGGACGGAGAACTGTGGCTGGTTAATCAGGGCTTGAAGGAGACCATCAGGTTTAACGGTGTTTTTGAGCATGATACGTTTGCCTTTTTTCACGGGAAAGGATGTGACCCGTTGGTTTTCTTCGCTCACGTTTCTCTCTCACACTTCATTTCTCTCACATCAGTCTGTTTATTTTGACTGCCTTCTGATTATTTGTCTTCCTTATTGTTTCTGCCACACACTTCACAGGGTGCTACAAATTAAAACTTTCTTTAGGTGTTGCGTAATGTACAGTCACTGATGCAAAGCTTTGGTTTGAGTTTCTAGATTTATTTCTGACAGTGAAGCAGGATTTGTCTTCGCACTGTACTAACCATGTTTTATGCAGCTATGAAAGCTTGTTAAATGTCAGTTCACTTTGGAATTTTTCTTCCTTTTATGCTGTGATGCCTTCGGCTTGTGAAGTTAGATGGGCTGAATTTTTTATCCACTCAAGTGTTTCCTCAATAACTGCTTACTATCGTTAAAAAGGTGTCGTTAAAAGTGTTGTTCACAGACATTGACTGAGGTTAATCACTTTCTGCATGCGTTTTATTTTTTACAGTGTTTGCCTTTAAATCTTGAGAGGTCTGATAGTGTCATAGAGCAGTTATTTTTGTCTGAGGGGGTTGCACTGTTATGTGTGTGCGTGCAGTACTTTAAATACATAATAAAGAGTTCAAACACATTTTTTACCTTGAGCTATACGAGGTGCTGGTAGAGCCACAGTGGTGCTTTTTATTTTAAAGCAAAAAAAAATTTCTCCAGAGGAATATTTTTAGAAAGTTTTAGAAATAAAACCCAGACTACTATAACTTTTAAACGTTTTAGAATCAGTAACAAGCAGGCGGCTGCACACGAGTTCAATCCCCACCAGAGCCGATAGCCCCATATTCCCAAAGCACAGGACACCTCGAGGAATGTGGGCGAATGTCTTCTCCAAGTCCACAAAACACGTGTAGACTGGTTGGACAAACTCTCAAGAAGAAATATCTGCTAATCATCTTCGTACAGGTGTATTATAAAATGATTTATGCATGCAGAAAAACAAATGGATCATAAAAACTAGTAAAAGAATAGAAGTCATTTTATAAACTATATGCATAAAATGACTGATCCCTAAAAGGCATCAGCAAGAAAGGATTGCATCAGAGAAATTGATGGAAAAACAGAAAAACAATGTATATCCACCAAGAAAGGCAGTCAAAGTTCTTTTTTAATAAAGTGTATGAAGTGCTGCTGTTGTACTAACTGCTACTGTAGTTTTCATAAAATGATAGAAATACTGCATGTTGGTTGCTGAATGAAAACTGAACCTCTGTCAGCTCTACCTGCTCCGTTCCTGAGTCTGATCTCTGAGTACTGATTTGGCTCGGTTCAATTTTCCACAGAGAAACATTTACTCTGAAGAGTGGTGGAGAATGAATGAGTGTTGTTCAGAGAGGCCGGACTCTGGGCTGCTGGTAGTGTCTGCACAGCATGCTGCTGCTGCTGTCCTCAATCACCACTTTCTGGTGGAAACTACAGCTTCTCTTTCCCTTCTGCACTGGGCGTCTCACTGCTTTTCTCCCCCTCACAGTATGATGCTGATTTCTGTCTCTTTCTCTCTTACCTCTCTCAGGCTACTGGAGCACCAACTGCAGACTCAGCGGAGGACTTACGATAATGAGGTGGAGTCGTTGCGCAGCGAGCTGCAGAACGTCAAGGAGGAGAACAACCGGCAGCAGCAGCTCTTAGCCCAAAATCTGCAGCTGCCTCCAGAGGCCAGAATCGAAGCCAGTCTGCAACACGAGATCACCCGGCTCACCAACGAGAACCTGGTACGCTGCAGCTTCCACACACAGATACGGGGAGGAGCTAAACTGTGTCTCACAAATTCAGCATAATTTTTAAATGATAAAAATAAAAATGATACACTTATTTTTACCAGTATACACACACCTAAGAATGAATTTTAGGTCTGTGTATACACAAATTTTTCTTGATATATATCCATATAACTACTGACAGCTACAGACAATTCGTATATCTTACACTCATATTAAATCTGCAGTCACATTATTTATTATTAACAGGCCAAAAACCCAGAGAATAACTTTAATTTGCTGTAAATACATTACCACATACCACTGAGAAAAGGTCACACCCCCAACCAACACTTCTGAAATAATCATTCCACCCCACAGTTTGAGAAAACTGGTACTACGAAGACTTTGGGGGAGGGTCAACAGTGTGGATATTACACTATCCGTAAAGATGGCCACAGCTCATTTGACTAATACGTTACATCACTAATAATAAGACCACGACTAAAAACTCTTCCAGTGGTGGAAATGTGAATAAAAGCATTTCGACTGTGTGATTTGAATCACTTTCATGGCTATACATACACAAACTAAACCAGCCACTACAGAGCTGCATCCCACACGCTCATTTGTGTGGATGATGTCACCTGACAGGAACTCATGGCAGACGACCCCACGGCATCCCGAGAGGCTCGAGTCGTCATTTTACGGCGGATGGTTGTATGTAGAAACCGCGTGTGTGTTTGCCTGCATGTTTGCACGTTTGTAACTAACTGAGATTGTTCTGAATGAAATGGCGCAGGGTGTCGCTCTAATTCTTTGCAACAGTGTCTTCTAACTCACAGCGGAGCAGCGCTGCACCTTCTTCTTTTTCCTAACAGCCAAAAAATCCTGCAACCTCTCTTCCTCTGAAAAAACCAAAACAAAAACCAGTACAGCAGCACTAATGTTGATTTAAAAATCACACCAAGGACGTTTTTAAATTCTTTTCTCTTCATCTTCTAACCTTTTGATTCCCGTGTTTGAGCTGATGTCCACTGCAAAGCCACTAACAGAAGAGTAGGATTCCTCCTTGTCGCCACTGGAGGGCGACATTGCGAAGCAGTCTGTGTCTGATGATGCTGTCTGTTAGTCCTCACTGTTCTCTCCTCTGTGTCCCTCGCTGTGTTTTTAGGATCTAATGGAGCAGTTGGAGAAGCAGGACAGAACAATCCGAAAGCTCAAGAAGCAGCTGAAAGTTTACTCCAAGAGGATTGGAGAGATGGGAGGTAAAGCGAGAAAAACCGAAGCCTGAAAATCTCAATTCATATATGCTTGTTTCCACCACATGTCAGCTGACTGTCACATGCCATGCTTCTTCCAGCCGGTCAAACCGAAGGCCAGACATCTCCGGGACAGATGGTGGATGAGCCGATCCACCCTGTCAACATTCCTCGCAGGGAGAAAGACTTCCAGGGAATGCTAGAGTACAAGAAGGAGGATGAAATGAAACTGGTTAAGAACCTCATCCTGGGTAAGAATTTAGAATTAATGATATAGTCCACTATCTAACGAAGCGTTAAAGTAGATGGAAAGGAGTCCTGAAATTACTGAAACTCCCTGGAAACTGAAGCCTCAATTCACGGTTTGCACAAAATAAAATCTACAAATAAACTCACCCCTCCTCCATCTCTCCAGAACTAAAACCTCGTGGTGTAGCAGTGAATCTGATCCCAGGTCTGCCATCCTACATCCTGTTCATGTGTCTGAGACATGCAGACTACGTCAACGATGACCAGAAGGTCCGCACTCTGCTCACGTCAACCATCAACAGCATTAAAAAGATCTTAAAGGTACGTATGCTTTTAATATTTGAATAAAGTTCACATTTTGCTTTTCCAGCTCCTTTGTTCTTAAATTAAATTTTTGGATGTTTTTTTTGCGTTAGATAACTAAAAAAGGTTCTGCAGTGAACACAAACTTCTGCTGATGTTTTCTTCTTCATCAGAAACGAGGAGATGATTTTGAGACCGTCTCTTTCTGGCTGGCCAACACCTGCCGCTTCCTGCACTGTTTGAAACAGTACAGCGGAGACGAGGTGAGACCAACAACAATACACAAACACAGAAAATGTCCCATTCCAGTACATACAAGGTTTTTCTAGTCAGTTCAATAAGACATCTGGTATCACTGTATTTAGATATTTGGAAAGAAGGAATCTCTTTTATTATCTTGCTGTTACAGTCCTTTATATACTAATCTGTTAAAAATGACCAAAAGGACAACAAATATAAAGCTTGACGTAACAAGCTGTTGTTTTGATTGTTTGTTTATTTTTTGTATTGACCGACTGTGTCGTGGATTAATATTGACATCGTTCACCTTCTCTAACACGTATTGTTTTCTGTGCTTGTCTCAGCAATTCATGAAGCACAACACATCGAGGCAGAACGAGCACTGTCTGTCCAACTTCGACCTCGCAGAGTACAGACAAGTGATCAGCGACCTGGCCATCCAGATCTACCAGCAGCTGATCAAATGCATGGAGAACATCCTCCAGCCCATGATAGGTGTGTCCCTGTACATATGATGTGTGTGTGTGTCACTTGATAAGTAATTTCCTGCTCCTTCGGTTCTTTTATGCAAACAAGCTTTAAGACACCTTTGACAGTTAAATATGGTCCAAAGTACTCACTGCATCTGCTTTTACAGATGTTATAGTTGCGCATCCATGAAAAAGAGGATTTATGAGGTGCAGTTAGGAGTTAGCCATAACTGTAAGCTATCAAAATAAAGAAAAAATGCAAAATTCTAGCTGAGGAATTTCTGAAATAAATCCATGTGATACTATAATTTTACTGCTATAAATGTAATTATAGACGAGGATTTAAAAAATAGTAAGATTTTAGATGGTTGGTGAAGTTAGGAAGTTGCCATAAAATGTTCAGGCACCCACAGCTAGCTACAGAGATGTAGTTGGGCTAACATATAGTTTTCACAAGACTCGATGCAAAAGAAGTAAGTACATGCTGAGAGGGTTGAACTTATAATCAGGGTCGGTTGGTCATCATTTAACAAGCGGGTAGAGCACATGTACTTATACACCTCCTGTGTGCGTGTGTTTCCTCAGTCTCTGGCATGTTGGAGCACGAGACCATTCAGGGCGTGTCGGGAGTTAAGCCCACGGGTCTGCGTAAACGGACGTCAAGCATTGCCGACGAGGGCACCTACACCCTGGACTCCATCCTGCGACAGCTCAGCGCCTTCCACTCCACCATGTGCCAGCACGGCACCGACCCTGAGCTCATCAAGCAGGTGGTGAAGCAGCAGTTTTACATCATCGGCGCTGTCACACTCAACAACCTGCTGCTACGCAAAGACATGTGCTCCTGGAGCAAAGGCATGCAGATCAGGTATGAGGTGTAGCTGCTCAGAGAAGATCTCCAGAGTGAGGCCGGATGTGTTATCTCATCATGCGTGTTTGCAGGTACAACGTGAGTCAGCTGGAGGAGTGGCTCAGAGACAAAGGTCTGATGACCTGCGGAGCCAAAGAGACGCTGGAGCCTCTGATCCAGGCCGCTCAGCTGCTGCAGGTGAAGAAGAAGACTGACGAGGATGCAGAGGCCATCTGCTCCATGTGCCACGCTCTCACCACTGCTCAGGTAAAATATTCTGTCATTACACCTCATTCAGATAAAATCTGATCTTTTAAAATTATTATCAGCTGAAGCTTCAGCTAAAACTTTTCTCTTTCTGTGTTTTGTAACTTTTCTGTCTTATGTCTTTCAGATCGTAAAAGTCCTGAATCTCTACACCCCCGTCAACGAGTTTGAGGAGAGAGTGTCAGTTGCATTCATACGAACCATACAGGTAATTTCTTTTTTGGCTATATCAATTCAATACTGCTATATCTTCAGTGTTTTGGGGTCATTTTTTTCCCCTGATTCCAGGCAAGCTGCAGTTGAGTGCGGCTGGCTCTGCCCGGGTTATCTTCCTGTTAAAAGGAAGTTCTTCCTCAAAGCGGTCACTCGTAGAAAACTGTCTGATTGTTTGGGTTTTGTCACTAATATTGTGAGGTCTTTGAGACACCTGTTGTTGTTAACTAGTGCATGTACCGTAAAGGCAATGAATGTGTGCTGCTTTGAAAAACATCTGCATTTTTCTGGTGTTTCTGGGCATCTGATAAACAGACATTTCTGTTCTGCTTGAGTAACTAAAACGCCAAGCAACACAGCTGCAGAGATGAATGCATCCAGTGTCAGTGTGCATGTTAAGGTCAGCTTTGGATGGGGATGGCTTTTATATTCAGTTTCCTTTGTGCTAATATATGTCATGTGAGAGAAATATGTCAGAAGTAACGTCAAGTTAAAACTACATTTGCAACAATGCTGGTGAGGAAGAGAATGATATGTAGCTACAGCTCCAAAACCACAACTGCTAGCTTTGACTTTGCCTAAAGCCGTCGCTCTGATGGAAATGAATGCGCTTGTTTATGTGGTGGAGGGGGTGCTGCCAAGATCGACTCACTGTGAAATGAAGTAAAGTCGATGTACAGTAGCTGGATAGATAATTGCAAAGACGGTGTTTATATAATTTATTTTTAAAGTAACAGGTTACTTTTTAGTGGTAGCTATCTTGTAATAAGAGAGCTGTAAATTTGATAACAAGTACAGTTCCCCAACACTTCCCATAGGCACTATGTTGAGCTCAAGGGTCCTCTCAGATCTGAGTCACTGCACTGATCGGTATTTACGAACAAAAGTTGATGCAATCAATCTGCACCAAGATAACCTTTCTTACTTGTCGAGTCTTCAAACAGACTGGCTTAATATATTTTCTGTCTACTACCTTTTTTTTTAAATGCATATGAACTTTTTCCATCATCTCTCTCTCTCCAGACTCGCTTGCGGGACCGCTGTGAGAGTCCCCAGCTGTTGATGGACACGAAGATGATCTATCCCGTCACCTTCCCGTTTAACCCTTCTTGCCTCGCACTGGAAACCATCCAGATCCCCAGCTCGCTCAACTTGGGCTTCCTCACCCGTGTCTAATCCGAGCCCACGAGAGCACTCTGAGCCCTGCGGCGAATTTGTCTTAGTGGCCACAGTCGGATTTGCAAGTCACCGTCTCCCCGAAAAATTTAAAACACCACAAACACTCGCAAATTTCACTCAAGTTAACACGATTTGAAGTCATGTTTAAATAAACAGGTGAAAAGGTTCAGCAGTTTCTCTAGTTTAAACTCAGACATGCACGCGCATACATGAAAAATGCAGACACGTCACATCTGTAAAGTACTTTCATCCTCCAAACGTACAGACGCACACTCGCCTTCTCTCTTTCACGAACGCACAGACACGCACACGTGGTCATTTCCGCTGGTTTAAATCTGGCCGTAAGCCCTGAGCATCATCCGCTGCTTGTACAAAACGCCTGCCTCTTAGAGAAGCCACAGGACCAGATCAATGCCTCCAGTACTCTCCATCGATCCTTCATCTGCGTTTCCAGTAATCCTTAAGATAGTTGTTGTTGTTGTTGTTGTCTCGATACACGAGAGCAGGCCCACCAGGTGGAGCTGAAGCCTCAAAACAAGTTATGATTTGTCAGTCTAGCAGTCTGCCCTCATGATGGGTGAATTCTGAGCTCCTGTGTGAGGGCAGCTGAATGATGAGGTGAAACAGTCAGCGCTCTCTCCACCCCGTGTTGAGGTGACCACTGAGCAGATTTCACTTTGTACGTTTTATTCTCTGAACACGTCAAGCCAAGACAAAATTCATCATCTGTACTATATTATTTATACATAAATAAATATATATATAAATATGAATAATATATATCCTGTATTTTATTTATTGCACTTATAGCTACATCCCTTTTTAAGATTAGAAGCTTCCCCCTTGCAGCGAATGTGTCCGAAGTGAAGGATGGGACCACTCTTTCCCACGGCAAACAGCTTCTTAGAGACCGTTTAAGTTTTAGTTGCTTCCTTGGCTATTATGTCAATATCAGGTAAATATGTAGTATCTTTAATGAGTGCCGGCACAGATAATTATTTGTTAGGTTGCGTCTTAAACCTTGAGATGTTTTTTTTTTGTCATGTTTAGCCTGCATGTCTGGCAGATGAAGTGTAGCACAGGTTTTATAGGCGAGGACAGATTGAGAAGGTTTGAGGTTCAAACTCTGCAAAGGGTTTAACCTGCGACAGTCTGCACCGTTTACAGCTGTGACCAAAGCCGAGCGTCACAGGAAACACTGACATGAACACATACTGTATGAGTACCAACCTTACACTCTGCTTACTGGGTTTTTTTTTTCTTGTCTTCTGGCTCAGAGCCATAAAAATGTTTTACTGTTGTCATTGTGTGATTATTTACTTTGTTCAGTATTGTCATTTTCTTAAGATAATCTAAAGCCATGTATTACTGAGCAGAATAGATAGCTCTTTGAAGTTGGTTTAATGCAAATTTGTTGAGCTTTACATTCCCTCTGCTGCGTCCTCTCACAAACACAGCTCTGTTCGACTCCTCTTACACCTCCTACCCATCCACCTTCACTCAGCATGTCCCAACGTGGGCTTTTATTACCAGGAAAACAGAATGTGTTCATTCATTCCTCTTCTCAGTTTCACAGCTGGGTAAGGGTGACAAAGAAGTTTTGTTTTTTGTCTTTCTGTGGTTGGTGCACATGTTCTTTCAGCTCAGATTGTTTGCTTGCATGCACTGCTACTCCTGCTCCCCCCACTTAAACTGCATGGGTTTGGCAAAATCCAAGTGCATGTTTTTGATTTTAAAGAAGAGAAACCCAGGCACAGGTGAAGTGTCTGATGAGTGTCTGGTAATCTGCCCATGTTGGGATTGAAGTAGTTTTCACACATGCATCTGCTGGATTTGTGAGAAGAGTTGCATGAGATATTCAATATATTTAACCTGCCAGCTCACGTTAAAGAAAGTGCAGCTAATTATGGAGCTAAATGGGTGTATCATGTCCAACCTCCTACATTACCCAGGTGGCACCCTCACCTAAACAAAATCCCCTTTTCCCGCTTACATGGGAAGCAGTACTGGAACCAGTGCTGATGTGAAAACAGTTCCGAGAATAAGCTCACATTTCAGCAGATGTGAGAAACCGTTATTATGCAGTGTTACCAGCAGATTTTGGGTTATTTCCATGTGAAGAAATCAGGCCAGTCATTGGTCAGTTTCTTGTGATAGCCCCTCCTATATTCACTGACATCACTGGTTGGGGTTAGGCACAAGTGCTTTTTGAGAAAACGTATAAAACCAGTTTAGACTGGGCACAGTGGAAAAGAAGTAAAAGGATGCACTGACCAGATTCACCAGCCATTATTCAGAGTTTGTGTGTGAAAACAGCTTTTCCTTCGTTCGCTGCCTCTTCTTTTGGCACTTCTAGTTTACTTCTTGTTGTGCCGCTAGTATTAAGCTGCCTCTCGCCTTGATGTGAACCTTATTTTGCGCAGTGACCTTACCCTTTCAAAAAACACATTTCACTTTGATGGAATATTTTCTCCTTACACACATGAACTGGATTCTGCAGTTTTGATTTAAATTTTTCAAACTTTTTCAAGGATGTAAAATTTACATTCAGAGGGGGGAAAAAACTATCAAGGTGAAGTATGAATGCCAAACTCTAATTTTAAGTGGAGTAATTATGTAAAGCTATTTTGTGTTGCACTTTCCTGGGACCATGTTTTTGTTATATTGGTTGGATTTGTAGTTGGTTTAGTGTATGTCGTGTGCAAAGAGAACATATCTTGTAGTCGTAAGAAAGATGGTTACTGAAGGAATTAATCAACTATATGAATGTTAAAAAACATTGAAGTGTATCATGACTTTTAGCTGCACATTGTAGACCAAGCCTTATCTGAATCACTTGCTATCTGAATGACTTACACACATGATCAACGAACATTGTGGCATTGTTTTGTTCTGTCAGTGCAGTATTTTTTTTCTTTCACTGTAAAATGAATAGAAATGTGTTTTTTATTTTGATTGCGTGTCATTCGGTCCTGCAGTTGGTGTCACAGACACCAAAATGAACTTTTTTTCAACACCGCAGAGGAAATCTGATAAACGATAGGTGGATATGGACTGGAAAAAGAAATCCATCAAACTTCCCCGTTCTTTTCACACAAGTGCAGCCTGTTGACCTTCCTCTAGCTAATGTCCTGACTGACTGAACATCTCTTTGTTAACACTATAAGTTAATGTGTGGCGCAGGTGTCAAAGATGAAGCTCAGAGTCCGAGGACACTGCAAAGGATTAGCTAGTTTCAGAGTAAAAACAAAAAGCATCTTCATTCATTCAATCAGTGGTTCGTGTTACTTTCTTAGTTGAGCAGAGCTGCTGCAGCATCTTGTTCCCCTGGGCTTCTCTTGGGCTCTCAAACAGGAGAAATATGTCATTCATTCACTCTGCATTTCCATACTAAAGAGAGAATCGGCTGTATGATATGACTCAGACATTATAAATTACCATTGTTCTCATCAGCACTAGCATAAATTGTGCCGTTTTAAAGAAATGTTCAAAACTAACTTAAAAAGAGATACATCCCCTCCCCAGCTCTTGAGGTACTGGTGTGAACATGCTGAAGCCGGTACCAGATGTTTCCTCTCCGATCCCATGTGTACATTTGGAAAAACTGGACTGTTTGTAGTTTCTGGTAGCTGTGCTTAGTGAATGTGTTCACTGTTAAGAAACTTGGAATAAATTGTCAAATCTGTAAAAGTAAAATAAAAGAATTCAGCACTGTTTGGGTTTCCGTGTTTCTTATTTTTGAGAGTTTTGTGTTGTTTTAGGAAAAATTAGTCATAAAACAAAATAAGATGTGGAAGTTTTTTGTTTTTTCTTTTGGGGGTGAAGCAGTGTGATTTCTGAGGTTTCAGTGAAAGCACAAAACCTGAAAATTGGAAGGTTTACACACAGTTTCCCTGACTTCATTTAGATGTTATTGCCTTTAATCTGTTGAGGGTACTGTACTTTCTGAGCTTTTGATGAACAAAAATGTTTATTATGCTTAAACTCAAATCAATATTTTGCTGAACAGCAGATTTCATTAGTTACACCTCGCTAGTACCCGCTTGGCTTGGTGTTCCGAGCGGCCTTAATTTTCTGTGGCACAGATTCAACAAGCTGCTGGAAACATTCCTCAGAGTTTGTTTGATATTGACATGATGGCATCACATCATCACACACAATTTACTGCAGATGTCAGCTGACCCGTGGTGCAAATCGGTTCCCAAAAGTGCTCTACTGGACTGAGATCTTGTGACTTTGGAGCCCATTTGAGTACGCTGAACTCCCTGTCACAGTCTAAAAACACTTGATTTGAGCTTCATGACACGGTGAGTGATCCTGCTGGAAGCAGTCATCAGAAGGTGTGTTTTCACTCTGAAATAAGTGATCAGACTGTGGGTTTAAATGATGGCCAACTGATACCAGCTGATACTGAGGGCCCCATCGGCTTCAAAGTTCAACACATTGAACATCCAGACATGCTCTTCTGCATACCTTAGTTGTAAAACAACTAAGGTATGTTGTTTTACTGTGGTTGTTTGAGTTACTGTTGCCTTCCTATCAGCTGGAAGCACTCCAGCTATTGTCCTCTGTCATTAATGAGACATTTTCACCCACAGAACTGCTGCTCACTGAAAGATTTTCACTTTTTCTGTAAACCCTCTGCAAATCTGGTTGTGCTTATAACTGGTAAATTGGTGCCATAAAGTAATTGTGCAGCTGGTGGTGATCCAAAAGACTAATGCACTGGGGTTACACAGTAAAAGTAACCTCCCAGGCCTTACAGGTAATGCTGCAGGAGTGTATAAAGCATGGCGGTAAAAGCAGAGCAGAGTTGGGGCTTAAATGCTTCACTAAGAAGCTTACCATTCCCTCTCTGTCCCTCACTGACAATCCTCTTCACTAGAAAACCTCCACTTAGATCTCCAGAGACAAGCACCTGCTCTACAGAGGGGAAAAAGTATTTTGTAAGGTAAGATTTATTGTTATTTGTTGATATGGCAGCTATCTGTGTGGACTGACTGGAAGCTGGTGTTTTAGATGTTTGGGACTCTGCAGTTTAGATAAAATCATCAAAGACCGTGTCAGGTATTTAAATGTATCCAAATGATTAAGACATTTGATACAAAAGATCATATGAAGACAACTTGAACAGAAAGTTGATATGTGATCACATCACATATCAAAGGACAGTAAGAAGTTCAAATGAAAACTAACTTTTTTGAGTTTGTGTGCAAACTTCTCAATGCAATCTACCAATATGACACTATGCTGTTCTATATATACATTATTTACACATTATATGAGTTATACTGCCATGGAAAGCCAATGACATGTAATGATAATTCATTATAAATGAGGGAAACTGTTTGTATTTCAGTTGAAATTTATATAATTGTGTAGGGAAGCGATAAAATGTTGATCCATATTTTGGATGACCATGTTTAGTTCAAATTTGGAAGTCCTTTATCATGCACTGCTGTGAACTCTGTGTTGCTGGATGTGTGTGGTTCCCAGAATAGCTTCTCTCCTCAGAGGAGGATCAGGCTGGAGTAGATTACCAGCTGCTTATCTTCTGTACAGCTCCACACACACAAACGCAAAACAAGACGAGTGGTCAGAGCTGAGAAAAGAAACCAGAAGAGCCACAAAGAAAACCCTCCAACATGTAATCCTGATGATTAAAGTCATCTTTATGTGTGTGTCTTGTGGGTTTCTGCAGGTGTGCTGGTGATCCTCTGCAGCCATGTGTGACCAGACTTTCATAGCGGCCACTTTTGGCCCCTGCGACAGCTGCAGTAAACCGAGTCCTCTGATGAACATCTACATTAAGAACGAGGCCATCAACTACTGCTCCCTCTGTGTGGAAATGGTAATGTTCTCCTTTCATTTTCATCGCTACACCTCCCCTCAAAAATCAAACAAAAGACATCATTATGCTAATGAATGTCATTGTGAATGAATGTAATAAGTGTGTACTGCTGTTTAACTGAAATACAACAGAGCATGTACCACTTATGATTGTTGTGGCAGTCTCAAATTATTCATTACGATTATATAAAAACAGCCCAAGTCCATATTTATAACATAATTATTCATTATCAGCTCATGCAATGCATACCAATTAACAAGATGTAGCCTAATTTAAAAGCTGATACTGCATTTATGTAAGTAATCCTATGATTGTGCAACAAATTTATACCTAAGCAGTCAACATTTTCTAACAGAAGGTTGTTGTTTTTAGAGAAAAGGTCTTCGCCCTTCAGGGCCAGCAAATAGCCTTTAAGCTAATCAACCATGTCTACTAAATTTATTAAGTTAAACATAAGCATAGATGTCATGTGTAGCCCTTGTGGGAAAAAAAAGTCCTCTGTCCCTGATTTAAAAGCTTTATACTTGAGCAGCTACCACCTAACAACGTTCACATGATGAGACGTCTGTTTCTGCAATACTGGCAAAAAATGCCAGTATTCCTAACTCACCAATCGAGGGATAATATGGACAGCTTGGTATGCTCAACAGTGCTGCAGGATGTTTTTGTCACTAATGCTCGTTGCCTCCAGCATCACTAACCTGAATGCTACAACCATACATATCTGATGGCAGATATTTTGCTACTCCCCTTTAAATATAAAAAATGTGTGAGTCGAGTATTATCTGCATTTAGGGAACACATAAATACTGTTTTGCTCTGATTTTGAGCTTGGCAGCTTGCTCCATTTTATTAATTTAGTTGCCTCATTCTGCAGATGAACTGGAGATTTTTTTTGTTAAATATCAAAACAATTTTATTACTTGACAGGTGGAAACCAGGTTAGCTCACCTGTCCAAGTTACCGTACTTCCATGCTGGAAAAAAAATGCTATTATTCTAATTTGCATTTTAAATTTATCACAATATTAATATTAAGTGTAAACAAACTATTTTCTTGTTATTTTTTAAATGTATTTCTGCCAGCGGCTTGGGGTTAGGGTTAGTGGTAAAATCAGGACGTGCTTCTACATGTGAGGTACATCTTTAGTTTGAAGACACTCACACTTTTGCAGCATCTGTTGAACTAATGACCCATCGCTCATCAGCACCTTTTGACATGTACACACACACACACACACACACACACACACACACACACACACACACACACACACACACACACACACACAGGAAGTGGCTCTCAGCTCACTTGACACCAGTGTCCCCTGTGACCATCTCCAAACAAGGACAGAAATACACTTCCTAACATGTACTTTACATAATATTAACATATCTGCTTCAATTAAACAAACAATAGATCTGTAACAAAGGATCAAACTGCTTACTTTGATTCTATTCAGGTTTGATGCAATGATTATGTTAAATAACATTTGAATGGCCAGTGTAGGAAAAATTGTCAATTTTATTTGATATTCACTTGCAGAAAAGGACACACACACACACGTTAATCACTATCAACATGGCACGGTATTGAAACTGCAGCATGCTTAGACATGCTGTATCATCACCTGCTAGCTAATTCATCAAGCTTTATGTGTGCTGCTGCTGTTGTTACAAGAATGTATAGGTGGTACCGCTATGGGTTTAAAGTAAACTTAGTTTAATAAATAAAAACAATGATTAAATTCATTTAAGTGGTAGTGCACAATCATCACCACCACTCATTAAATTCTACTATAAAAGCTATTAACAGAATGTGAAGAAACAGCTGCTCTGAGCTTAAGTCATAGAAATCTCTTTATTGTGCTGAAGAGACATCAGGCAAAGTTAAACAAGGGCTGGGCTATACTTTCATGTAATACCATTTATTACCTGAAGATGGCGCAGGAAACAAACTGACCAGTAATAATTTTACCCATTTAACCTTTTATTTAAAAGCAGCCTGAAAGACGACATCTCCAGAAGGAATATGATAAACAAACTAAAAGAAATATAAAACTTTTTTTAGCATCAGTAATAGCGAAGCAAACCACTGAGCCATGTGTCAGGGTGGTACGGGGCGGCAATATGATAAAGGGTTACCTAGGCAACCAAAGCCTGGAATCTCCAGTAGTGGCAAAGTGATGCAAGAAGAGCGACTCACTTCCAGCGCTGGCGCTGAGAAGTGTAGTAGAAAAATAAGAGCTGTAACTGTTTTACTCTGTTCTTTGTTTTACTGTGAAAGCTTTGTTTGTCTGCACACAGGTTAACATAAATGGGAGTGTATAAGCAGTGACCCTTTGCATGTGCCTCAAGGCGAGCAGAGCAGCTCTGGTTTATGCATCTTGCATCTGTGTTTAGGTCAATCTGGCTTCACTCTGTTAGACTCCAGCCAGCGTGCATGCGTGAGAATCAAGCTTTAAATATTGAATCACTTCTTTGTTCATGGCCACTCGTTTGAAGACTGTCTTACCTTCTGTGACTGAGTTGGTCCCTCTGCAGACATTTCAGTAAATAATATATAAAGACATATAGAGGCTCACAAAACATAACAAATAAAAAAGTATAACAACATTTTCTAAGATTCTGGTGGTTTTTAATTTTATTTTTTATAAGCAGGTGCTTGGATAGATTTACAATAGCAGTTTATATAGTCAAAATTATGTATAATATACTTCGTATTTTTTTTTAGATATTTTAATGTAAATTTAGACAGTCCTTCAAAGGACTGTCTAAATTAACTTTAATTAACATTTTCCAGAAAAAAACTGATGAAAAGCTAAAAACTCAAAATAGGATTTAGACCTACCTTTTTCAGAATTGTCCCACAAACTTAAACTGAAGATTGAGTGTCAGCTTTCTCATATATGATGTCTCATCACTATTTAAACATCTTAATATTTTCTCATATAAAATTTTCTTGCATAAATGTTTATGTTAAATAACAACGTGTTTTGAAAGCAGCTCTCATGCCATAACTGAAATGTGGGAATAAGACAAAAGGTGGTGACTGAGGAGCTCCCGGTGAACAGCGGTGCAGGGAGCAGAGAGGGGGAGGAGGCTGATCAGAGCAGCGGAGTGCAGCACGCGCAACAGCATCACAGTCGCTCTCGAGGACTATTTAAACAAACCTCTAACCGCCAACCACCCGCTTCTCCCAATTCTCCCTTCTTTCCCGCTCCCTTCCTCCCCTGCTCTCCTCTTTTCTCTGCTCTCGAAGATGGCTTGTCAGGGGCTCCAAAAAGGGGAAACCCTGGAGTCACTGAAGAGGGAGAGCGAGACTCTGAAGAAGAAGCTGGAGGAGGAGCGAAACAAGCTGAACGACGTGGAGTGTAAGTGATGAATTAAACAAACAAACAGCAAAACGAGCTTCAAGCACTCTGCTTCTCGTTTTCTAATGAAACATTTTCTTATCTGCTTAAAATATGCAGCTGCCAGCTGTTAGACTTGTCTCTGAAATTTTACATGGGGTGGCAAAGGAGAGGTTTTGACAGGGTGAGGAGGAAGGCAGTGTGCAGGGGCGTTTCCAGGATTTGTTATTTTAATTGAGGGGCAAAGGATGGGAACCTTAAAAAAAAGGGGGGGGGGGGGGGCACTGGATATTTGATCATGAATAAATCTGGTATAGAAAACACTGGAAATATAAGGCTGTTAGTTAAAAGTGCTGGGGAATGAAAAACTTTATTTAACAGATCAGAATTATTAATGTTTTTTTCACTCTAATGTTACAGCTGCCTTTATATATAATAATCATAATAATTTAGGGCTACAGTCTATGAAGCTAACATGCAGAGGCAACAGTGCATCTGCAAGGACAAACTCTTTAGCGTTATGCCCACTAATGCTGTAATTTACAGGCAGAGCTAGCAATGATCTAATAACAAGCATATTTGAACTACAAAAACATTACATGACAGCAGCTTTGAAAGCCAAGTTTACTAAATATCTATCTGATAAAAGCATCGCCTATCGACAGTGATGTTCACTGGCAGAGTGAGAGCATCAGATCATTGATATTTAATAACAGGCTAATGTGCATTTAAGTGAAATGTACAACAACAGAGCATTAGCAGTTGAGAAATATAAAAAATAAATAAGTAAATAAATATTTAAAAACTGACACACCTAAATTAAACGTGTTTATTTTTTGAACCGTTGTCGTAGACATGCAGGTCATCTATAATCCATCAGGGATAGCTGCAGCACCTCCTTCCCACAGCTTTGGGGTGCCTTAAATGAATGAAATTATACTTGTATAACTTTAATTTTCAGTCTCTCCTGGTCTAATTTCATTTAATTTTCCTTTCTATCAACAAATGTTTTTATTTTTTTAATGTTTGGCCTCAAAAAACTTTTCAGGTTTGCAATGCAGTTCCAAATAGTGTGACCTACAATAATGAAATTGTTGGAAAAAAACAGCAAAATCCACAGATTTCTACATTCATAAAAACCACTTGTTTTACTAATGTTTTCACTTCCTTTTCACTGGTAAATTGCACGTGTGTGTGTGTGTGCGTGCGTGCGTGCGTGTGTGTGTGTGTGTGTGTTTTACACCTCAGTGCACCAGGTGGCAGAGAAGGTTGAGGTGTTGAGTGCTCTCTCCATAAAGACCAGACGTGTGCTAAAGGGTCACGGGAACAAGGTGCTGTGTATGGACTGGTGCAAAGACAAGCGACGCATGGTCAGCTCATCACAGGTATGCACCTGCTCACACACACATACATACATACATACAAGATGTAGTATCTAAAGATAAATATTGTGTTGTTTCTGAGACACAACAGTGTTTCTGTTATTCTGTGTTGTCCTATTTGTTTTTGTGCGTTTATTTCTTCATTAAAAGACTTCATTTCTCTATCCTAGGACGGAAAAGTGATTGTCTGGGATGCATTCACTCTTAATAAGGTGTGTAAACCTTTATGTCGCGTTTTTGTATGTGTAAGAATTCCTTGAACTTTTAGTGTATTTTTTATTATTCTTGCAAAATTACAAAAAAAGCTATGAATTTCATGTCTATGAAATTTGGGAACTTGGAAACAAGAGCGCTGCATTTACAAGACCCTTAATCTCTTCATTTAAAATGTACTTAATTAATTTATTAGACCAGTATTCTCAAGTTTCCGCCTTCCATCCTGCAGCCACAGGGATGCAATCAAATATGATAGTGTAAAATTATTAAATTTTTTTTGTTTTTTTTTTAACAGGCATGAATCTGTTGAATCTTTGCTGCAGTATAAATAGGTCTGTAAAGTTTAGCTTCTTGTTCTGCTTTTCTGTGCTTTTCCTCTCCTTGCAAATTTCTGGAAAGGAAAAGAGGAACATTTTACGTCAGGGGTCTGCAAAATATGACAATCTGCTGCTGTGAATCTTTCACGCTTCAGTCCAAATTGTGTCATCTCAAGTTGCAGCAAAAATTACATTACAGGAATTTTGTCCCAAGTTTAAAAATAACAAGTTTAATTTTTTGAGTAAATATAACATACTGTATAATGCATACTGTTATGGCACCATTAATGCTCTTGCATTAATGCTAATGCTCATGTTTTCAGTCTACCTTAATAATTTCCCTCAACATAAAAAAAGATCAGAATCAGTCTCCGTCCCAAAGAAGGTAAACTATGTCTTTAGGGGAGATAAATAGGCCTCTTCTTCCCAATAGCCCCGTATAACCTCACCCGGTGGTCCACTCTGTTATGTAAGTCTGAGTGATTTTTCTCTTCCTCTGAATGCTCAGATGCATGTTCCATCACCATATGTGCTGGTGTTGAGGGTGTGAGTGGGCCATCCTATATCCTCAAAGAGAGAGAAAGAGGACTTGACACGACTATATGGAAATATGAATTTAAATATTATCTATCCATCTGTCCCCCATAACCACTCAGTGTATGTGTCTGGCCTTAAATGATAGCCAGGATTCAGCTTTTCTGACCGTTATGCCTCGTGACTGAGGAGGCATAAGTACACTGAATTTAATCCTCATTAATACACACCACATCCAGATTAAACCACAGCTGTGCACAAGCTGCCTAGCTTGTTTTTATGTTAAAAAAGAAGATATGTGTTTTTCTTAACCATAATAACCACTTTTTTTTTCTTTGCGTATGTGTTTATGACATTCTCTGTTGCCCACAGGAGCATGGAGTTCCCCTGCCGTGCACGTGGGTGCTGGCGTGTGCTTATGCCCCCTCAGGCTGTGCTATAGCATGCGGGTAGGTGGAAAGATCTTTGTGTTTAATCATGAATGGTTATCGGTGACTACTTTGTTGCTGTAACTGGGGTGAAACCCATTACTGAACATTTGCTTTCTCCCAAAGTGGGCTGGATAACAAGTGCTCAGTGATCCCGTTGTCTCTGGACAAAAATGAGAACTTGGCTGCGAAGAAGAAGTCGGTTGCTATGCACACCAACTATGTGTCAGGCTGCTCCTTCACCAACTCTGACATGCAGGTGAGCGGCGCATCAGCTGGTGGAACTTCTAGGGGATGTGGTCCTCCAGGTCCAATCCAGGCTTTTCAAATAGCCAGTAGAAGTACATGGTAGCATATTCAATGCAGCCAATGAGTGCAACAAGGATTTTTCTTACTTTGAGCCATGATAGCGAGAAAAGCTTTTGTAGCACTGCTAAATATAAAGAAAAAACATGGCATAATTACCCAATCAAGCTGCTCATCGTATAAATGTTTCCCTTCCACCTCCATCCCTCCTTCATTACATCTAATCAGTCTTGTTGCTTCAAGGAATAGTGACGGTTATCTTCTTCATTTTTCTTTTAAATACTGGCTTCCATATGTTGAAAGTTAGGGGTCTTTTCTGCATTTCCCCCAGCAGGAAATACAGGTAGGGAGAGGAAGAGAATCAAAAAGGGAACATGAAGGAGACGACCTGAAATATTTGGCATTAATAATTTACTTCACTTTGGCCCTCGGTGAGGCACAGGAACACAGTGGGAGTGGAGGTAAAATGAGGGCAGGGGAGGAGAGGAGAAAGGAGATGGGTGGCAGGGATGAGGAGGGGCCGGAAAGAGACGAGGGGGGGGTATGATCCTCTCTCATGGGTGTATTAATAGACACTGAGTGGCTTTTATCTAAAGAAGAGTGGAGCACAGTGACTTGAGGGCAGAACATTTAACACAAAAATACACACATGCATGTCGTCTTCCTGTCTGTCGTCTTTTTTCTCCCTTCAACACACTGTCACGCATGCCAGTCTTTATATTTTTTAAGTTCCCGTATTTTTTACTGCAGCAGTGTGTAGGAGACTCAGTTGAGCAGCTTTAAAATCCCTTAAAGTCTAGATTACATGCTTTGATTGTGTAGTATTTGTATATATGCGTGTGTTAGCTCAGGTTTTCAGCTGCTGCTGTTGTGTGGTTTCACTGAGTAATAACGAACCAACCATGGAAGTTTTAAGGTCAGGCTGGTGGTGCGTAAAGTGATGCAAAGGCTCTCCGTCAGATCGCTGAGATTTTCATCTGTGTGTGGGAGTAATTGTGGTTTACTGATAATTACATTCGTGTTGAAACTGGAGTTACCGCTTGGTGCAGGCAGGATGTGTGGTGTTTTTTGTGCCTGGGGTCATCCAGCAGGAGCTCTCTAATCCACCAGCCGGCAGGGACCTCAGATGTCTGCATGTGTCTCTAAGTGCCCATAATCTGTTTTCATCAGAGAATTTGTTGACATTTTGTCTGCTTCTTTGTATTCAGATACATAGTAAGAGTTTTTGTAACAGAGAGGATGTACTCTTCTTCCCTACGTTGCCTGTTTGTGTCATATGCAACTCACTTTATGTATTCTGATGACGGTTTCTTGATATTTTGTTTTGTTTTTAATTTTATTTCATTCATGTATTTATTTTTTAGGTTTTTTAAATCTTTTTATTATTAATGTCCTTTTAATGTTTATGTAAAGCCCTTTGATTTGTCTTGTGCATGAACTGTGCTATAGAAAAGAAAACCTGCCTTGACTAATAGATAGGAAAAGGTTCCTCTTTAGATCAGATTTCCTGGCAAATTAACTGACAACCCCTCAGAGCAATCCATGTATAAAAGCAGAATAAAACAAGCCGAACACTTAATTTAAAAAAGTACTTTATTTGACCATAATTGCGTAATGATTAGGAGCACGCTATCTAGTGTATTATCTGTTTCATTTCTACGTAATTGAACTGAGAAATGAAACCAAGCAGCTAAAAATACTTTTAAAGAAGGAGGAAAAAAACCCAGCAAAGATAAAACCACTAATCATGTGTCTGTGTGGTTGTTTAGGGTAAAGAACATTCACTTCTCTGAATTAATCAAGTGTTAGAGTTAACAGTCATGTGAAAATGGCTGCTTTCACAGGACACCTCATGATTCAGTAGTTTTTAGAACCACATTTAGCAGCAAAAAAATCCAAAATAATCAAAGTGCTGCGAGGACAGCACCTTGATTATTTTATTTTTCAGCCATTCTGCTGTAGATTCGCTGGTGTGCTTGGGATCATTGTTCCGTTGTGTATCCCAGTTTCAGCCAAGCTTGGCTTTCCAAACTATTTTAATATTTCTAAGCTTCCTTTTTGTTTAGTTTCTATGGTCTGGGTTTCACTGGCTTCAAGGTTCTCGATTGGGCAAAGATATTTAAAAACATTTCCCTAAAAAACATTTCTAACCTCAATCAGATATTGGAACGTGCCTTTGTGACGTTTCATGCCATGATTTCTTCAATCTGCTTCTCCGAAAGGTTTTTACAGGAACTTCCCAATGCTGTGGAAAGGACTGTATTTATGTTTAACTGCTAACATTTAGTTATATTTCAGTGTTTTATAATATTACACATCAACAATCAGAGCTTTGTGTATAGTTAGAACAGGATGGAAAAAACACACTGAAGATGGTGTCATATTTTGGTGTTAAAATTATACTAACATGTAAAAATACACAATTGTACTACACAATTCACTGAAATATACCTTTGGGTTAAAAAAATTGTTTTGTAAAAATAACCAATGGCAATTGTCTAAATTATTTAGTTTCTGCAGTTTGTGCTTTTAGTTCAAGTTTCCCTAAAAGATGATTGGGTCATAAATGTTGCTTATCATTTTAGCTGCTAAAGTAGTTGGGTTGCTTAAGGGTTAAACAAACAGACATGAGTGATAAAAAGTGTTGTATATATAAAGAAGATACATGGCCTTGCTCTTATATTCATGTATATCTGTACGTTTGTGTCTGCTAGCTCCTGACCTCCAGTGGCGATGGCACATGTGCATTGTGGGATGTGGAGAGCGGGCAGCTGCTGCAGAGTTTCCATGGTCACACAGCTGATGTCCTGTCCCTGGACCTCGCCCCATCTGAGACTGGAAACACTTTTGTCTCTGGGGTGAGAGCGAAAGAGAGAGAGAGAGAAATATTCTGTGGATTGGTTTGAGATTCATGTGGTCTTCTTCAGGGGAAACCCTGTAATTCACTTCTTTGTGTTTGGTTTTCATTGAACTATGATGAAGAAACTGGGATTTTACTGGAGAACAACAGTGTTTTCTTTGTGCGCCTGTGTGTGTCTGTTTATCTGTATGTGTGTGTTTGTGTTGTCAGGGCTGTGATATGAAGGCCAATGTGTGGGACATGCGCTCTGGACAGAACATTCAATCTTTCGAGAGCCACGAGTCTGACATCAACTGCGTGAAGTGGGTCCTACTCGTTTAAAAAGCTTAAGTGAATCACAGTTTCTTGATTTTACCAATGAAAAATGGATCATTTCTTTGACAGACATTAAAAAGCTGTAGCCAAAGGGAGCAAATTGAATAAATCAAAATCCATGAAGAGCAAAACCACATATGTTCCCACATTGAGTGAAGACAGCTGCTGCCTTTTGATGTTGAGAGAAAAACAATTCAACAAAAATAAATATAATAGTTTTAATTTATTTCTGAGACATTATTTTTGCATTTTTGTATTTTCTTATAGATATTTTTTGAGTGCGTGAACAAAAGGAGAGTATTGAGAAACCAACACATTTTTTATTTAGAAGACTTGTTTGTGTTCTTGTGTTGGTCATACAGACTGAGCTCTGTGATGCAGATCATGCACCAAAATAATTTACTTACTTCAAAAGAAAAGCTTAAATTAAAAACAGAATCTGTCAATTTCCTCTTCAATGGAAAGTACATCATTACCGCATCATTTCTAAGCCTGCTTTTGTCTATTTGTGCATAGGTACTACCCCAGTGGAGATGCATTTGCATCTGCCTCTGATGATGCGACGGTGAGTCCTGTCACGTAACCTGCTCATCTGTTTGTTTTGATGAGCTCATGTCACTCTGTGCCATCAGTGATACGACCTAAATGGCTGTCTCAGTTCCTGCGTGGAGCAGTAATATTGAGTCACAGAGCTCCCTCTGATTTATTTTTGGAACATTATTAAGCGTTATTGTGAACTCTTTGATTCGCTTTTTCTTATCAAGGCATTTATAAAAACATTAATAGTTTTATTTATTATAAAGGTGCTTTAAAAGCAACGCTACAAAATAGATACATTGAGAGTACAAAACAAGATAAAAATGAGTATAAGCTTAACCTTAAGGATGACATTAAAATAGAAGTAAAAAACAGAAACATACCAAATGCAGAAAATCAATGCAGAACTATCAATAAGAAACTAAAAGCAATGACAACAAAAGACATCGAGATGTTATTGCACTAAAATATTGTACTTTAGGTTGTTTTTAGTCACATTTTTTCAATCTCGACATCATGTAGTACTCAAGCCAGACACCGAAGGTTTTAAAAAGCACATTAGTTATTAATAGCTTTATTACCCTTAATAAGGTATTTTTTAGGGAAAAAAAATGTGTAGGTCAGTTTTAAGTGCATAGTTAACTGTTATTAAATACATTAGAAAAAAGGGGTTAATCTCATTAAAGTAACAAATCCTGTAAGGTATTATGAGTGTTATAATCCAACAATGAAAGTGTTTGTGATCTTATTATCAGCACTTATTTAGACTTATTAAGATGAATTCTTTCTAAAACACACTGGGACACAAGCTAGGACTGGGATGAAATGATTCCGCCTTAAACCTGCACAGCCTGAGAGACATCATGTTTATGGAAGAAAGCAGGACTGCACTGATACTGTTCAAAGCTTACACCTGGATCAAATTGTACAACTACATTAGGTTTTATATTAGCAGACAAGTGGCTGCGGCGAAAGGAAAAAGTCATTGATGGGAGAAATTTTCCTTCAGTGCTTTCTGGCAGAAATACCTTAAAGCAGGAAGACTTTAAGACGTCAGGCGAGATAATATAAAGTGCAACAAGGTCACTATAAAGAGCAGATTGTCCCAGATTAATGGATCCATTTCCCTTGGGCGACTGGAGTTATTGTCTCTGAACAATAGTCGTTGTTGAGATTGTTTTTTAAATTTAGCTGACTCATTTTCCAATTTCGAATTTCCTTTTTTCATCTTTAAGTTGCATTTTGAGGGAGGTTTCTGTTTGAGACAAAGAAGGTCCTTTTACAAACATTAAACATGTGTTAAATTTTTACTAACAGTTGTCCCATGTACATGTACAGAGATGTGTAGTCTGTGTCATGAAACATGAATAGTTTTATGCTACCTGTGAGGTTAGATTTAGGTTAAGTGTTCATTATTTTTCCTGTCTCACTGTAATTTGATTGGTCACATTAATTATGGCGTGGCAGGAACAACGCCAACATCAGTTTAGCTCTAAAAGCAACCTCAGCCTCGTTGCTGTGATTTACTCTGATAATCTGCACTGTAGGCCATTTACTGGAATAACCACTGTGGTATGTTTTTACATACTGGTTGTTTCTATGTTTTCTGGTTTTCCAAAGTGCCGTTTCTATGACTTGAGGGCTGACCGTGAAGTGGCCGTCTACCAGAAGGACAGCATCATATTTGGCGCTTCCACCTGTGACTTCTCTCTGAGCGGTGAGGAGTCAGTCAAACACTCTTTAAATTGCTGTAACAAATGTGTTCAGTATGTTTTGGCTCAAGAAAGCTTGAGAACGCTTTGGTTCTCTGTTCTGTCTCAAATTTAGATTCAAAAGGAATTTCACCTTATGATTTGTGAGTGTCTGCTTCCCTGGTTTTCCCACTTCCTTTTCATCTATGTCTTCACCATATCTTTCTCTTTCTTCCACCCTCAGGCCGTCTGCTCTTCGCTGGCTATAATGACTACACTATCAATGTATGGGATGTTTTGAAGGGCACTCGTGCCACCATATTGTTTGGTCACGAGAACCGTGTTAGCAGAGTGAGAGTGTCACCTGATGGCACAGCGCTCTGTTCAGCTTCCTGGGATAGCACTTTACGGGTGAGCTGGAGTTTCTCAACAGGATCAAATTATATTTCCCGTTTTATAAAACTCATGTTTTGGGTAAACAGTAGGCTTGTTTTGGAATTTACTGTGACTTTTTAATTTAAAAATATACTTCATGTTCCGTTAGTGAATGAGTCATTTTATAAATTCACTAGCCACTTTATTAGGCACTCCTGTTTGGATTGGACATTCGTTTGCTCTCAGAACTTCTTTAATTCTTTGTGAGATGATTTGAGCTTTGTAACATGGTGTGTTATCCTGCTAGAAGTAACCATCAAAAGATGGGTACACTGTAGTTATAAAGAGATGGACATAGTCAGCAAGAAAACTCAGGTTAAGTTGTGGTGCTTTAATGATATTCAGTTGATAGCAAGGGACACAAAATGTGGCAAGAAAATATCCTAAACACTGTCACACCATCACCAGCAACCTGAACTGTTGAAACGAGTCAGGATGGATCCATGGTTTCATGTTATTTATGCCAAATTCTGATCGCACCATCTAACAGAAATTGAGACTCATCAAACCAGGCAACATTTTTCCAATTTTCTATTATCCAAGTTTGGTCACCCTTTGTGAATTGTAGCCTCAGTTGCTGGTCCTTAGCTGACAGGAGCGGCATTCTCTGTGGTCGTCAGCTGGTGTAGCCTATCTGCTTCAAGGCTCATCATATTTGCACTCAAAGATACTCTTTTTCAATTTATTATTTGAGTTAGTGTTAACTTACTATCAGCTGGAAGTAGTCTGACCATTCTCCTCTGACCTATCAACAAGGGATTTTCACCCAGAAAACTGCTGATCACTGGATATTTTCTCTTTTCTGGACCTTTCTCAGTAAACCATTGATATGATTCTGTGGAAAGTCCCAATAAATCAGCAGTTTATGAAATACTCAGATGAGCCTGTCTGTCACCAACAACCACACCAAAGTCACTTAAATCATCTTTCTTCCCCATTCCAGTGCTTGGTCAAAGCATGTCTACATGCCTAAATGTTGCTGCCAGGTGACTGGACGATTAGATATATGTGTTAACGAGTAGATGAATGGGTATCTAATAAAGTGGCTGGTTAATTTTTTTTAATGTAGCTACAGACATAAAAATGTATGTTTTTAACTCTGCACTTCTGTCTCATGCAGGTTTGGGCCTAGAGTTTTTATCGTGGTAGTTTCCAACAAAGGTATCTACATTTGGTGGCCAATAATCCCAAAGCCCAGCCTGAAATATTAGCACTACTTCAGGTGTGTATTGAAGAAACCTTCAGTCAGCCAAGCCCTGAGACGTCTCTGAATGAAAATATTCAATAATATCTATAAAGTGGATATTTGTTTAAGCAGAAGTTGGTATTCCCAGTCTTTGTTATTGTTACCCTGATGACTAATGCTAAATAAATATGTTATTTTTAACATAGTGTGAAATATGTATTCCTGTAAAGAGCCAAATAACCATTAGAAATCATCTGCATGATCAAACGTATGTGTCATACTCCAAACAATATTACCGATTGTCATGTAAATAATGCCCACTGTCACTTTTCTTAAGAAGCTGTAGTTGCAGATGCTGTTAAATGTGTTGTGTATATTGTCTCTACTTTTTTGGTATTTTGCTGTAGCTGATGTCATGATTAAACACAAGAAAAGAAATTTGAATAGAACCTCAGTTTTCTTATTTCAAAATGCATATTTTATTGTGGGAAAAATAAAAATTTTCATGTAGGCTACAGCCACTTCTACCCTGGCCCCTACTTGACACACAGGATACTATATATATCCTTTTAATGCACTCATGTCTAACCGCACTCTGAAGATGCAAATGCCAAAACATATAAGGTTGACCTGATATGGCTTAACAAAGCATACAGCAGCATGTAAAGACTTTAGTAAATCCCCTCATTTTAACTGATTGTGCCTCTCAAGCTGCATTCAACTTCAGCCTCCCGGCATTCAGGATGACCTAGATTCGGTTCCAGTGGCTGAAATTTGCATTTCTTCTGTTCTGGGAAGGGGAGAGATGTAAATAAGCAGAGATCTCACAAATCTTTTATTGCAAGGTTATAATTGGTGAAATCACTGAAGCATTTAAACCCCCAAGTATGATTTTTGGGAAAGTTAGTAGAGAGAAAATGAGAAGGGGGTAGTAGACAGAAGAAAATGCGGTCTTCTTTGGTTCCATTTAGTGGCACTAGGGGGCGTTTACACTGTATCCCAGCAGAAAGAGGGTAGTGCAGCACTGAAAAGCTCAGTAAAACTGAGGTTTTTGTTGGCTTTTTTTTTTTTGCTTTTTGGGTTTTTTTTATATAAATTAATGAATGATTTCATAACATTTCCTGAAAGAAAAAGATATTGGTTCCCTGTGCTAAAGATCAGGACAGGATTTTGTTTGAATTCTCAAACCTTGTTGGACCATTTCAGTCGGGTACTTGTTATCACAATTGTTACTACTCACATACCATGCCAGATTGCTTTATAGTACACAATCTGTTTGAACGCAGTTGATTTATATTCTGTTTTATTTACCTTATTTTATTTTTTTCCACATACCAGAAATTTTATGATTGTCTGATAATCAGTTAACAGGCACTGAGCTTGTTGAATTACGTAACAGATCCACAGTAAACATAAAACTGTCTGGGTCTGCAGAGGATATGGAGATAAAAAAAGATTCAAGACTTGACTTTGTGAATAAGGTGACCATATATCAAAAAAGTAAATGGGAAGCAAAACGTATGCTAGAGGGGGGGTCAAAGCAGGACATTACTAATGCTGACAGGATGTTTGAAATTTTAACATAGTGCTAAATCTTATCTTTAGTGTCATACAAACTGCAAAAACAGCTGGAAAATAACACAAGCTGCTGACTAAAAATGTGAAAGCTGTAGTTTTAGCTTAGCAAATCTACCCTTTTTAAACAACTCCATCTAAACTGCAACGCTTTTATATCTGGATTTGACCAAAATAAACACCAAAGAAAATAATAAAGAAATACACAGAAGACCAAAACAAATGTTCACCATCTCACCAAAAAAGATACACTAACTTTAGTTACTTTAACTTTAAGTTACTGGTTTGGTATTGGTATGTGAAAGCCAAATATATATTTTATTTTGAATGTAACATTCCTGACTCCCTTGCTAAGTAAAACAATAAGCACACATGGAAGCTTTTTTATGGTCTTATATGAGAGTCTTTGTAAAGTTGGGTTTCCTTTCTTATTGGAATCCCAGTTAAAACTGTTAAGTTAAATTTTCATCTGGTAGTTTGTTTTCTTTATTATCGAGGCATTTCTAGATTCGCACATCTCTTTTGAGTTCCTGTTTCTGATATTTGATTTTCATGGACTATGACAATGAAGGGTGAACAATGGTTCTCTGTATGGTAGGGAAACAAATGCTGTAATTCAGGAAGCATGTGAAAAGGTCCACGATGATGTAAAGTGTACATAATTTTGGAAGAAAAAAAACTGAACTTTTACGTCAGAACGATAACGTTTAAACAGCATTTTGTAACAGTGGCATTATTCCCCTGAAGGAAGCAAACATATTGTTTCCATATAAAATCGCCCTGTGGTAATCTCCTGTGCTTATTAGGAGGGCTCAAATTCTGAGAAATATCAAATGAATCAAAAAGCCCCAAATTTTTATCCATCCCTCCAGGTTTATGCATCAAAGCCTTGCATGGCTTCATTAAATAGCTTAAGACACAAAGAATAAGCTGATTCTGAGGGTGTCAGGTGGGAGACGCTCACTGACTTTTCATGTCATGACCCTCTACTGTTTGTTCAGTCTGTGACCTCAAAGCATTGTTGATGCCTTTCTTACACGTCTCTGTTTTTTCTAAACAAAGGTCAAAGGTCGGCCACCTCTATCCACATCATCACTTTATGTATCTAGCAACATGTTTACCACAATGCCACTAAGTCCAGTCAGTACAGCACAGGAGGGGTTTTTTTTTGTTTGTTTTGGGGGTTTTTTTTTGGGGGGGGGGGGGGGGGGGGTGTTTCTGCTGTAGGAAGGGCAGCATCCAACTTTAATTACATAACAGCTGCATCACTGTATTTCTTCTCCGAAAGCCACTAACTTTGCATTTCAGATGATTGAACTTATGTCATAGAAAACATGCACTCTGGGGATTAGGTTGTTCTGTTTTATGTGTATATTTTTCACTTTCGTTGCTAGCCTGCATTCAGATTGTCATAAATTTATAGTGGGAATCACCCAGGGGGAAACACCAGTGTAGACAGAGAAAGGCTGTGATGTAGGGAAGGTGAAACGGAGATTGAAGGACAAGCATACAACGGGTATTACCATGAAGTGAAAGTCCCTAAAATTAACACTGAGTTTATCATGATAGTGATTATATGCATATCCTCTGTATGTTTCACTTCCTCATGCTGTTCATGGATTTGGAACGAGTAACAGATGTCACTGTTTAGTGGCGAAAAAAAAATGTCCATAAACTGCAAGTTTGCTTTCTGAGCCGTGGAAATGTTAAGAATTAACTTAATTAATCCTTGATATCAAAATTACACCTGTAGATTTACCTGGACTTTTTAAGCCAAAGGACAAACCAAGCTAAGGAAAATGAGTTTTGTGACCTCTGTGTCATCACAGTTTATGATATCCTGGGATTTTTAATGACAGCATATTTGAGGGGGTTGACTAACAGACAACATTGACTTTTCTTTTAATGACGGGGGCTGCAGCTTCCACATTTTATGTCAACAAGGGTCCAAAAAGTCCAATGAGACTCGTAACTTCAATTTAATAGGATTTCAGAAATATTATAATATTTTATTTGGTGGAGAGCAGGATTTACCAACTCCTGTTTTCAACCAAAGCCCACACTTCAGGAGGCAGAGGACTGAGTGATGCAGAAAGGAATTTTCACAGAATTCTTGAAGGAAAGGAAGACTTCCTGCTGTCAGCAGATGAGATGGAGGAGCTCCAGACATTAGAGCAGGAAGGTGAAAGCTCAGAGGACATACCAATTTCTAAAGAGCCTGTGCAGGGATGTCCATTGTTTTTTTAGACACAATGGACGACACCCACTGTCCATTGCATCTAAGAAGCAATGTGTAAGCTATAGGGCGTACATACGTAAGTATAACAGTTAAAATAAGCTATAAATCCACTTTTTTTGTTTTTTTTTTATTTTGTTGACATGTCTTTTACAATTGTTAAGTGATATTTTAATCATCAATATATTTTAAAGAACAGTAATTATATACTGCAAGTTATGTCCCACAACACTTGTGGACTTCTGTTAATGAAACCTATCTAGTTGGGAAACAGAAGAGAAAAAACTTGGAAAAAGGAAGTGACATAAGTCATGTGCTAGTGGCAGTTCTCTGAGGTCAGTTCTCTTTGGCATAGTTTGTAATACTTGGTGTCCAGAAGACAGATTAAATTCAGTTTCCTTCTTTTATTTATATAACTACACTTATTTATTTACTTTCAGCTCAACCTTTCTCTGAGAAAACACCAATACTTACTGATCGCACTGATTTGTAACACTGCTATCTACACACCCTGTTACCATGCATATAAAACAAGTATTATACACTTATGTAAATTATGATAAATAATGCTAGATTATATATCTATTCATCCATGTTAATTTGTGCTAGCTTGTTATCAAACGTTGATATAAAATAAGTTTTATCTCAAACTGAGTATTCAGTATGATGTAACTTCCTTTAAATTAACGGTCAAGATTATATTAAACTATATTTTTAAACTCTACTTTTTCAGGTTCTGTAATATGGCATCTCAAAAAATGTCACTTTGATGCCTAATTTTTTTGGTGGTTTATTATTTGAGTTTCTTAACGGACAGCAGAAAATGTTAAAATATAGGGTTAATTAAAAAACAAACAAACAACATTTTAAAGCCTAAATTGTCCCCGAATTGTAGAATGATCCTTTTATGTTCTGATCATGTCAAGTCTTTCCTCGTCTGGTAAAACACAAAACCAAACAAGTTAACCATCCAGTTTTGGGGTTTTTTTACAATAACTTTCTACATTGTATTTATGGTCTCCATTTGCGGCATCCCATTAAAGAAAATGTAAATTTAAAAAATACCTAGGCACAAAGACATTTTTCATGACAACTACTTAACGTAAAACAATGATTTATGGATTATTTGTCACCCTTTTTTGTACCTTCGGAATACCATACCAAACCATGACCACACTTCCGCTGGTTATTCCGTGACGGTGGTGTCTTCTTTCCACAGTCCACACGACGTTCCCAGCACAAAAATCATGTCGAGAGGCGGAGTCACACATTCTGCATCAGCTGAAGGGAAGACTCAACTGTACCGACGCTCTCCTTCCGCCGTCTGTATGTGCAGAGAGCAGTCTGATATCGCTGGGAGGGTGAGTCTTTGTTTAATATATTTAAGAAAAACGTGTTTATTTTACTGATTTGTGTCTTGTTAGAGAGATACAGGAAAATGTCCACACTGGGGTGTCTTTTTTGGTCGGTTTAAACCGGCTTTTACTGCGTAGACGTGGCTGTCGTAGCTGAGCTCGCTCTCCGTCCGCGAGCGCTCCTTTGTGTCCTCCATTGCTCTGGTGACAGATCAACGATTACTCAGCGAAGCTAAAGCCAACAACCCGGCCAACGGCTAGCCGCCACAGTAAACGGTCACGTAAAGTGACCCCACTCCCAAACTACAATCTGTTTGATCTGCGTGTCTGTTCGTTACTCTTTAAGTGGAGATAGCTGTGCGTCTTCAGCATCGCTGTGGCTTCCGTTAACAGAAAGCTAACGCTAAACCGCAGCACAGCCTACGGAAATACTCTGCTAACACCACAGTTTCTCTTTGCCTGCGTTTAACGACACCTGACGCGGAAACCGAAGCCGACTCACAGGTCATAGTGTTTGACTTTTACGCATTTTTATGTCGAGAATGGAAAAACCCTTACGGTAGGTTGGCCGGTGTTAATATGAAAACAGCTGCGGCTGCAAAAGCAAAGCTGATGAAACTAGTTTGAAAGAGCGTCTGTTGTTAATCACACAATTGAGGTAACTGGAGGCGAAAGCTAAAGGATTTTGCCTTCATAATTTTACATTTAAGTTTTATACAGAGGCTGTAATTAGTTAAGATGACTCTGGGAGATGTCAGCAGGCAGTATTCATTATTTATATGACATCAGTTCAGAGCTAAAAGGCTTTAAAACCGTTTAGTTACTGTAGTACAGAGAGGGAATACATAACAAAGAACAGTACAAAGAAGACAGTTTGGTAATTTGACCATGTCATCGTGGTTGTTTGAGTCATTTTACCATAATTTTTGGTAGCTTTTATAAACATTTTTTAAAGGGAAAAAAATTATCGTGTTTGTTTCCCTTTGGCAGAAGGTGGGTGTTAGCGCCTTATTTTAAATGCAGGGAAAAACCAGTGTCACATTTTCACTTTTCAAATGAAGAAGGTACTTTCAGTTGCTTCCATATTTCTCAAGGGAGTTGCCACAGCATGGCAGATCAGATGCCCTTCCTGATATAACCCTCCCAGTTATCCAGGGTTGGGATAACCGTGAGGCTTTGTAGTTGTTAATTATACAGAACCAAACACACAGTTTAGGAAGCAGTCGGCAGATTTACTGATGATAAAACCAGATCATCAGCATTTGTTCTTCATAGTAGTTCAGTGTCTCGATTGGCAAGTTCCTTAAGCTCGTCTTCTTTTTCCCTCACTTGTAGAAAATGAAATTCTGTGGGCTGTGGAAAGAGACCCTGGTTTTGGCCGAGGACTACCTGTCCTTTTGCTGCACGAGTCCACATCAAGCCCCTCCACCTCCCAGCGAATCAGCCGCTGCCATGAGGCGTCTAGGCTGGGACATCGAAAGACAGCACCAAGCTCGCTTCGACAACCTCGCTCAGACCTTCCTGGTGCAGTGTGGGCCGGACCACTGCCTCAGCCTCAGAAAGGTGATGAAGGAGCTGGTTGGAGATGGACACTTGAACTGGGGGAGGGTTGTTTCTCTTTTCGCCTTTACTGGAGTGCTGGCCAGAAAGATCCTGGAGCAGAAGCCGGGGCTGGACCCTGGTCAACAGCAGGAACTGGAACAGGAACCCATGAGCTGCAGAAGGCTGGCAGAGACCATAGCTGATTACCTGGGAGAAGAGAAGAAAGACTGGCTGTTGGATAATGATGGATGGGTAGGTGTTCCCTGAAACTGAGTCAACACAAAAACTGAAGATAAGGGAGGCTTTGATTATGTCAAGAGCAAAACGGTGGATTCAAAGTGATAGTCGTCTGGGGGATTTTTGTGTTTTGTTTTTCTTTGAATTACTGTCACTGGAAATCACCAGTCTGATAGGATCACGGTTGTTTAGGTTTATGACATAAGATACAACCAGGGACAATTCTCTTACATTCTGCCTTGTTTATTACTTTGTTTGGCATCACGATGAGTGTTGAGACTGCTGTGATTCTGGGAATTACAAAGTAATTGTAGACAACGTGCTGGGGAATTTATGCTAAAACAAGAAGATCTCAATAATGGTGGTAGGAAAAAAAGTTTGTCTAGCCAAGAAATCTAAAAGATTTTAAAGTGGAGAAAAAAGGTAATTAAGGCAACTTAGAAGGATTAGACTTAGAGGAACAATTTAAAAAAGAAAAATATAAAACATGTTCCAGTAGCAGAAGGTTAGGGTGATCACAGATGATGACTTAGCAGGGTTAAACCTGCTGGGAGGCTGCTTATTTACTGGAAAAACGTGAACTATAATGCCCTCTGGCTGAGTCCCAAAAGCCTCAACTGAACATCAGATGCTGGCTTTTATGAATGGGCTTACCCAACACACACACACCCACACACACACCCCTCCTTTCTTTGGCTGGCAGCTGGTTTCAACAGACACAGCCAGATGGACTTTTTGTAGTAACAGTCAAAGCTTGTGTGTGTGTGTTGAGTTTGGCTTTAGCTGTATTGAAAGTTAGCGTGGTATGACTAGAAAAACAAGCAGCTGTCGGGCAGCGAGAACACCTGGAGCTGAGAGCAGGTGCACTCGCTGGTCAGAATGTGTGTCTTCAGTCTGAAAACACGATGGAGAGATGCAGCTGTAGGACTTTCCCTGTTTTTAATGCTGGGGATGCACTGATCAAGATTATTATCGCTCATTAAAACAAAGCCAAAACAACAAAACGCGAAGCTACAATAAAATAAAAACAAATGATAAAATAAGATCTGACCAGAGCCCACTTGACAAGAAATCAATACAAACAATTTTAAATATTGAAAATTCAAATTCCAACATACTACTTCTGTTGTTGTACATTTATTTGAGTTTTGGCATACAAAGTACACAAAGATGTACTGATATTAGCCCAAACAATTAAGATGACTTCTACTGATGGCAGTAGCCAATATTTATCATTGTTTATGCCTAAATTTGCTCATATTTAACATAATAGGAATTTAGGGTCGACATTGATACTTAGGCAAAAACAAATCAGCCAATAGATTAAAAATACATATATATTTTATACATTTTTTTATGTCCTCTTTGTTCCTGGGGAAACAAACAAACAAAAATGAATCGATTTTGAAGACTTTGGCCTTCATACCCTTCAACATTTAGCCAGAACAAAATTGATGCAGCTGGTAAATTTTGTGTCACAAACATCACAAAGCCTCCTGATTCAAGTTGTTCTAGTTTTCACACCTAGTTTTAGTTTTAATGTACCATAACAATCATCATAAAACATTAACAAATGAAATGATGTAGATGGTATTAAAGTTGGATGTCTGACCAGTAAACCAGTGACACAGACGTGCTTTTAAACCCGCATTATGAACATGGAGTTCATTTTGTAAACTTTGGTAATTCAGAGAGTTAAAAGGAGGTTAAATCCAGGTGTGCTCAATGATGTGTGGTTTGGCAGACAGATCTGCACCTTGTTTGTTGTGTCTGCTTAAAAAACATAAAGATGGTGAAAACGCTCAGCTCGAGGCTTCAGTTTAGGTTTGTTTATATAGCGACAAATCACAACAGTAGTTCTTTTGTACTGTCAGGTAAAGACCCAGCAGTATTGCTCATAACAAGACTTCACAAACCAATTGTTTACAGCGTGGTGGCTACCTCCATCTTTTATATACAGGTTTTTGTGTGTGCGTGTGAGGGGGGGGGGGATGCAGAGGTGTAGCTGCTTTCTCTAAAACAGTGCATTGAGGGGGGGGGATAACTGGAAGCAGCACTCGTAATAATACTGAACATGTTGTTTCTGTTTGTCTTCTTGTAGGAAGGCTTCTGTAAGTTCTCCCGCAGTGCCAGAGAAGTGAGCCAGGACTCATCCATGAAGAAAGCGCTGTTTGCTGCCGCCGGTGTCGGCCTTGCTGGGCTTACCTTCCTCTTGGTGCGCTAGCTGGCATTCTCCACACTTGATGCATCCTCATATTTTAAAATTATTCGGCACGATTTCGTAAACGTTGGACAACGTCCGGCGACCACTCTGCAAAACGGGCCCTCTGTAGTGAAAGAACGTTATTTCACGATGTTACTGTAATGTTTGCACAGTCTCGGAGCCCCTTAAAACTGACATTCGTCGCTTGCCCCTAAAGATTGTAAAACCAATTTGAATGCCTTTGGAAATGTTGCAGTGAGTGAGATCAGTTTACATATCCTGGCTGATTTTTTTTTTTTTTTTTTTTTTTTTTTTTTTGCAGTGAAGGTAAAAGGCTTCAGATTTTGATTTCACGATCCTCTGTCCCTCTCTTTTTTGTGGTATAGAGGCATTCCAGAGTAAAATGTAAAATTTAATATATTGTATTTATATGAAACCAGTACACTGCAGTCCGCTGTTTGTCCTGAATTCATATGAACTGTATAATTTTTGCAAGATCAGCAACGCTGTTCTGTACTCCCATGCAACGGTGCTAGATAAAACATTTCTTTGTGAACTTACCAAAAAGCAGGGACCATTCTGAATACAAATAGATTACTCCTGGGAAAAAAATAAAATTCCTCCAAATTATATTTTTACATTGTTTCTAATTTATTTTGCTTTTTTAAATAAAAGTGTTTATTAAATGTTGTCATGTTTTATTTTTTTCCTCCCCTGAATGTCTGTGCCGGAGGTCAGGAGCGTGACAGGGAAATGTAAATGACAGTCCCTCCTTTCACGTGCAGACACATTTTCATAAATAAGATATATCCTGCTGTCTCTCCAGTTCTCCTCCACTTAAACAACAAGGGTTCACAAAAAAAAATCCATCTGGTGGACGCTCAAACTCAAATCCTGTTGTGCTGCACTAAAAAATGTTTTAGTGCAGCACTGAATAAAGAGAAATTTTAAAAATAAATAAAAAAACCCAACATTTTAGTAAAGTGACTACTCTCTGTATTGTTAGGAGAAAGAAGTAATAGTAACGACCAGAGGGACAGAGGTTGAATCCAGACAGTATAAATAGTTGATTTCACGATCACGTGTAGATGTATAGGTGTACACAAAGGCCTTCTTTTTACTTCATGTATGTCATCAATTAAAATGTATAAGTATCCTAATTCAAAGTTGAGGTATACAAAACGAGAGGCTGCTTAGTTGCCATGTTGTGTTCAAAGTAAATGTTCTAGGTGTGACTGTTTCCACTTAGCAGTGAGAGGGTGCTGCAAAGTGATTCTTTTATCACTCTAAATAAGGAAGGAAATTGTAGGTTTGCATATGATCAACTTAGATAGATCCTTTATTAATGTTTTGCAGGAAATTACATTGCCAGCTTTCATTGCTTCATATGTTTACACAACATAATCAGCACATCCACTGTCTTCAAAGCCAGGTTCACAAACCCATGACACCTGAAGGAATCACTGAACACATGGAGATGATCTGCAATGAGGCTCAAATGTAATTTGACAAAATTAATTCAAATGACATTCATAAGTTAGGTAGATAAGACATCTGGAGATCTTTTCAGGTGTGATATTTGCATCAGGAAGCTATAGCTGTGAAAACCACATGTAATGAAAGGAGCTTTCAGTGCAAAACAAATCAGGCAGAGATATCGCAGCAAGTTTAAAGGGTTATCTTATTTTTCAGTTTCATAATAAAGTTTTTTTGGACAACACTTATAAGAATTGGCATTACAAAGTGCTTTACAAAAACACCAAAGTGGCAAATAAATAGTTAAATGAAGATTCAGACCTGCAAAAAGGATCAATTATAATATACAAAGCAATTTAAATTTAAAATAGGCCATAGCAAGTGTGACATCAAGAATAAACAGTGTCACTAAATGATCAAGAACAAATTTTAAATAACCGAAAAATCCCAGCCCAAACAATCCCATCAGTAACCACTCTTGAAGGTAATAAAATAGAGTTGGTTCACACCTATAAATATCTGGGAATCTTAATTGATGACTCGCTCACCTTCAAACCACATGTAGAGAATCTTGTGAAAAACCTGAAGTTAAAACTGAGATTTTATTTTCAAAAGAAGTTGTGTTTCTCTTTTATTACAAAGAAGCGGCTTGTTGCTGCAACATTCTTGCCTGTGCTGGATTATGGTGATATTCTATATATGAATGCTTCTGCTCAGTGTCTTCGAATGGTTGATTCTGTGTATCATGCTTCTCTGAGGTTCATCACTAACCGTAAATTTCAGACTCACCACTGTGAGTTATACTCTCAGGTAGGATGGCCTGCTTTGGTAAGTCGGAGGAACTCTCATTTATACAGTTTTATATATAAGGCGATACTTGGGTTGCTGCCTTCTTATATATGTTCCCTGCTTGCAATAAAATATGCTGGTCGGTATTCTCTTCGTCCGCATGGTTACTTGTTGCTTTCTGTTCCATTTGCCCGAACTGAACTTGGTAAAAGATCTTTTGTCCATTTAGCACCCTTGGCTTGGAACAAACTGCAGAAGGAATGGAAAATGACTGAATTCATTTCATTAAGTGCTTTTAAATCTAAACTACGAATCCTTGAGGCCAAGTCCATAACATGCAACTGTTTCAATTAGATTGATTGTCATTTTAACTGACTTTTTTATTTTTATTTGAATTTTATTTGTATTCTTTCACTTATTGTTGCATGTGTGTTGTTGCTGCCTGTGTTTGAGTAATTTCTGTAACTGTGAGACACCTGCTGCTGCCTATCTCGGCCAGGTCTCCCTTGAAAAAGAGGTTTTTAATCTCAATGGGATCTTCCTGGTTAAATAAAGGTTAATAAATAAATAAATAAATAAATAAATAAAACGCTCAGCAGCAAAACATTAAACCTGTAGCAAATGTTTCAGTAACGGAAAATTAATTAATTAATTATTTAAATCAAAATAAATGTAAAATAAGTAAAACTATTAAATTTCATTAAATAAAATATTAAAGTAGGACAATAAAAATATAAAAATCAATGGGGCAGCTGTGCCTCGGAGGTAAAGCAGGTCATCCTCAGCATCTGCACAAGTGCACAAGATACTAAATGTGGGTGATTGCAGTTTAAAATCTGAAAAGTGCTTTTAGTGCACATGTAGATTACAGAAGTGCGTACAAAAAAGAGACGCGTGCATTCAGTGTGTTGGCAGTCTGAGTTACTCCAGCCGGTCACCTCCAGCAGGTGACCTTAGCAACTGCCTTGTGATCAAAACCACACCAAGCCACCGAGTGATTAGTTGAGATTCAGTGCACTCACTGGTCAACCAAGTTAGCCATGGTGTCAAAGACACAGCCATCTTATTTCTGCTCTAGTGTGACTGAGCCATTACCAAATTAGAAGAAGATGGAAAAAAAACTCTAACAGAAAAAAACTGAGTCGACTTTAGTGAGGCGGGACCATTGAGCAGATTCCTGCCTCGGGATCTCAGGATGCACGCTGGTTGGTAAAGGTACAACAGCGTCTCAGTGCTAATTGTAGTTCATGAACTCTGCTTTCTGTGGTAATTTGTGTCAAAAATATATTTCCTGCTACAGCAAGAGAAGCGCCAGGTGAAAAAGGACAACAATTCCTCATGTACGATGTATAAATTGTGCATGTAGAGAGAACGTTCACTGTAAGGAAAAATGATCAGAAAATACCTTCTTTTTTAAAAATCTCCACAAGCAGACTGAATGATGCCATCTCACAGTAAAATGCGACTGTGATTAAGACAGCAGAAGATAACAAAATGCTGTTTTAGGAATCAAAAACAAAGCTTTGTGATCTGTTGACACAGAAAGCGGGCAAAAGCTATGCCAAAACAACTGGTACGGCCAAAGACTGACAAATAAAATCTTAAAACTGAATCTAAAACAAACAGACAGCTGGAGAGTCAAACTCGAGTAATATCTGCACATTTCTTGGGGTTCTTGTAGACTCTTTCAGTGGTATCTTGAATAATTTCAAGTCTATTGATTCATTTTTTTTAATTGCTAAAATTATTTCTATTGTAATACTTCTGAAATGGTAGCAGCAGAAATTGCAAGCCTTGTTTACATATTTCTTAAAACATAGGTTTGTATAGAAAAGCATGGCCAGGTTTCTGATTCAACAGGAACAGACAATCAACCCCAGTTTGTCATGAAACATGTCTCGTTGCTAAAATGCAGAAGGAGGTAGGAGAATTTGCCCCCCACCAACTCTGTTTATACCAGTAAGGCCCCCTCAAGATTTTAGCAAAACATGCTTTCTGAGTATGATTGCATTCGTGGGAAACATTAGAAGTCAGAGAAAATGTCAGAGGTCAATTTCTTTTTCTAAACTGTGCGAGGCTTTCTCAGTATCTAATCTGAAGATCGAAGGCTTTCAAGGGAGCAGAACACGGCCCCTGAAATGGTTTCGTGGGAACTGGGAGTTGGACCAAATGTGACCACTTCATCATGTGACAAAAAAAGCATTGTTGCCATGAGAAACAGCAACTTCAACACAGATACAGAATTCACCAAATCCATTTCCCAGGAAGGGAAACCAGGCCAAAGGCTTGTGGTGGGCTGAGGCCATAGCTATACATGAGCTTTTCTCAGTAAATGAGTGAAAATAGAAAGATGTAAACCACATACACTCCAGATTTCTGGTAAAATCTGGCTGTGTTTGTGAGTACATCCTGCTGTTAGCCTAGATACATAACAGCGGGGCAATCATGGAAAGTGTATCAAACCCACAAATATTAAACTGTGGGTGTGTTATGCACTCAGGAGATGGAGACCTCCAGTGAATTAGCTGTATACTGACTAAAGAGGGCTAGCGCGGCGTGACAGTTTGACCAGACTGAAACCGAAACTTGGCCTGCACATGAATTGATGTGTTTTTTTTGAATGGCAAATCACTGTACGTTAATTCAAAATAAAATAAACCAAATCTAGAAAAGTCCCTACCTGCCCCCTCAGAATCTGCTGCTTTTTTTCTGTACAATACCTTTAGTGTATTTATTGAAGCCATGCAAAATGTTACCTTCATACCAAGAAATAATTGAATTTATTTTTTTCCCAGCATGTATGAGCCGTTGTAACGTCATAAGAACAGAAGATAACCACGTGACATTTTTAAGTATGAAAAAAAAGCTCTGTTAAAACTGCATCCAAATCAGTTTTACGCCATCAACTCTTATATCGTTCAGAATTATTCTTTAACCGAGAGCATGATTGCATTCAAGAGCAAAGTTTCACCAGTTTAATCTCTGTGACGCAGTGGAACAGAAACAAGCAGGAACTGCAAATGCCACACAGAAAGACACCGTGGATTTGAAACAAGGACCTGCTTGCTGTGAGGTAACAGTGCTAACCACCGTTGCACCACGGTGCCCAGTCACGAAAGGTCTCAGTGGATAATTTGAGTGCACTGAACACAAGACGACTGTGACACTTTGAGTGGGTGTAAAATTGAGCCTATCTGAGCTACTATAGGGTGAGAGATGGGGTACAGATCGCCAGACTGCAGGACTCACTGAACCAAAAAATACTGATAGTTAAACAAATATGTGACTCTGAGGGGGGGGGGGGGGGGTTCATGAATGAAATCAATGGTTGCACTGTTAAAATTTTAATTGTGGGAACAACAAACTCGATTTCTACAAACACATACTGCTCTTGTCCCCTTGGCATCAGTTAATGCTGTTTTGTTAAACTGCTTTAGTGTGTCTGATGTGCTGGGTTATGGGGTAAATTGTTGATTTCCAGTGCGTCATTTATCAACAAGCAGGGTTATTGTTGTGAAGTTATTTGTGTTTTAACCCAAAGCATAATTTTCTAGTCCTAACCAAGTGCTTTTTAGTGCCTAAGCCTAACATCAGAGTGGGAATGACAGTAAAAAACAATCGGAAATACAAAGTAAACCCCCCCCCCCCCCCCCCCCCCCCCCCGCCCCCGAGGACACAAGCCACGTTCTCCTGACTGGTCCACCAAGAACTTATACCACCATCACTCCTCCAATCTCCTCACAAGGACTTTGCTGTCTGTCTCTCAGTGTCAGATATATCTGCAGCAAGAGTGTCTGAGCGCCAAAGGACACCTTTTGGTTCCTTTAGCGATTGCAGGACACATCTGTCAATTATATTACACACCTGGATTAGAACTGGTTGGTATGGCTCTCTAACGGGCTTGTGGAGAGTGCAGGCTGGCCAAACTATGCCTAGGCTTTATTCCATGGCCAGACCTTTTTAGCCTGTGGTGTGACCTCTCACCACCTAAGGGGGTGGCTGTCAATAGGACGTGGACCTTCATGTGGACTGCTGTTTTTCCAGAAGGGAACAACTCATTGGTCCGATTCTCCACTGTAGCAGCGCTTGGTGTGGGGCCTGATGGAACGAATAGAAGCGGGCCCTCTGGGGCTTTTTTCAGTCACCAACTCCAGCAAAAGTTGCATCTTTTGCAGCCATGGATTACTTCATGAAGTTGCCCAAGGTCTGATCTGACCTCTACAACACTGCAGAGGCTGGAGAAAAAAATGCTCAGTGCATCATGGGAAGCCCCCCATCATCCTGACGCTAAAGGCAGCAAAACTAATGGATGGTTCAAGCTCATCTGATCAAGCTCTAACTTTCAGGCTTGATCATAAAAGTACAGATTCCTTTCTCCAGAAACCAAACTTGCCCACATCCTGTAATTCAACACAAAATCTGACTGTATTTGTATTATTTACAGTAATATTTGCCCTGTTGTATTCTGAACTTCATTCGTTTTGCACAAGGACAATTATTTATATGGACATTGTTGTGATATTGCAAGTTCTTTCAACCATCATAATCACTAAGAAAAAAAAATCTGCATTATCCATCTCAGTTCAGAATAACCAGGTCACCAAACACGTATCTATTTGGACTGTGGGAGAAACCCGTCAGGAAAGCTTGCAGACTCCTTGTAGGAACACAGAAGAAGCCCAACCAATCAGCAGGCTGAAGCTTGAAGATGCCTGAAGTTCCCCAAAATTTTGCTTTACTCAACAAGCTTCAGCGTTAAAGAGATTCCTCCACATTACCGCCAATTAACAGTCAGTAAACATTTACCAGCTAAAGCAGCTTACAGGAGCAATCACAAACAACAGGATCAAAGACCTGTGGAGAGTTTAGGCTTAACAGAGTGGAACTGGCTAGCAGCAGAGAATGACAGCGTTTATAGAAATCACAGAAAACAGATAAAGACCAACTTGTCTGTTATAAATAAGATGTGGGTGTCTCTGCTGAGAGAGACACAATTACAGCGTTAACAATAGAGCATTAATGGGGCACCGAAACTCTGCTCTCAGTGTAGTATGTGCATGTTTCTCCATTACAGCCATGACATACATGCAGTCGCACTGTTTGTGAAACAGAAAACCTTGACCCTCTGATGTGGCTTTGTGCTTCCTGTTGATAGTTTTTTTAATCTTCCAGTGAACCCGAGCATCCAAGCAGCTGCTTACAAATCCTCGGTTATTATCATGATCTGTTTATTTTATGGATTATAAGCTACAAAGATTACACAGATGGCGACCTCTATAAGTGCTCTGAAAGAAGACCAAACAGGGCCATGGCTTTGCATTGTTTCAGCTGTCTGATGTCCTTTAAAAGGTGGTGTCTGGTTATTCTTTCTGTGCATTAAATTTGTTTGTTTTTTTTAATAGATAAAATATAAATGATGGGCACTTCCTGTAATACTACACACAAAACAATCAACACATACTATAAGAAAATAGCTTAAATACGGTAAAATTAGAGAAAATAATGATATATTTCAGTTTATAATGTTGTATTTTTCAGGAATTCATTAATGCCATTTATTCAGTTGTAGTTTATTGTATGTCAGCCTCTCCCAGTTTCACCAAACACCAAATACTCCATCAAGGAAAATAGTTTCCAGCTAATACACCTTTTTTGTTCCTGGTTTTAGAAATGCCTCAACAGGACATAGCTGTTGAATTTCTGAACTGTAGAAACAATAGCAACAATAGCAAACAATAGCAAACAACAGCAAGTTGGAGTGGTTCAGTGACAATAGGAAACACCACGTCAATCTGGTGTGTCATTGTGATGCATGTTTAATTAAAGAAAAACTTGTTACACAGCAGAGAGGCGAAGCTTTAGATTTAATCCTTTCACACAGTGGAAAACAAAGACACCATTTAAAAAATGACAACAGTGAGACTTTACTTTGATAATGCTTCATTTCCGGGTTGAACGTGTATGATACAATAAGATTTTCAAAAAGTCATAAAATATTTGAATATATATTTGTTTGTTGTATCATATATAAACAAATATATCATATAACACAGCTTGTGTATATTTAGACTAATATCATTTATCAGATATGACAATCAGTTGAGAAAGTTTTTCCTTTCATTACAGTGACTGATAATATTATCCTGCGGATGACATCAGCCCGGGTGTGAAAATCGCTTCAATCGAGCAAATCAGAGATTCAACAGTGATTTCTTTGTTTTTATTTCATTTTTGAAAAAAACCAGCTCCAAACATGAACAACAAAGCTAACGTGTTTGAAACATATATTAAAAATGTGTCACCAATTCAAAATCTGTCTAAACCTTTAAAAAGATCAGATGACAGTGCACTCACCACACAGGTCTATCAAAAATAATAGTCCCATGTGCTTTTTTATATGTGGCAAAGTATAAAACATATACACCACATATCATTAAAATAAAAATACCTCCTAGAAAAAAAAAAAGTTCACGAAGTATCTCATGTTGTCTTCGCTTCTTTAAAAATGTTACACTGGAAGGCTCACTAAGTAAAAGAAAGATAAAAAAGAAAAACTATTCGACTCTTGTAACTTCTCTTGCTTATCAGGTAATGTTACAGTGTTTCTCAAACAGTGGGGCAGGGCACTATTGTGGGGCAAGGGTGGCCAGTTGAGAGGGGGAGGGGATAAACAGACAGTTTGTGGTAGCACTTAATGATAATGTCACACTATTAAGCATTATTAAGGTATTAGCAAGTGCTTAATTCATTATTTATGAAGCATTACTCCTCCTTAGTATGCCATTTATAAATACACATATATTATTATGACTGTGATTATTGTTAGCAGTGATGTAGTAGCAGTGTTAACTATGCAAGGGTAACAGTAACAGATGGATAAACATTTGTGTATATAAATGACATACCAAGGCAGATAATGCTATATAAATGGTGAATTTGCTATATTAATGGTTAATAGTGTGACATTACTATAAAGTGCTGCTGAGGTTGCTAATGCTACAAATGCTAATCTGAAGCTTATTTTAAGTCAAATTCAGCTTAGATATTTCTTATTCTTAATGAACGTTAAACTTTTGTGGGATTTGTGGCACGGTAGAAAGAGGTTTGAGACCCACTGGATTAGAAGATGGATGTCACTCTCATGTCTGCACCATCAATATGAAGCTGCAGCTAGCCGCTAGTTAGCTTATCCACAATGACAACACCCAGCTTAACATAGAGAGGACTGGAAATCACAAAAACATACCATAATCAAAATCTTATATTTCATTTGTGTCGAAAGAGTCCATTTGTAACCCATCATTCATGTTTGTTTGTTTATTTTTTCACACAATACACTGTGAGGCACAAAACTGATGATCAGATCTTTGTGCACATTTCAAAGATGTGATAAAATGTGTTTGTTTTTTTCAGCTACACTTCAAAACTATTTAAAACTCCCTGCACTTCCTGTTTGCTTGACACATTTACTACATAGCGCTTCAGGAATATATGCAGAGCACCACAGACGACAGGAAGTGTGCAGAGACCACAGCAGCAGATCTGAATTAAAACAGTCTGCGTGTATTCGACAGTGTTCAAAAAACCATTTTGTCACAGCTGACGTGCAGCTCAGAGTTAAAACATGACACTCGTTTATTCCATAAATTGAAGTTTCTATTAAACAAGCATAATAATCAAGGGGCTAACAAGGACTGCTGTTCACCTGTGTGAGCTATCCTAAAGCAGATACATGAGAGTGACATCAGTCTCCTCATTCACAATTATTCTATTCAAGCCACAGAAACAATGTTTTTGTTTATCTAAAAAGGGAAAATCCAAATGATGAATGTAAACTAAACTTAGATATGTTTGATAATAACCTGTGCTACACAGACCTGATGAGAGCACATCTTCAGGCCAGGGTCGGCTGAAAAGCTTCTCCAGTGGCATCATGCACACACCACATGCAGTTTTTAGTGTGTGCATTCATAAACAGGAGTGCAGATCAGCAGTCAGGTCCTCTGATGGGCTCCCATCAGCATCTCATCTGTGTGTGCATTCACAGCAAACAAGTTGTCTGATCTGTGACACTTTTAATTAACAAAATGTGTTAATGTCCCTTTCTTTGATGCTTATGTTAATTTTTTTGGATAGAGAATAGGGAAACACACAAACAAATAAGAACATCGGTCAAATACAGTCAGTGCAAATACAGCTGGCGTTTCATCCTCCATCTCCTATTGGGTAGAGCATCTCTGTTTCCAGTTCTTTTTCGTTCCTTTCGTTTTTGGAACCATCGCTCTCACCTTCTCTGTCAGCTGGTTGAACACAAAGATATTTAACATTGATGTGTGGTGAGCTGTCAGCGTGCCCCATGAAGTTAGTAATTCAACACATCCTGTTCTAGAAAGTAGGTTTAGTGAAAACTCTGAGTTTGTTAACCCTGATTATGAGAAAAAAAACTCTCGGTTTTCGGTTCCAGAAATAACCCCTGGGTCAGTTACCACAGTAACAGAGTCTGTGACACTTGTCTGCTCACTTCAACAAAGCCCGAGTTTCTCTCTAAGCCCGCCCTTCCTGCAGATGACTGACACAGCTTCACTTCCTCAATCATACTGTCGACATCAAAGCTCACACAGCTGGGGGTTCGTTTGTGACCCCAGTCGACTATCTATAAATGCAGCGCTACAGTTAATTTGTCAGCCTACTTTGCCTACAACATTTTACAGAAGTTGTAAAAAAAAGAAAGAAAAAAGTTTATTTAGTTTAAATTTTGTTTCATTGTAAGCAAGTTTTTAAACTAAAGAGTCGGGACAGTTGTGTGTTATTGCAGCTAAAACATAATATACGAGTTGGGTCAGTAAAATAAAACAATATCACAGAAGAAAACACACTGAAGAGGGAGTTCAGTTAATTCTTTGCCCCATAGAGAAGACATCTGACGACCTCCCTGTACCCATGATGACGAGCTCTGGCACCTCCGGAAATCTTAATAAAAGTGTGGTTTGATAATCATTCAAATAGTTCCAAGTTTTTTCAAGGGCAGCTGCAAAGGCATACCACCCTACTTACTAACTTCTAATGCAATTCTGTAAGCAGAAATACGACAGAAACTGCTCAGTTCAGGAAAAAAAACTTGAAGGGTTACGCCCTGTAGGCTTTTAAGGGGTGAAGAGTTCAACAGAAACTACAAAAGGGTGAAGAATTCAAAAAGTCGAAACATAAATATGATAAAATAAGAAGCTATTAATTTGTTAATCAAATTATTATAAAGTATTATAAGTTTGCAGGCAGCAACAAATGGCCTCACTCAAAGTGCTTTATTACTGCAATACATAACTCATAACAATTTTAAAATCTACATTTTTAAAATAAGAAAAAACTATGAGGATTACAGAGATAAATGTGCATTTGTTTGGGTTTTTAAAATCTCTTTTAATGGAAATAAGTCAAAACCATTTCAGAATCTCTCTCATATAGAAAGAAAGTAACATAAGTGTGATAAATGTGAACAGAATGAGGGATAAAATTAATATTGAGCAGAATGATAGTCGCTAAAAATATTTATATTTAAAGTGCATTGAGTGCACAAGTAGAGTAGGTTAGTGTTATTTATTATTGACCAAATTAGCTTCTTCAGTTGAGGTTTAACACGTACAAGTTCACACCTCCACAAACTGTAAACCCAGTTATCCAGTTATGTATTTGCTATTTGTTACAGTTAATTCCTTTTTTTAACCAGTCTGTTATCAGCATGAGAACAGAGCAATCATTGTGGACTTGTTTTCATCTTAAAATATAATCTACAAACGACATCTTTCTGTGGACTGTGAGGCAGCTGTCAAGCGTTATTAAGTTACTCTGCACTCAAACATTTCATCGCTTTAGCAATCACTTAATCTTTGTTAGGGGTTAGGTTAGAGGTTAGGTTAATGTCTCTGCTTAATGTAGACTTTTTCCCTTAATCAGAACAAACATAGGCTACGTTCACACTGCAGGTCTTAATGCTCAATTCCGATTTTTTGATTAAATCCGATTTTTTTTGTCTGCTTGTTCACACTACAAATAGAATGCGACAGCAAACGCGCTCTAGTGTGAACGCTCAAAGCGGCCCGCATGCGCAAAAGAAGACGTCACACACAATGCGCTCTGTTTAGACCCAGAGCAAACAATATTGTTCGACTGATGGCCCTTAATATAAAGACTTCGGACTTTACGTTTCCCAATTTTTGCTTTAAGTTATTAGGTTATTTACATAATAATGTAAATAACCTAATAATTATCCTTATCGCTGTTTTAGAGGAGCGGTGCTTCAAAGGATAGTTGCAGATTTCTGTCAGAATCTGCAGATTATACAGTACAAATAAAATGTTCACGTTGTCTTCCCAACAGTTTCACTAACATCTACACTGGATGGCCAGGAAGCGTTCGCGATGTCTTATCGAGCGCTTCTCCGGCGCTGATAATTGGCGTCTGTCTTGTGTCAGTGACGTAAAAGACGGATTTAATGCGACATGACCGTTCAAATAGCAGTCGCTTTCTAAAACATCAGATATGTATCGGATTCAGTACCACATACGAAAGTGACCCAGATCGGATTTGAAAATATCGGATTTGTGCCGTTCACACTATCATACCATGATCGGATATGGGTCGCATAGGGTCAAAAAAATCGGATTTGATGCGCTTTCGCCTGCAGTGTGAACGTAGCCATAGACATGTAGAAACAAAGCTCTACTGCCTAAGTAAAAACACATCTTCTAGTTTCTAAAAATGTGCCTCATTATAACACGTGGCTGAAGACTTCTGCACACATACATGGCTGTTTTGGTAAATGGAGCCTTTTCTACAAGTAGCTTTGGTTCACATCTAAACAGTGTTTTGGATCACTGAGCTTTTAAAAACCTTCAGAAACCATCTTTGTCTTTTTTATGAGGCCAAACGATGCTGTGCTGTTGTTTCTAGACGTCTGATTGGCCAACACTTCTATACAGTTAAGATTATATTGCTGCACTAATCAGTTTATAAAGGGATAAAATGAATATCGAGCAGCATTGAGTTTAGCTTATTGGTTCCACCATCCACAACAGTCCCAAGTTTCTCATGTGGCCCCTTGAGAAAATGAATTGCCCACCTCTGATCTAAAAAACACTTATCATTTATTGCATTTTAATGTGGACAGATATGTTTTTCAAAAAGAAAGTGCAAAATTTAAAATTTAAAAATAACTCGTGTGCAAGTTGCCTAAGACAAACACTAACCCAATTAATAACTAATGGTTTTGAAGCAATTCTGATCTGCTGTGTCCTCATCTCAGGGTTATTCAATCCAGATTTCAGTGCCAAACTCAGAGTTTGTTTGATAAACCTGCTTTTGTAAACAGAGCCCAGGTACTTCCTTGTTAGAATGACAAGCCAAAAGTTGGCTTGAAAACATGTGCCACTAAAAAAAAAAAGGAAGCTAATTTATGTTCATGAAAATCATGTGTTTGTTCAGCTTGAAGCAGAAGAAAACTGTACTTAGCTGGCTTTGTTGTTGAACAGCACAGTGTTCAAATTAACATAAATTCAGTTGAAAAAAGGGACACTACAGTCTGAATAAGATGTAGATCTACATTTCACTAACCTCTTCATTATCAGGAAACTCTCCCGTCTTCAGCTTGGAGTAGATTAGCTCACCATTCACTGACACCTCAAAACTGTCTGCGATGGGGCGAGAAATTCACAAAAATGAAACCGTGTTCATATCATTTCACACACATACTGTCAGCATGACTGCTGGCTAAACTGTTTTTTTGTGTGTGGGGGGGAGGATGCCACGTTGAAATACTGATTTATTCCTTCTACCACCAAAATACAGATCTGTGACATGTTTCATGGGTAGGTAGAAATAAGTAAATAATAATAAAAGAAAACTGTATATGTACACTTTATTTTCCCGCACGAAACTTAAAAAGCGACAGTGAAATATGTTTGTAATTGAAATGGCATGAGTGGATTTCCACAGACAATGTATGACATAAAGACCAGAGCAGCTTACTGTCTTCTCCTGTGAGTCCTGTTACTTTCACACCAGGAACCTGCCGGAGGAGACCAGCTAGATCCCGGTAGCGAAAAGCATAACTTCATCCTTTACTGTGCCACAAACCAACAATAAGGGAACATCAACATCAACATTTACCACACCTTTAAGCTCTAGTTTGAAATACAGAAAAAAATAAGCAACATAAATGATAAATTAAATGGTGCATTTAAAAACAAAAATCATCTCAAAGTAAAGCTACATCTTAAAAGCATAATGAATAAGTAGAAAGAAAAGCAAGCGTGCTGATACTGTGTGCACAGAATACATTAGACTTACCAGTATTCAACAGTGACTGTGGCCATGGTTTGCAGCTGCTGAGATGTAAACTCAGTGCTCAGCTTCAAGAAGTGAAACGCCTAGTCACGATCACAGTCGACTATATTAGAAGCAAACCACACCCAGTGGGAGGGTGGATGAGACTTTTTTTTCTTTCTTTCATACAGTTTTCAAGTGACTCTCTGTCCTGTAATGACTGCAGCCACACCTGATGTCTGACTTGTGGGGATAAAGGTTCTGCTAAGAATGTAAAAAATGCAAATCTTCCAGTTATCTGCAGTCAAAGTTCTCCTTTCAAGCATCAAATTATGGCACAGGTGAGGAGTCTTGTCAGTGTGACCAGAGGCAGCTCAACAGAGGTTTCTCTGTGTGCGGACTTGATAACAAGCAGCCGCTTCTCACCTCAGGAATCTGTGAAAACAGCACAGCTACTGTTTCCTTTTGCAGAATGACAATCAAATATTTCTATGCCTTTCATCTGCAGGCAGGGCTGCTGGTAGCTTGAGCGCACCGGCAATATTTCAAGTGTAATTTAACCCGTGTTGGCTAGATGTGCATGCTTGGAATATAACTAAATGTCAGGTGGCAGACTTTACGATGGGAGCAACTAATCATTTTCACTTTATCTAGAAAAGGTTACAAAACTGAATTTGGCTTGTTGTATTTCTTAGAGTAGAAATGTAGTTATGTCAGTAGCTCCAAACACACACATTCCCAGTTATTAGTTCAGGTCAACTATTTCAATATTCCACTCCTTTTAGTTATGTTTTATAGACACTTTCAGCTGTTTGTCCATTTTTTGGCAACAAACTCCTTTATTCACACTGTCAGTTAAAATTTCAACAGGTGGGTACCTCACTCCTGTCAGCTCAGAACAAGAAACGGTGCATTCACACCAAAACTGGACAACACAAGATTGAGAAAACAACATTACTTGGCCCTGTGAGTCTCCATTTCTGCTGCAACATTTAGCGGGTAGTGTCAGATTGTGGTTTACACTACATGAAAGAATTGAAAGAATACACCCATCTTGTATCACTAGTTCAGGCTGTTGCTGGCATAATGACGCGGGGAGATGTTGTACTTGACACCACAGTATTGTTGATGCTCATGTCCATCATTATAACCACAGTGTATCCATCTTCTGATGGCTGCAGAATAACACACGGCACCACAAATCGTCTCAAACTGGTTCCATGAGCATGGCGATGAGTTTAGTTTACTCAAATGGTCTCCAGCCATAACATCTAAATCTAATAAGTTTAGCATCTTTGGGTTTATGTTTTCAGCACCTTATTGACTGTCTCATAAAGAATTAAGGCAGTTCTGAAAGCGGGCCCAACCCTGTACTAGCAAAATGTACCTAATAAATTGGCCATTAATTACATACAATAATTTAAACAGTTTCCAATTTAAGAATTTTAGCTGCTGGCTATAATATTGGCTAATAATTATCCAACGTTTTACTAACTGATTAGCTACATTTACTCTGAAGTCAATACCTTGAGTTAATAATTTATAGCTTATTGTTAATTTTAGACAGCTGTAATAACCGTTTATGTACAATGTTTGCTAACGATTCAGTGTCTCCGATACTATTATATACGAGTTTGAACAGTTTCCATAAGCTAACCTACCTACCAGTGGCTAATCATTTCCAGCTTTTTATTAATATTTTAATACTCAGCCTTAGCAAACCACTACAGTTGGCTAACCGAAATCTTGTTAATAATTTTCAACTTTTAAGTTATAATTTTAACTTGCGGTTTCACTTTTATTTTTTCGTATTATTGATGACGATCAATTAATATAATTTGTAAATTAATTTTTGCTTTCTGGTTAAACTGTTACCTTTCTTTTTAGGTTTAATCATAAAATGTTAAGGTTCGTTAAGGTCATTTCTCCATGCACCTGACTGGCCGTCACTAACGGTGATGCATTTAAAGTGCGTTTTATCAAACCATCTGTCTAAACCCTGAATATACTTAGATTTGTTTTGGGTTTTTTTAGATCTGACACAGAATAAGCACAAAATCCCCATGTTCATAATTATTTTGGTTGAAAAATAATAATATCATAACTTAGAATAAAAAAAAGAGCAAAATATTGATGTGTACTTACTGTAAGAGCTGCAGGCAGGCAGAAACATAAGAGTTAGAATCTGAATAGAGATCACAAATGTTAACACAATGATTATTTTAAGACTTGGGCGATGTTGCTAAAACTTTAACATTTTATTTGTTTAAAATGATATCCAGTACAAAATGTATACAGTAATACCCTTATGTTTGTCACTTCCCCTGAATAAAATATTTTTATCTGTTCAGCTCATGCCAGGTAACAGTATCTATAAGATACACTAGACTGTAATTTGCTCATACAATAGTTGATGACAAAGATATAGCAATAGTACCTTTGTAACAATAAAAACTATCATCGATATTTTGCTGGACACACTTTCAATACAATAAAATTACATACATTGTTCTGTAAAAGTTGCATTGCAATCTGCCCATACTTTACAAGATCTTTATTCGTGTATATGTTTTCAATAACTAAGAGACAAAACGTTTGATACAAGTCTGTAAAAATGATCTGGTGGCAATCCGCCGTGTAGCAGTGACTCGGTTTCAGCAAGCGATCTCTTCTGAAGCTGCTGTAACAGATATACAATGCACTTAGATTTGTTCTTTTTTTCTTCTTTTTTTGGTAAAACAAGGCAACTTTTCAGACTTCTTAATAAATAAATCCTTTGCAATGACACTGTACCTGTTGATATATCCAGTTTACATATATATATATATATATTCATAAAATTGTACAAAATATTTTAAAACTTTCTCCACACCCTTCCCATGTATATACTAAAAAAACAAACAAAAACAAAGAGTAAGATGGTTGATTTATGTTCACACAGCATTTTGGTGGGCGGGACAGAAAAACATGACACAGTCTGCATGCACTGGTTTCCATTGAAACATAGCTATTCCAGTTCATTGCACCTTCCTGCTCCTTGGCTATGACTATAATGAATCAGGTTAGTGTCTCCTCGCACGCATCACAGCATCAGCCTCATTGACTGGCGGGACTCTTTAACGCCACCCCCAGCGCTCGGAGGTTCTTCTTGTGGGAATGTCACCTTATCTGGTGTGTAGTCGTTCCTCTTCAGATCTGATGAACATGAAAAATGGGAACAAAGTTAAAGTGTGGTCAATAAATCAGAATTCACGCAGGTTAGTGCAGTTCAAAAAGCTTCACAGATAAGTGGCAACCTAATAACGAAACATGTATGCAATAATGTAGAATACACTTTTTTAAAAAGTACAATTTTAACTGGCTTATAAGCAGAATAAGAGTACATTAAACACAGAAGAATTAAACATCTATGGATACGTTAATGAAAATAAAGTCTAGATAAAATAATAGACAGCTTCAACACAAAATAATAAAAAACTGCATGCAATTCTAAATAAAAACCCAAACTTTTTAAATGGGAATGTAAATAAATATTAATAATATTAATATTATCATCATCAGGTGTGAGGGTTTGTTTTGTTTTTAAACAAGGATTAGTCAGCGGCCAGTAAGAAATCCTGTTTGTCACTAATTTTATTCTGTTGACGTTATAACGCGACCAATGAAAGGATGTGTGCGCACAAATTGACGTGTGTGGTTTCACAGTAGTATCTTCCGTGGGTGGAGAGGTGATGTAAGGGTTGAAGGTTTGCATGTGCATTTGATTATGACTAGAACTTGTATGTCTGATATGTGTTTGCTTTTTGTTTATAACCCATTTAGTGTTACATATTCCTGCCCAGAGACTAGGAATGGAAATACGCAAGAAGCTAAATGTGGAACAAAGCATCTTTTTCTAATGTGAGAACCGCTGTTTTGTGAAATGCTGCAAGGTTTAGATATAACTACTGTGGTAGTGTGGTAGCCCCTGTGATATTACTGATGACTGTGGGGCAGCAGGAGGTTGATGTACACCCAGCACTCATCCACCTTCCATGATCCACAATGTCTCGCCAGCAGAAAAAAAACACTGTAGTATGTCAATAAAATCATGTATCAGCTGGGCTTTGGATTTTTTCCTAGCATGTCCCACCTCAGAAGCAGATCAAGTTAAATTTGACTAAAATCCCCTGGACTCCACCTGTAATGGCTCCAGGCCCCACTGTTTGCGAACCACTCATTTCATGTAAGATTAAAGTGAAAATTAATCTAACTAAAGCAACAATTAAATCTCTCTCACCAGGAAGTTTGAGTTTCCGACAGCAGGAGTTGCAGTGGTGTTTTGTACGGAAGTTTCTAATAGCATCGTCTCCCAGGTTTGCAGGTCCAAATATCATATCGTAAGATCTGCAGCAGGCACAGAGACATCATTTAGGACAAACTGACAGTAATGTTAAAACTGAATTAAATATGAAGACAGTATAATTTTAACTTTACCTATAGTCAATTATTTGTAATATATTGGGATATTTCTATATTAGAGCTATTTTGTAATATACTGTACTATTTAACTTAACTTGCTAGTTGCTCTTCTTACTGTCTTGAAGCAACTGTGACTACATCACAGAAGTATTTTGATTCTGAAATCACATCACAGATTAAAAGGGCGACTGGCTTATGTGAGAAATGGAGCACTCACCCCTTCTCACCGCTCTTTATAACTGAAGGATCCGTCAGAATCTCCCCGACACCTACAGGAGGCACAAGATTTATTTCACAGCCGACAGAGTAAAGAAGATGAGAACACCTCTGCTAACTGTTCACGTTTGTCAACTACAAGTACAGATGTCATCATTTCTAAACGAGCCCTTTGTCGAGAACTCCACAACTGATTATTGTTGGATCCATGCACTGAAAGTAATGAATCCTACTGTTAAATAAATGAACTTGACAGTCTCTGAAGCATTGAAAGATGACTTGTAGTTGTATTAGGTGGGACCCATCACATGTCCTTGAGCGTGTGCGAAGACATTTTACCCTGCAAGTCGAGCACCAGTAGCTCTCCCCGGGTGTACTCGTAGGTCCAGTGGCTGAAGGCCAGCATGGTTTCCTCCAGGAGATTGGTGGGGACGATCTCGTCACCGTTGTTGTTGTTGAACTTCCTGAACTCGCCGGTAATGCACTCCTCTATAGCGAACCACTGTCCAGCAGAGTGGCAATACAGCAAAAAGACCTCCAGGAACCTGAAAGCACATAACAGGACAGGCTTCATTCAAAAGCAGTTTGAAGTTGTTGGAAAAGATGCAACAAAATATATCATGCATTAAGTTTTCATTATGGAGACTTGGTATTAGTTTAAAAATAAACTGCATCTAAAGTTAAACAAAAAAAAAAAAACCCAAACATTTCAAATGACAGAAAGTTTTTGGTGCTCCAGGAAACATAGTTTGGCTTTTTAAAATGCAAATATTAGCACCAGAAATGTGGCAACTGCTTTGCATTTTAATTTGGAAAGCAGCCGAGCAAGGTGAACTGCAGTAACACAAGAAATACAGTGGCTTGCAAAAGTATTCAGCCTCCTTGAACTTTCCCACATTTTGTCACATTACAGCCACAAACATGAAACAATTTTATTGGAATTCCACGTGAAAGACCAATACAAAGTTTTGTACACGTGAGAAGTGGAACGAAAATCATACATGATTCCAAACATTTTTTACAAACAAATAACTGCAAAGTGGGGTGTGTGTAATTATTCAGCCCCCTTTGGTCTGAGTGCAGTCAGTTGCCCATAGACATTGCCTGATGAGTGCTAATGACTAAATAGAGTGCACCTGTGTGTAATCTAATGTCAGTACAAATACAGCTGCTCTGTGACGGCCTCAGAGGTTGTCTAAGAGAATATTGGGAGCAACAACACCATGAAGTCCAAAGAACACACCAGACAGGTCAGGGATAAAGTTATTGAGAAATTTAAAGCAGGCTTAGGCTACAAAAAGATTTCCCAAGCCTTGAACATCCCACGGAGCACTGTTCAAGCCATCATTCAGAAATGGAAGGAGTATGGCACAACTGTAAACCTACCTAGGCAAGGCCATCCACCTAAACTCACAGGCCGAACAAGGAGAGCGCTGATCAGAAATGCAGCCAAGAGGCCCATGGTGACTCTGGACGAGCTGCAGAGATCTACAGCTCAGGTGGGGGAATCTGTCCATAGGACAACTATTAGTCGTGCACTGCACAAAGTTGGCCTTTATGGAAGAGTGGCAAGAAGAAAGCCATTGTTAACAGAAAACCATAAGAAGTCCCGTTTGCAGTTTGCCACAAGCCATGTGGGGGACACAGCAAACATGTGGAAGAAGGTGCTCTGGTCAGATGAGACCAAAATGCAAAACGCTATGTGTGGCGGAAAAGTAATACTGCACATCACTCTGAACACACCATCCCCACTGTCAAATATGGTGGTGGCAGCATCATGCTCTGGGGGTGCTTCTCTTCAGCAGGGACAGGGAAGCTGGTCAGAGTTGATGGGAAGATGGATGGAGCCAAATACAGGGCAATCTTGGAAGAAAACCTCTTGGAGTCTGCAAAAGACTTGAGACTGGGGCGGAGGTTCACCTTCCACCAGGACAACAATGGAATGGTTTAAAACAAAACATATCCATGTGTTAGAATGGCCCAGTCAAAGTCCAGATCTAAATCCAATCGAGAATCTGTGGCAAGATCTGAAAACTGCTGTTCACAAATGCTGTCCATCTAATCTGACTGAGCTGGAGCAGTTTTGCAAAGAAGAATGGGCAAGAATTTCAGTCTCTAGATGTGCAAAGCTGGTAGAGACATACCCTAAAAGACTGGCAGCTGTAACTGCAGCAAAAGGTGGTTCTACAAAGTATTGACTCAGGGGGCTGAATAATTACGCACACCCCACTTTTCAGTTATTTATTTGTGAAAAATGTTTAGAATCATGTATGATTTTTGTTCCACTTCTCACGTGTACACCACTTTGTATTGGTCTTTCACGTGGAATTCCAATAAAATTGATTCATGTTTGTGGCTGTAATGTGACAAAATGTGGGAAAGTTCAAGGGGGCCGAATACTTTTGCAAGCCACTGTATCAAGCTCAGTAAATGGCTGGATCTCAAAGAAATGATATCAAAATACCACCAAATAACTGAATGATGTGACGCTGGTGTCTGAACCCATAAAGTAAAGCAATATCTATGTTAAAAACATTTTAACAAAGACTTTTAGCCTTCATGGAGCACATCACATGAGCACAACAGGAGCATTGTACAAGAAAAAAACGCAAACAGATCAAAAGACGCACACAAAACTCTGCTCACTGCCAGTGCAAACGAAACTCTTCCTGTTTTGTGAAAGCACTGCGCTGGATTAATATAAGCTGACTTTTATTTTGAAGTGGTCCCAGGAAATACTGGCCTGGTTGTTGTTGCTATGACTCATCAGTGGTCAATTTTAGACATTGGTTTGAATTATTGTGACTGATGCAATGACCACAATGATATCAGACTGCACACACTGTGATGGAAAAAGAGGCCGACTGTGGCTTTAATGCTTTAATAAAAAAAACAAGAGTTTGTCCAGCTGACCAGAACTGTTAAAGCTGTAACAAGCTTTACAAAAAAAAAAAAAAAAAAAAAAAGGAAGTGAAATTTTTGACTTTTATGCTTTAAGTCCTGGAAATTGAGGCCTGCAAAACTGATACAGATGAATAGTAAACAAAGGGTTCATTTGCTTAACAAATAAAGGTATGTAGACTGGCCTGTAGTTCAGACTATGACAGTAAATAAGAACACAGGATGACAATAATGGCTTTATCTAGCCACCATCTTCCAACAGGCTCTATTTTTTATTATGCAGATGTACAGGGGTGTTTTTCAGTGGTTGTAAAAGTGTAAAAAAAAAATGTCACCATAACGCACGATCAACAAAGCTTATGAACAACTTAAAGTTCATGTCGCAGATGGAAAACTTGAACAAGCTTGTAGTCAAGGTCTCAAAAAAATATTTGTATGGAAATATAATTAGATTTTTAAAGAACTGATACTAGTACCCAGTAATAACACAGTGACAGACATGCTCATCAAAGCGGATGTAGGATGTTGTACACCTTAGTGAATGACTGACAGAAATAAGAGGAATGGTAGGATATGAAAAGTAAAGCCTGAAAGTGGTTCTGTACTTTATGGCTGAATGGGATTTCTGTGTCAGGCACACTTACCTCGGTGAATAGGGGATTGTCTTTGGCCTGATTTGGTTGAAAGCAAATGTCAGTTTCTGAGCAGCTCGTTGTTGTTGAATTTCCTGCAGTGACACAAAGCAGCACTGGATGAAAAGCTTCAAATAACCTTCATAACGCAAAATTACACAAAGCAGTGCATGTGAGGGTTGCCAACAGTGATAAATGAATAAAAATGTTAAAATATTGCAATAAATGACATTATTTTGCTACCCCCAACATGCCAAAGTAATCCACAGGTCAAAATATTTTACCCTGAGACAAAGATGGAGCACAGTGTCCTCCTTGTAGATGCTCTGCCATGTTTGGACCACCTCAGGAAGGAAGGATTTGACTATATACAGGTGTCCTGGTTTCAGGATGTCGTACTCTGACCAGGTACAGAGCACCTTGAGGGCCCGTCTGAGTCCTCCGCCCATCTCCTCCTTGCTGAGAAACTCTATTTTTGCACAGAGGCCCCGCTGAGCCCAGGAAGACATGCTGTTGTTGATCGTGTTCGGGGAGCTCTCCTCCAGACGGTAAACGGTCACCGGCTCCCCTGAAGGAACACAGAGCAATGGGTGATGATTACACCTCACACTGTCACAACCTTAAAATAAACAGTAGCTTTAACACTCATTCATGCAGGCGTATTGGTCTAATAGTGACAGGCACTTGTTTTCGACAGATTTGATTCAATGTCTCTTTAACTACAGTAGCTGCGGGTCGAGCAGCTAGTTATGCTCTATGCTCATTTTTCCAAATTTTCTAATTGTTTGGGTTTTCACCATAATATTTGTGGATTTTTACCTAAAGCATCTTGAGGCAAATCTTTTTGTAAATGGCATAATTTCCATTAATGCAAAGAAAAATAAATAAATAAAAAGTACCACTTTAACCGGTTAGGAATTACAGCCATTTTAATATAAAGGCCCAATTTTCAGATGCTCAAACATCATTGGACAAACTAACATATTCTGACTGTACATGTGTAAAATGTACAGGCCACTGCTCTCACTTTGCTTCACAATTGTTGGTCACCAGAGTCCAAAAGTAGTACTCTTGCTCCATGTCAATGCACCTTTTTTTGGGGGGGGCAAATCAGGTGCATATTTGCATATGACACAAAAGTTTTGTCTTTATTATCACTACAATCTCTGCTACCACTTTTATAGATTTTCACCTGGATAAATAAGGGATGTATATTTATTACACATTTCTCTTCCCTGCTCTGTATTTGAATACTTTAAGTCACTTTTCGATTGATTATTCTTGGGACATTTATATCAAAGAAGGCAAACAAACAATGTCTTTGGGCTGGACTTTAACTGAAGTCAGTGCAGTTACAAGATGCATCCTCATCAGGGACTTATCAAACTTCTTCTACTGAATGAGTGGGGGTTTTTTTCCAACTCATGAATTGGAAAATTGGCACAGAGCTTCTCTGGGTGTGTCAGTGAGAGCCTGAAAACTCTTTGTTCCACTCTTCCTCTTCCTGCTCCTCATTAGGAGCAGACAAGGGCTCAGGAAACAACAGCCAATAAATCCAGGTATAACAAGAACTGCAGGTCCTTGAACGCTCTTAGGCCACTTAGAGTTTACATCCACCTCTCTAAGAACCAGTACTTACATTTAGTTTGTACCAGTATCTCCATACAAAGCCAACATGCAGAACAACAAAACAGAGGTAAAAATTCAACGGTAGTGATGGATTAATTAAAAAAACGAATCATTAGTTTAGCAATTTGATCACATAAATTTAACAGATATTGATCAACCAACAAGCCTCTGAACAGGACATGGAAATAAATTCATACAGTCTGGTAATGTGAGCGACATTTGTCAAGAATAATATAACAAAAGAAGAACTACAATGGTAACACCAACAGAAGTGCAAAAATAATCTGCCAATAAGAAATTAGCCTTGAGACATGTGTTTGCAACCCTGTGTTTTGAAAAACCTTGAGTAGTTTTTTTATGTGATTATTTTATTTCTTCATTGGCTGATTTGGAAGAATAATTAAAAAAACAAAACAAAAAACAACAAAAATAAAACATATTTGGCATTAGATTAGAGATTAGAATAGGACTAGAGTAACGGTTAAAAGACCATACAGACTCATTTGGCTGTCGTGCTGCATCCTGGAGGTGTTCATAGTAGGGCTGTTAAGAAACTCTCTGTATTTCTAAAATTTGTTTAGTAACTGGCAGCATGCCTCTTACCCATATAGCACATCTAACTCTACTTCATAAACATCTGGCAATATACACTCACAGGCCACTTTAGTAGGTGCACGAATAACACCAGCTTGGACTTCCCTTTGCCTCCAGAACTGCATTAATTTTTTGAGAGACAGATTCAAAAACAAAGTTGCTCTACTGGATTGAGAGCTGGTGACTGTTGAGACCATTCCAGTACAGTGAATTAATGGTCATGTTCAAGAAACCAGTTTCAGATGATTTGAGCTTTGTGACATGGTGGGTTATCTTGCTGGAGCAACCATCAGAAGATGGGTACACTGTAGATATAAAGAGATGGACGTAGTATCAAATGAGCATCGCTTAAAACCATAGCCTACGTGAGTTTTGTTGCTGACTAAGGTTTCCAAAGTGTCCCAAGAAAATATTCTTCACGCTATTAATCATCCACCACCAGCCTGAACTGTAGAGGGATGGAGCTATGCTTTAATACGCTTTACACCAGATTTTGACCCCGCCATCTTGAAGTTGCAGCAGAAATTGAGCTTTATCTATTATTAAACCATTTTAATTGAGTTACTCTTGCTTTCCTATCAGCTGCAAGCAGTGTGGCCATTTTGCTCTGACTTGAAGCATTTTCATGCCGAAAACTGGGATATTTGCTTCTTTTTTACTATTATCTATAAAGTCTAACAGATGACTGTGGAGAAATCCCACCAGATCAGAAGTTTCTAAAAATACTCAGACAAACCTGTCTGGCACAACAACCGTGTCACATTCAAAGTCATTAAAATCACCTTTCTTCCTCATTCTAGTGCTTAGTTTCCACTTCAGCAGCTGTTTTGACAAGATAAGACTCCGCTTTCCTCATTTAAAATATATATCTAAATAGATTTAAGACACTCTGTTTTCAAGCAGCTCTTTGATTCAAATGGACTAAGCAGGTGAAGACAGAGTGTTTTGTTGCATTTGATTCTGTGCCATAAACATGCAGTATATAAATATTTTACTAGCTTTTAAGCAAATTTGAATCCCTTTTTGCTGCTTTACTGTTTCAATAGTAACTGCTTTTGTCAGACAGTATTGATGGCAGATAATTTGGTAGCACAGATCTGCAAAGAGATTTGTGACAATCGTGAAGTCAAAATGAACAATACACACAGGTACACTTATTTGCTTCACGACCAAACGACAGCTATTGCTGACCCAGCCGCAGATATAGGTGAGGAAAAATAGCACAAACAATACTGAAAGCAGATCTGTGATGTTCCGTCTTGATACTTCCTCATTCTGCAACTGCCTGCATCAAGCTTTCGGCTGGGATTTTCACCTTGTAAAGTACTGTTCTTACCTCTAGGTGGCACAGGGGTGAAGGGGATGCTTTGAGACAGCCTCATCAAGTTGTTCCGCTCCACAGCTACAAGAGGAAAAGTGCACATGAACAAACACCATGTACACCAGCAGTACAGGAGTGAACTGAAGTAAAACTGCGGAAAATACTTTGTCTCAGTTACACTTTTCACCTACATTTTAGTACTGATTTTAATAAAAATATTAATAGATACAAACATGGAACAGATCTTACTGTCTAGCATCACCATCTCACCTGAGTACTGGTAGCTTTCAATGGGCTTGAATGGAGAGCCAATAGCTACGGAAAACAGAAAATAATGTGTTTATATTTGTGCAAAACATACCAGCAATAATGACTCAATGATCTTCGGAATTAATCATTTAAGACCGTCCAGACTATCAAACAGACATGTTGTACCTCTGACCCTCAGTGCTATTTTATTGATACAGCTTGTTTGCTGTAAGTCAGGGCTGTCTGATTATAACAAAAATCATTATTGTAATTTTTTAGTTAATACTGAGATCATGCTTGCTTAGTCACAGTAATGTAGAACTACAACTTCCTTGCGACTAGAACACAAAAATAAGTGCAGGGCATATTTGCAATCAGCTCTTAGTATTAAAAAACTCAACTTAACTAGCTGTCAACTTGTATTCTGGTTATGTTCCTATATAAAAACATGGTCGCCAAGCCGTTAAATCACCATTCTGCAGCAACTAGTTGACTATTTGTGGGGGATTTGCGGTATTATTGGAAATAAACTGCACTGCACTTGATACACTAAAGTAACTTTAATGATGGAAGCTGACTGCGTACGCATGTTTGAAGCAATCATTTTAAGGTTAAGTTCATTGCACACTGTTGTAATACTCTACGTTGTACCAGAGTCTCCAATAACTATCTTCAATAATGTCACTGTAGTATTAAGAAAAAGAGAAACTTTTCTTTATAATCATGAATTTTCTTGAACTTTAATTATAATCACTTAAAACTAAATAATTAGTTGTAGTAATCCAAGTAATCCTGCCAGAGAGAAGCAACATTTTAAAAAAGGGGCATAATTGTATAACATTATGCAGCTTAATAATTGTTCTATTTTAATTGTCTTGTTTTAATAAATCTCCAGAACAACATTTTAAATAATAAGTTTTGGAGATATTAGCTGTATAGATGCCTGCTTAGTTTTTCAAATAGTGATTTGAGCACCAGAGAAGTGCCATTTATTTCTATTAAAATCAAATGAAGCCAGACCTGACACTTCCAAAATAGGGCAGCTTCCATTAAAGCAATCTCAATGGATTAAAAGTACTGCATGTCCACAGTTAAATAAATAATCTTCCTTTAAGAAAAACGTGAATTGTTCCAACATCCGCCAGCAGGTGTCACTGCACTACTTCTAAACAGAGGCACAAACAGGTCCACGCTCTTTTTTACTTCTAAAAGTTTGTTTAATTTAAGAAAAAAAAATAGATTGAAGTATAAAAATGTAATATCTATACATTATTAAATTTATTACAATTTCATGCCAGTCCTTTGTTTTCTAAGAAATTCTAAAAGTCACATGTATGATCAAATATTTCACACAAATATCTTATTTTAATTTGTCATGTCTTTAGTATCATCAATTTGTTTGTATAGATATTAATAAATGATTTAAAATATTTTAATGACTGTTTTTTTTTTTTACTGACTGACACTATTCAGGGCCAAAAATGTGTTGCAGATACATTTAAATACTTGTTTTGTTCAAAAATACATAAAATTATTTTCATATATAAAGACAAAAACAACAAATGCCATTTTCCACTCATTTTAAAAGTTTGCTTTAAAACTGATTGGATTAGCCATTTTTCACTGGATTAATCTCCCACTAAAGCGCAGAATAGATGAAATGACTAATGCAGATAATTATTGTGCTTTTTGGCCAGTCAGCGACACTCACAGTCCTTTCTGGGTCCGAGGTGGGCGTGACGTGGCGTATAGAGAGAAACTGCAGCTGTAACCACAGAAGAAGAACTAAACAGTAAAAAACTCATCCAGAAAAAAAAAACAAACCAAAAAAAACCCCATTAAACATTCTGCAGCAGCGTTTCTCTCTCCTATCAGATTTGTCTGCAGGTGTAGGCTTTTAAATATTAGTGAAATCGTTCCTCTCTATCACATATTATTGATCTGTTCTAGACCTTTCCTTCTCTGGGAAATGCTTCGCACAACTCTAAACACGTGCTGTGACGTGTTCTTCCCTTAAGGTCAACTGAGTTTATTCTAAAGAACAATGCTGCGAAAGACAAATCACAATTCTTCAGTTAAACATTAACAAAATATTGTGAAAATGGTATTTTAAAAAAGGGAAAGGTGTTTTTGGTGAAACCTATTACAGTATAGATTTTATTGCACACAAAGGATGCTGAGAAAGCTAACAGATCAAAGATCATTGTGATAACATTGTAAGTAAAGCAACCGGACTAGTTAAGCCAGACAGAAAACCCTGACTACGCAGATTTCAGAGGAGCACATATCTCACCTGTTAGTGTGTCTTCCCCAGGGGCCCGCCTGATAGGGGAAATACACAAATAAGTACTAAAGCCCAGCTTGACTTTGACTTTACTCTGTGCGTGTGTGCACGTGTGTGGGCACTTACAGGCTGCTGGCTTGGGCCGATTTGACCTGAATTCTTTCCTGGTAAAGAAAGCAGAAGTTGTTAAACAGTTACAGGAACAAATATAGTTCAGAGTTAATCTGCACAATATATGACTTTTTCCGATGGAAAGTACACGGACTAATCTTACCAGTACTGCAGCCCTGGGGTCATCATGTGTGAGGATGTCTTCAGCAGACACTCTGCTCCTGTCCTTCTTTGTCAGAGCTAAAGAAACACAACCAGTGACAAACAACCCGTATATTTCAAAAGACGTGAAACATTGATCACATTAATATACAGTCGGTTCAAAAGTATTCTGGAACAATGTTTGTCATTTTTTATCTGGCCATCTTCAAAGTGGATTTTAGTTCAAACAATCAGAACGTGATTGATTTCCAGTGAGCGATAGCGACATTATCGGCCTCACGAAACTGTTCTCAGTCAATTGTTCAGTTACCTTGAGCCTCTGAAAATAGGGGATGTTTGCTGCGTTTTTTTTACCTTGGAAACTTGAGCTGGGAGTGACGTCATACCCAAGATGGCTGAGTTCTAGTATTTGCAGCTGTTTTTGTTTTGTTCCCCATCATTCAGCCATTACTACCATTACGTGCAGCATTTCCATATTTCCCACTTTCAATGTAACACAGTATTTGTATAAAAACAGCTATAATTCCTCAACAGTTAATGTACTACCTGAATCACACTGAAACTGTGTGACACAATCACACTGTGTGGTGGTGTACAAAGGAAAAATTACAAAACTTCTGGACCCACTGCATGTTATAATTCATCGCTGTTTTGTGAACTTACTCGAGTCTGGATGAAGAAAGGCTGGGTTTCTGTCAAACTCAGTGAAGCCAGCATAAGAGTTGACTGCTCTGATGTGAGCGTGACCTTCGGGTTGAGCCTGCGGACGACATAAAAACACATTGAGATTAAAAAAAAACTAAAATAACAAAAACAAAAGCACACATGCAAAAAGTTGTGTGAAGGCAAACAGTTCTTAATCACAGATCTGTGGTGAATTTGACAGTTTAGCTGTAACAGGGAAGATTATTTCATACAACTGTTAAGTTAACCTAACAGAAATTTAGCATCCTGTTTACTCATCATGTTTTAATAAGTCAGCCATCTGTCACACACCAATTAACAAGTTACTGAATGACTCTTCCGTTTTTTTTTTTTTTTTTTTGATTAGTCAGAACACGTATTTGCAAATTCAGGAAAAAGGAGACCGGTTTGTTTTGCTGTGGTTTGGTTGTTTTTACATGCTTATTATGCAAACAGCCCAGTCAGTCATGTTAGGAGTCTACATATGAAAAAAAAGAAAAGAAGAAGAAAAAAAAAACCATTCACTGTCTGCGGAGGTCTGACATTATGAGAAGAGAAATTTTAAAATAAATAAATAAAATACACATCAGTATAGGTGACATACACACACCTGGGATTTGGTCTGTGGGGTCGGGCTTTGCTGTTTGCTGGAGGTGGGGGTTGCTTTGGCCAAAGAGTGCTGGAGTTCCTCACTGTCTTTATGTCCTGAACCAAGGAAACATCAAGTTATATTCCTATTACCGGTACAAAATCTAATGCAACTGCTCAAATTAAGACAAACAAAAAAAACATAAACAGTCCCCAATTTAATGACACGACCAACCCCTTCATGGTGAAATAATCTCAGTTCAACATCTGATTCCTCACCCCCACCTGACAGACACAGGGCTGTCCCGAATACAAGTTCTTTTGAGATCCGGGGGGGACACATAATCACTAACTATTGTGAAATAGTGCCACATGCAGTGTAAAAATCTGTCTGGGTACTGCTGCTTGCTGGATGGTACAGAGAGAGAGAGAGAGAGATGTGGTTTACGCTGAGTAAAAGTGCCCACTGATTTTTTTTGTGCTTATAAAAAAAGAGCTGCTAAAATTTGCAACAATCTTAAAACAGTGAGGTGGTGAGCTAAAATGACAATCACTGCTGTTATGAGAACTGTGAAAACCCATAATTTCCAGGCTTGTCTCTGATTTTATAAGTGCAATGTGCTGTGCTATAACTCAGGGTACAAACAAATATAAAAAGATAACTTATAGAGAAAGAAGCAACAGAGGGTTTCCTACTTTGTTCTTAATGCAAAGCATGAGCTCTGCTGCAGAACAATGCAATTCATAGATTTTTTGCTAGTCTCCAACAGTAGAACAAAAATAACTAATTAGCAACATTAAATAAATGAAATGAATTATACTGTGTGTGTGTGTGTGTGTGTATATATATATTTTTTTTGATGCCTATGCAACTAAATAAATCCGAATACTCAAATATTTGGGTGCAGCCCTACAAAAAAAACAAAACAAAACAAAAAACATTCATTGTTAACTTCAATAAGCAAACCAATCACCCATACTCCTGTGACTTAGGTGAAAACCACAGAACTACCCAAGAACAAGTCGGGCAAAAGGTCCAGACAGAGCAGAGAAAGGAAAGGAGAAGGTCCCCAGCCAAAGCACTACTGCACTCCTGATCTGGAGGTGGACAGGCCCCAGCACCTGGCAAACGCAACTCAGACTGAAACTCAAACCTCTTGCTGCATTTGGCCCACTCGCCAGGCTCCTCTTGTCATGATGACCTTCTGACCAACTCTGACCTTCATAGCAAGATGTTGCTTGTTCTGACACTCCCACTCTCTTTATCCACTGTCTGTGGGGTCTCCTGGATGCCACAGCAAACGTTTCAGTGCAGCCTGGCAGTCTATTATTTCCATGGCTCTCACCCAGTGGTGATGCTAACTCCGGGTCTGGAGAGAGTTCATCATCTGTATACCGTCTACTCAGATAGCCGGATGTGCCCTCGTCGTCACTGAATGCCTCGTTTACATATCCCAAATTGGAGTCCCACTCTCTCTCCCCCTTTTCTAACCCCTCTGTGTTCTCAGGCTTCACAGTGCAAGCAGGCAAGCAAACAGGCTGAGCAGAGCCAGAAGTCTTAGACACAATAACAACAGTAGGATAGAGACACACACACTTTTCATCCTCCTCTTTTATCTTCTCATCACCAGATTCAGCCTCATTCACATACTTACCCACAAATGCCCCAAACTCTACAGAGGTGCTGTCTGACTGTAGGGGGTGCTGGTAAAGCCCAGACAGGGCTAGTTCAGGGTGGCTGGAGCCACTGGGCTGGGAGGGGGTGCTGCTGATGTGGAACTGAACCCCAGGGGAGGGCACATTAGGCAGGCTGGATGGTGAGTCGGAAGGGCCCTGCTCTTGTGGACGGGTCTGCTTAGTCTGAGTGAGCGAGTGTCCTCGTTGACGCAGCTCTGAAGGGGAAACGGGCACAACACTTTGCTCAAAGGCCCTGCAGTCGGCACTGCTTGACGAGCCAACCTCTGCACCGAGGTGTCCAAGCCCGAACAAGCCTCTCCTCTCTGGACTCAATGCTGGGTTCAGGGTGGGGTCCGGCCCCAATTCTGATGCAGGACTGGGCCCGATTCTCCGTCGGCTTTCTGTCCCAGCCCTTCGTTCTGCGCCCATCCCAAACAGAGCATCCGCAATGGTAGCTCCTGTCTGGGGAAAAGAGGAGCCAAAGTAGGCGCTGACACTGCTTTTTCCTTTCACAGATGATTTGGAGAGGGGGCCAGTGTCTGTCGACATGGGGGCAATGCTCGGGACCACATTCTTAGACAGACTGAGCTCCCGAGTGATCTGATTGTGGACCTTGCTGGCTTCTGATGCCCTCTGAACTGTGAGTGTCTTCAGAGTGTCCACGGTCAGGGCTGAGAGGTCCTGCAGGTGGCCAATCTGAGAGTCCAATGTGTGCAATGAGCGCTTTATAAAGTTCACCTTGTTTCCAACCTCCTTCAGCTGCAAGCACATGACCTCAACCCTGTAAATGACAAACAGCAGCTTTCATTACTTACAGAACAACCCAAATTACCTGTAATTTTCCTCATTCAATTCAAATCAATAAAACTGTTCAGATATTGTTATATTGTTTGTTGAATGTTGCTCTTTTCCCTTTTTGCTGAGTATTTCCTCCTGTCCTTGGGCAAGTACTTCCATAACAGCCTTTTTACATCCCTGAGATGACTCATGTTATAATTTGGTGCAATATAAATAAAACTTAAGAAAATAGATTTCTTGTTTAATATTACTGGTACAATTTTCTGGGTGTTTATTAAAACAAATAAACAAAAATAAACTGCCATTTGTTTTAATATTTTGAAAACGTATCTTGCCTCTGTGAAGGCCAACAGTGGTCTTACCTTTCTGAAGTAAGGCGTATGCGTTCCTCACTTCCCGAGTGAAACTGATCATCCTTCTCATGAAAGTACGTCTCCACACACTGCTCCTCAAAATCATGAAGCTTCTTTTGGTCTTCCTCTGTGAGAAACAGCTCTGAAAAAAAAAAAAAGAAGCAACAGCAACTTGTAACTGCTGTACATTTCTTTGATGACCACTTAAACTGTTTGTAATGAGTACATAAAGTATTTAAATGTGTCATATTTAAAACAACATGGAGTATGTACTTGGTCCGTAGATATTCTCCTTCTTCCTTTTTCTACACATACAGAAGAGGGAGTATATATGGCACAGCAGGATGAAGGGAGGTGGGAGGACAGGCTTCTCATGGTAGGCCATAATGAAGTGGTAACGCTGGTACTTCCACACCAGATTAGAAATGGACTTCACTTGCATATAGACATTGCTGGAAGCAGAGTTAAACAATTAACTGTCAACTGTATCAACAGCAAGATATACAAAGATCAACAATGAAATCAGAAAGCAGTATCAGTAAATGGACAAAACCAATATGGAGGAATAGAAGTTTAAATGTTCACATAGCTCAAAGCTGGGCTAAAAAGTACTTACTTGAAAAAGGCGATTAGGAGGTTGACCATCAATATGTACTGCACAAAGAGGTAGACTGCTTGTAGGAAAGGCGTTAGCCACACTCCTGCTGTGCACAGCGACCTCACCGATTGCTCACTGTTGTTGGCACAAACTGTGAAGGAAAGAAGTCCATTAGGAAGGAGCAGGACAAACATCCACCAACCTTCTAAAATTACAATGCACACACATGCAGGTTAAATTCATTATCTTCTACAACTAACATTCAAAGAAAAAGGAGGACAGCAAAGCTTCAGTGTGATGGAGATAAAAATCACTGGAAAAAAATGCTCAAATGACTGCAGTCATGTAACATTCTTCATAGTTTTGTATCAGATGTATTCATTTAATTTTTATTTCTACTGGCTACAGCTGTTTGAAACATTGTGAATTGATTCTTTAGCTGCCACAAGGTCATGATAACCTATGTGATAAATTTAGCAGCTTGTAAAATGTCAGCATACCAGCTCAGATTATGGAGGTTGGCCAAGTGTTTAGTTCCACCAAAGCTTCAAATGCACCCAACACAAATGATGAACACTTAAGCACTGCCTTTTAATCCAGACCATTAAGAGCCACATCAGGACAGTTGATGCTGTGGTGGAGCAAAATGTCCTGCCCTCCTAAAGTGACCTGTTCTGGTTGCCGCTGTTTGGGAACCATGTTGTGCCAAAGAGGCTGTGGGAGCAAACGATGATTAGGATATCGTGGGTTTGATTTCCAGTGCTTGTTTTGACTGATGATTAGCTGTCATGCTGTGGTGAGAAGCTTTGAACAAAACTGCCCTTACCCTCGTAATCTCCCCTACCAAGCTCATCGTCCTTACCATCGATTTCATAGGCATATACTTCCCCATACATCATCCAGTACGGCTGAAAAACCACGTCTTTGGCCAGCGTCCAGCTTGGCTCCTCATCCGGATACAGAATGGCTTTCCTAGGTACTCCATAGCTCAACAGGACTATAGCCATTATTACCACAATATAGAACATGTTGGCCACCTGCAAGTGCATCACATCGAGTCAATGGAAAACATGATGGATAAATAATATCCATATTATTTATCCATATATGAAAATATTAGACTGCTAAAAAATTTTTAGGGACTTTTTAGTATATACAGGTTACATCCGGGATTTAAAGTAAACTCGAATTTAAGTTTTTATATGAAACAAAAACAAGCTGATGCTTTTCCAGTTTTTAGTTTGGTTTAAAAAATTATTGATTTTAGCTGATAGTAGAAAATCTTTCCAAAGCTTGTACTGAAATCACCAGGATTATTAGTCTAATACATATTTTAAGCTGTTTAAATGCACATAATTAAACATATGTTGATTACATTCTGATTAAATTTTGCTTAATTTAAGAAGAAATCTAATAAATTAAGAAATATGTATTTGCTTTCTGGCTGAGTTGGAACACTGATACCACCAATACAACACTAATACCACTACTTTTAAATACTGTATATATAGTAGACTTTAGTCAAATATACATAATATTTATTTATTCAAATGCCAACTACATATGAAGCTCCAGCTAGCATAGTTAGCTTAACTAAAAACAAAACAAAACTGAAAACAAGCAAAATAATGTGTCTGGTTTTGTCCAAAGGTTTTTAAAAAAAATCCATATATCAACACCTGGAAGTGCACTAATTAGACTTCAAATTAAGTCTGATGCCACACAATCCCCTTTTAAAAAAAAATAAAAATTCACTTTGCAATAAACAATGAAATTATTATTATTATTATTATTATCATCATCATTTATTTTTAAAGGGTGTCAGAATTTAAAGGAGGTGGGTAATGGACATGTTTAAGCTTTGGACAAAGCCAGGCTAATCAGTTTAGCTCAAGTAAGTGCTAAGCTAGCTCATAATCGTTTAGTCCCAGTAAGGAAGCAATTTAGTGTTTCATCACAGAATGCCAAATAAAATGAACCAGCTTCAGAGTTTATCTCATCATTTCATCCAATATTATATTTAACTATGCCATCGCATGTGATGTTATACAGTGGAACCCCGACTTACGAATACCCCATTTAACGAAAAATTCAAGTTATGAAGGCACTTAACGGCAATATTTCTGCCCGTGTTACGGCAAAATGCCCGGGTAACGAAATCCGCTGGCTCTGATTGGCTGAGCCCAGAATTCCTACAATGCCCATAATGCCTTCCGAATCATGTGACAACCCCCTTGGCTTTCGTACTTGCGCTTCGCTGTTCCACTTGAACAACGTATTGTTGTTGCAGTTAGCAATTAGCCTATAGCCTATCGTTCATTTAAAAGGCGCGATGGGTGCTTCGACTTACGAAAATTTTCGACTTACGAAAGCCTCGGGAACGAATTAATTTCGTAAGTCGGGGTTCCACTGTATTTTAATAGCACAATAAATGGTGAAACTAAATGGGTCAGTTTATGATAACAGTGCGGTACAATACCTGCAGATGGTGCTGTTTAAATATGAATTTTCAAAGTGATTAAAAAAGTGAAAATAAACATGGTATATTCATCAATACACAAAAGCCAGGAATCTCTATCTGAGAGTTTGTTTAAATTATGAACAAACTTTAGAAACAAACTAAGAAAAAAGCAGAAGCCAGATTTGCAACTGGTGCTCCTTGCAGAGATAGGATAAGGAGAATTTGCGGCCAACAACCACACAGAAAGCATGGAGGTTCGAGGACAAGCCTTCTGACAAGCTATCAGGTCATTATCAGAGGCTGCTGAGAGAAGCAGCAAATTGGCTTTAGAAGACGCCGTCGTCCAGCTGGGCTGCAGTATGTCTAACATGAGAGGTAAAAGTGGGAGTGGGGGTGGGGATGGGACACCTAGCATGCTAGGTACTATTGTTGAGGTTTCTGGGGTTTTCATGGGCCTCTAAAGGAGGATGCCCCTTGTTAACCAGCACAGCAAAGGTTTTGCAGGACTAAAACACTCAACCTGTGGCTAAAGTAACTCAGTCTGCAGTTCTTCATTTCTGTTATGCAGAAACAATGTCTGACAGGCCCAGGAGCCTGGAGGCAATGTTTTCCCTTTTACATGAGATTCACTCTGCATGCCTCAAGTTGAATTTTCCTAGAACCACATACCAGACATTGCTTAATTTACTTTCATACCACAAGAACAACAATCTCATCCTCAGTGTCACAAGTTACTGTAAAATTTGTGTTCAAATGAATACTAAACTTAGAAAAGACTCACCATTTTGGCAATCATCATAACGTAGGGCCCAGCTTGTTGATTAACAGTCAGGAAATCCAGGAGTCGCACATACCAGAAGATGATGTTAAGACAATAAACGGTCCTCCCAGGGCCAAAGGCATCACCTCCACCCAACCTCAGGCCACAACCAATAAAGAAGGTCACAATGGCCAGGAAGTCGGACACGTTGAAATATTCGCTGAACCACACCTTTATTTTCTGACTTATTTTGCCAGCCTCAGACATAAACATCTAGAGAGTAAAAGCAGTAATAGATAAGAGAAGTGAAATCAGAAAGATATTAAACAACAGTCAGTCCTCCAGAAAGAAGCTGTAATAATAAGCTAACCTCTGTGTATTCCTATGAAATGCAAACTCATTTTGGACAATGAACTTATGGAGACTAATGCATCTGAAAAAGGAACACTTCTGATCCACGCACCTCTCTGATTTTCTCAATGGCAGACGTAAAGATGTAGAGGATGACCAGCCACTCTTGAGGAGAAGGCCATGGAGGCATTTTCACCAGCACCACATATGTGTACAACATCAAGTAGCCCAAGTAGAAGAGCTGAATATGGGAGACAAATAAAGTAAGGTTCATTTAAAAAAAGAAAAGAAGAAAAATTCCTCCCTCCCATCCCTCCTACATGTACCTCAAATGTGAAACAATGCACACCAGATTCCCTATAGTATATAAATCAGAGGGGACGGAAATGGAAAACGGCCCTGGCTTACGAAGAGCCCCTAATTCAGATAACTTCCTCTGTTAATTATTTTGAGATGAGGTCAGTTAAAGTCCTTCTAAAGGGTTGAACCTCATCACTTTGAGTTGGGAACAAATAGTCACGTCCCTGAAGTCTCTGGCCTCAGAGCTCAGCTGGTGGTTAGCCGTCTGAATAAATATTGTGAGAGAAATTCAGCCCTCTCCGTCTCAAGTGAAACTCACAACTCTCAGTTCCCAGAAGGTATTAATGGGGCACTTTGGTGGATTACTTGATAAATGGAAATGCTCAAACAATTGTTATTTTTATTAAAACCTGTTTAGTCAGTGCATTTAATATAAAACTGATTACTCACAGTGATAAATTGAGAAGTAAATACCTAACCATAAAGGCTTTAGGGCCTCTTACCAGCAGCACATTTACTGTAATATATTAACAACCCAATATTAGTCACAACTCTTGGGCTTAGTAGTTCATTTGCCCTCTTTGGACATGTGCAGAAGAGGGATCCCTGACATAATTGGCAGAGGATATTAAAAATAGAGCTGCCAAAGAGAAGGTTCATGGATGTGGTAAAAGAGGCCATGCAGATGGCTGTTGTGTTAGAGGAGGATGCAAGAAACAGGATGAGTGTGCCACCAAGAAACCAAACAACGGGGAGTTCTTAATGTTTGGCAACAAAAGGTTTAAAAAGGATGTTGACGAAGCAGGTCTTTAGGCAATAGAATGGTGGCCATTTATTTTGCAAACATTTTAATAAAATGTCAATGACACAAAGTTAAAAAAAAATATAATAAAATGAAATAGAATGCAGCCTCACTGCAAGCTGCCAACTCCCCCCCCTCCCCCGACTCTACTACTCAGTCCCCGCACTTATGTCTTTCCCAGCCTCACATGGACCCTACCACTTAAGTGAGGAAACCACCAAAATATAAATATAAATAATCATGACAATGATAATCCTCAGTTCTGGTAACACTTTAAATATGAGTACCTATATGACATATACTGTGCAGCCATATGTTCAAAGAAAGTCAATAACTACAGAAAACCCACTCTGTTGCTCTCCTATCCTCCTATCATGTAAACTTGTCTTTACTACCCACCGACAACCAGGTGACCCACAGAAGGCAACAGGAAAAACAATCAAAACACTGAACTGCGTCCACCGAAAAATCTCCACCATCAAAAAGTAAACAGAAACTTGTGATCAAACACTGGGAAGGGTGAAAAGAGGAAAGGAGTGACTTAAATCCCAGTAAGATGGAGCGAGATGATCTTATAGTCACACAGGAGAAGACGATACAGAAGACTTTAAAGTACAACTGTCATACTAGTCTAAGGAGCTTGTGGGTCATTCACCCACTAGTAATCATGAGCCTCATCACACAGTAGTAATATTCTTATAATAGCGAGTCAGTGACCCTCTTAAGGGACAATCCCCACTAGGGTTTAAATATCTGGGACTCTCCACCATTTGGTTTTAGAACTGAAGAAGCCTCTTGGATGAGATTTGCAATGTCTTCCAGAAACTTTAAGAAGTCCAGTCACTTTCTTTCCAAGCTCCTTAAACTACCATGACCTAAATGACTGAGAACCTACACAGACAAACTGTCACACTATAACATCAAATTAGTCTTTAAACGTGTAATTTGTATCACATGACTATATTATTACTATTTGCTGAACATGTTTTCTTGTGCAGAAATGAATAAGTGTCAGATGCCTGAAGTTTTTGTCGAGTCCAACTTTTTCTTTAGAGGCACCATGAGGCTGGCGTGTGGTTTTAAGTAAATTTCTTCAACTTCTGCATAGCCAGATATTGTACAATTTTACACAGACACTCTGATAAAATAATAAACTCTGATAAATATAATCAGACTCTCAGATAGACAGATAGATAGATAGACGGATATAGATATATCTCAGATCAGATTTCAATTTGTCCAGCAGTTTGTTTTGTGGTTAAATAGTAACAAAACTTGAGACCTTTCCAACCTCAGTTTCACTTTGTGTTCTATACCTAGCAACAACCATGAACACACTAACACAGTAAACAAAGACGGTGAACATTATACCTGCTTAACATCAGCAGTGTCTGTGTCAGCAAGTTTAACTGTCAGCATTTCTGAAGAGACTCTGCCTCCACACAAATATCATTCCATATCAAAATCAACTAAATCTGAGAACAGTTCCCACCTGACCCTGTACAAATCAGCCAGTTTTGATGTTTTAAGTAACATTACTTTTCTGATATTTTTTAAGTCACATAACTTTTTAAGCACAGGAGGGGTTCAGGAAGGAAGCAATGCCTAACTCTAGTGTTTCCCATCGTTACGCTGACTCTCAATTTAAGTTCGTATAAAATTGCTACTTAAGTAGTACTATTTTTTAAGTAGGTCAAACACACTGTAAACTGTGGAAAGTCTTAAAATGTCCTCCCACACACACATCCAGTTTCTTAGTGTAACGTTAATTAAGTCAGTTGTGAAAACTGTTGAACCTTGACATGTGAGGTGTGATCTGCTGGAAAAATCGGCCATTATCCCACGGGTGATAGGCAAGTCAGTGGTGCAGTGATGCAGTAATGTGCTGAAACTCGGATGAAATCCGCTAAAGCAGATGTAGATAAGCGTAGGCAGAGGCTATATTCTGTAGGTTAGTGGGTTTTAGTGATGGTATCGGTAACCAACAAAGATCACTCCCAGCCTAAGTTTCTGAGAACTAGTGTTGGGCAACAGTGAGAAAAATGCGAGAGAAAAGAAGAGCGTGAACCTGACAGTGCATGAGCGTATTTAAGAAAATATATTATAACATAACTCCATAAAAACAGCAAAAGGAAAATTAGTAGGGCTCATGCTGTTTGAAAGGTGCACCCCTTGCCTTCTGATTTGAACATAGTTTCCTGCCCACTCTCTACTGTATTTTATTTAAAATAAAAAGTAATGATGTGGAGGTGAAGGTGGTGCTTTGCCACTTGGGGACTGCCTAAACACAGGTAAAACAAAACCCACAACTGAATGATGAATACCAGATACAAGACAAGAAGAAGAAAAAAAATTATATAAAGACCTCTTACCAATAATCTACAACCATTAATTGTAAGTTTTATATTGGATATTTTAGTGTGATTATGTTCCATAAGCTTTCATGTGGGTGAGATACTGTGAGATCAATCAGGGCTGCCCCTTGTACCTTCTACTGTCTCAATTGTGTTTGATTACCTGAAGTCGTTAAGTCTCGAGCAACAACTTTATTGCTTTACTGAATTTTTCCTATACACGTATTGCTGGAGTTTTAACTTCTTCAGACTTTATCCCCTTCTCCATGCACCAAGGAGTAGATAAAGTCATGGCAGAAACCTCTTGTATGGTATCTGATTCCCTGACACAAGGGTGCATGTTGGCTTTAGTTGAAGGACATTTGGCGACTAAATTTCTTAAGTGAAGCAATGCTGGCAAAAAGATAATTTAAGTGTCTGAGAAGATCTTAGTCAACTTGCTTTTCCATATATATATATATATATATATATATATATATATATATATATATATATATATATATATATATATATATTAGGGGTGCAACGATACACAAAATTCACGGTTCGGTTCGGTTCGATACTTTGGTGTCACGGTTCGATACTTTTTCGATACAAAAAAATGTTCATGCCTTTTTAATTTGTCATTTATTAAAATTATAATTATATATTTTAACTCAAAAGTACAGTTTTTAAATTTAATGTTGATGAAACAACAAAGTAATAAAAAAATAAATCTATCTAATCTAGAAATCACTCATCTTTGGAAAAAGAGAGTTTATTACAGAGAAATGGCTCTTTCCAAAATAAAAGCTATACTATACGCTTCTTCTGGGCTATATTCTCGGCAGCATATTAAACATATCAGGTCCCCATAAGGAGAATCATGTGCTAACGGCTGTCTAAATGACTCGGGTAAAGTTTGTAGCATGCGTGCTTGTTGTTTTTGTCTGCTTCCACTTGTCTTTGCACTAGGATGATGTCGGAGTAAATGTGCAGTCATATTCGTTGTGTTCCGACTAGTGCTGTCAGCGTTAATCTCATTGAAATGACATTAACGCCACAACACGGCAAATCTCCGTTAAGGAGCTACCGCGGATCGCCCCGTGTGTGGGGCTGGACAGCGTCAACACGTTAACGAGCTAACTGCGCTAACGCACTAGTTCCCACCAATGTAATTGAGCATTGCGTGGCACATCCGACATACTGTTTTACTTTTGTCCATGACGCGCTTACCTTCAGGGTCATACTTCACATGAAGACGGATAACACCGTACCTACCAGGACTGTACGGTGTTTCTCCAACAATAAACCTTGGATTATCCCAGAAATTAAAGCCGTCCTCAAGCAGAAGAGGAGGGCCTTCAAATCCAAAGACAAAGAGGAGTTGAAAAGGGTGCAGAGAGAGCTGAGGGGACTGATAAGGAATGGGAAGGACAGCTACAGGCAGAAGATGGAGAACCAGCTTCAGCAAAATAATGTTGGTGAAGTCTGGAGAGGCCTCAGAACCATCTCAGGCCACAAACATCAGAACTCTCTGCCTGGGAGGGATGTGAGGTGGGCAAATGAACTGAATCATTTCTTCAACAGATTTGATTCAGCCATGAGGCAGTCTTCAACATCGGCTTCAGACTCACCCACCCCCACTGCTGCTGTTCCACCTCTGACACCTCAGACACTTCACACCTCCTCTATTCACCCTGCTCACTCCTCCCCACCCCCAACAACAGCATCCAATACACAATCAACACAAGGCTCCAGCCTGTCTCTCTCAACCACCCAGGTTAGGAGGGAACTGAGGAGGATTAAAGCCAAGAAGGCAGCGGGTCCAGATGGCATCAGCTCGAGGGTCGTCAGGTCCTGCGCAGACCAACTGTGTGGTGTGATGGAGCACCTCTTCAACCTGAGCCTGAGGCTGGGAAGAGTCCCACAGCTCTGGAAAACCTCCTGTGTTGCACCAGTGCCAAAGACTTCACGCCCCAAGGACCTCAACAGCTACAGGCCGGTGGCTCTGACATCCCACCTGATGAAGACCCTGGAGCGGCTGGTCCTGGCTCAGCTTCGGCGCCTTGTGAGCTCATCACTGGATCCACTTCAGTTTGCCTACCAGCCTGGCATTGGAGCGGATGATGCCGTCATTCACATCCTACATCGTTCCCTCGCTCACCTGGAGACCGCTGGAAGCACTGTGAGAATCATGTTCTTTGATTTCTCCAGTGCCTTCAACACTATTCTTCCCTCGGTTCTGAAGGACAAGCTGGAGAACTCTGGAGTGGACCATCACCTCACTACCTGGATTTTGGACTACCTCACCGACCGACCACAGTATGTGAGGACTCAGGGCTGTGTGTCGGACAGGGTCGTCTGCAGTACGGGGGCCCCACAGGGAACGGTTCTGGCTCCGTTCCTCTTCACCATCTACACTGCAGACTTCTCCCACAACTCCACCCAGTGCTTCCTGCAGAAGTTCTCTGATGACTCTGCTATAGTCGGCCTCATCACTGATGGGGACGACAAGGAGTACAGAGGACTGACTCAGGACTTTGTGGACTGGTGCCAGCTGAACTACCTCCAGATCAATGCCAGTAAAACCAAGGAGCTGGTGGTAGACTTCCGCAGGCACAAACATCCTCCACTGCAACCACTGAACATCCAAGGTATGGACATTGAGGCTGTGGACAGCTACAGGTACCTTGGTGTTCATCTGAACAGCAAACTGGACTGGACTCATAACTCAGACGCCCTCTACAGGAAAGGGCAGAGCAGGCTGTACCTGCTGCGGAGACTCAGGTCGTTTGGAGTGGAGGGCCCACTCCTGAAGACCTTCTATGACTCTGTGGTGGCCTCAGCCATCTTTTATGGTGTGGTCTGCTGGGGCGGCAGCATCTCTTCTGGGGACAGGAAGAGACTGAACAGGCTGATCCGCAGGGCCAGCTCTGTTCTAGGATGCCCTCTGGACCCAGTGGAGGTGGTGAGTGACAGGAGAATGGTGGCTAAGCTGTCATCCCTGTTGGACAACATCTCCCACCCCATGCATGAGACTGTGACAGCACTGAGCAGCTCCTTCAGTGGGAGACTGCGGCACCCACGGTGTGGGACGGAGAGATTTCGCAGGTCTTTCCTCCCCACTGCTGTCAGACTGCACAACAAAGACTCCAACTGATCAACACACACATTCACATGTGCAATAACACTAATGTGCAATAATCTTTTCTGGCATCGTTGTATTTTTACTGAGTTGTATATAGCACTTGTATTCTATTTTTATCTTATTGCATATCTTATTCTATTTTATTCTACTGTATATAGTATTTTATTTTATTCTATTCTGTACAGTTGTATACTGTATTTATTCTTATTTTATTTTATTCTAATTTTTGCTTCATAACTTTTGCACTGTCCACTTCCTGCTGTGACAAAACAAATTTCCCACGTGTGGGACTAATAAAGGTTATCTTATCTTATCTTAATAGTTCCAAACGCCAGATCTGAATTAGGGTGGGGGAGGTTCAATTTGCCATGTTGCTCAGTGGATCTGCGCTTGACAGTGCAGCCTAGGCGGATAAGTCGAACGCAGATCCACTGAGCTCTCAGCACAGACAGCAGAAGAAAAGTTGATAAAATAAATTAAAAATGTTGTATTGTTCGATACATATGCGTACCGAACCGAAAGCACTGTATCGAACGGTTCAATATCAATACGAGTATTGTTGCACCCCTAATAAATATATACATATATATATATATATATATATGCGCTTTCACTGTAATCTTCATACCGTATTGGACCAGAACTTGACAATAGGAGCATGATAGAAGGCATAGATTTTCCTGGTTAAAGGCAGCTTCCTGGAACGAACATGTGTCTCCATGTCACTTTTTGACTCCACGTGGTCATGGGATCTTGTCTCCTTAAACACATCCTGCAAAAAACATTAAACAGGCCCAAATTACACAATGAGGAAAAACAATTTAATTATCTGAATATTATAGTTTTCCCACTTTTCATTGTTATACATAGATACAGCCTTTAATACTGCTCAACTAGAACAAATTGACACTTTTCATTTTTCAGTCTTTCATTATTGACTTGATCATAAAGTTTGTCGAAACATTGTTGAATTCTAGAGTGCACACAAGACAAAGACGGTGAGTAAATCTAACCATTTGAATGTCTTCAGCTATGTTCTGGAAGTTGTGTTCACTGTCCTCCATGGTCATCTGGTGGTCATCCTGACTCTGAGGAATGTGAGCCATCTCAGCCTTGGATTTGTACTCCAGCAGGAGGATGGCAGGAGGCACCAAGATACTCAGAATCACCTGCAGATACATGCAAACTCATGGGGGTGGGTACTGCTATATTTGTTGAGTAGTCCTTTGAATTACAAACACTGATGAAACCCATAATACTGCTATTTAAGAGAAAAACTAACCTGATGTGTGCACTACCAATTTTGCTGCTTTTCACAAATGTAAATACTTTTCTGCTTTTCTATAGTGTGATTAATCACTACAGTGTAACTCAGCTTCATTAGCTGCTTAAGGTCTAACCTTGATTTCAGAGTATGACCTCCTTAAATAAATGCTTTATTCCCTAATGACTCACTTAACAAGTACAGAAGATAGATTTTTGTTGACCATTTTTAAATAAAAGGTACTGATAGCAATTTTTGTATATTAGATCTGGAAGCAAAGCACTAAATATCACATGAAAATTATACCAGCTTTATCTTCTACCAAAAATAAAATCTAAATGGAACATGAACCTTGTACCAGGAGTTCTTGCGCATATTCAGTCGTCCCATCCACATGTCTGACAGCAGCATCTGGGTGCAGGTATGAGCCACAAATGGTCGTAGGTGAGACGAGACAGCCAACTTCAAACAGGTGGAGTTGCTCCAGTTCTTTAGCTCATAAGTCAGAAGCTTCATGGCCATAGTCTCATCCTGCCTGAATGACTGCTCCAGCAGGTCTACTGCCAACGTCCCAAACTCACTGCGATACAACCCGCACGATTATTTCACTCCTGATATATAAAAAGAAAATTTCACTCATATCTGAAACTTATCAAAAGTCATAGAAAATCTTACTTTGAGTACTCCTTTAGCTCCTCTGAGGTGTCATCCACTACATCGCTCTTCTTGGCCTCATAGCTCATAGACCGGCAGAGTTTGCAGGCCACCAGTGCCTTTGCCATGTTTTCTTCTCCATGCTGCCAGAGGAAGAGTGACATTTTCTGCCTTTTCATCAGCACAGCCCAGACCAGGAGCTCATTAAAAGGGTAGGGGAAACGCCGCGTCTCTGGGTCGTCAATGTCCACAATCTCTTCTTTGCTTCTCTTTTGTTTCTGCTCGGTGGAAGACTCGAGCTGAGAAGAGAAGTGAAATGAACAATGGGGGGTTAAGAAGGAGTCAGACCTTACTTTCAACAATGGTTCCAGATATGCAGAGGCTTTAATTCACCACAGCCTTTTAGGCATGTTTACCTTCGGTTTGTATGGTTGCGCAGTCTTGATAAAGTGGTTGTGCCTTGTCTTCTCCTTCTTGTCAGCCTGCATGCTAAAAGACTCATGACTTTTTCTTAAACCAGGACCTGCTGTATGGCGCCCAGACCTCTGTGCAAAAACATGAACCCATATTCACGTTTAGTAGACTACTTGTTCATAACAAATATAATTATACATATTAAAGCCCAAAATGTGTCAACCAACAATGTCACCAACATGTTTTGTTGACAATTTTTGCTTGTTAGCTTGGCAAGATAAAAAACAAAAATGTTGGCCTAAATCCATCCATCCATTTTCTGCTGCATATGTGAGAATGGGCTGCAAGGATAGCAGTCTAATTAAATAAACCAAGATCTCCCTCTCATCCGCCACCTCCTCCACTTCATCTGGGGCGTCAGAGAGGTGCTCCCAAGCAAGCTGAGAAACAGTCTATCCAGTGCGTCCTGGGCCTGACCTGTAGGAAACAACCTACAAAACACCTCACGTCCAGGAGGCTTCCTTGTCAGATGCCCAAATCACCTCAACAGGGTCTTTTTGATGTGGAGGAGTAGTGTCTCTACTCTGAGCCCCTCCTGAATGGCCGGGCCCTCACCCTAACTCTAAGGGAAAGCCAAACACCTTTCAGAAGAAGCTCATTTCTGACACTTGTATCTGTCTGCAAACTAATTTTCGGGTCACTTCCCAAGGCTTCTGACCATAGTTGAGGATTTCACCAAACTCCTCGCACAACACAGTTTTTGCTTCAGTTACTCCTAGGGACAGAGGTTCACTTGGCCAGTCAGTACCTGTTAGCCGCATCTACGGCATTACAAGCCAACCCAAGCTCGACAAGTCTCCTTCTATAGCCTGAACGTTCTGTTCACCTCTGGTGTCCAATATCTGGTTTGGGGTTATCAATAAGACGCCTTGTGGCCATAGCTCCATATAGCAGCTTCAGCAATGGAGGTGCAAAACATGGTCCACGATTCTCGATCTCCCCAGCCATCTTTGGATTGCTAGGATAGGATATGAAGTTTTTGCAAATCAGGGCCTCCAAAAGACACTCCCAATGCACCCTCACTACACATTTGGGTATGCCAGGTCTGTCCAGCACTGATGGCTAAAAGTTAAAATAAAATACAAAGTGGAAGAGTTTTATGACACATTAAAAATATCAGCTGTTTCTCACCCTACTACTTCCATGAAGATTGTTGTAAATGATTCGAAAGCGTTTCCTGGTGTAGTTGCACCTGTAAGTCCCGCCCATCAGGTACTCAATAACCAGGCCAACGTCAATCAAAGTGATTTTATAGTTTGGAGGCAGATGGCTCTGTTAAAAGGTGCAATAAACATAGATTAAGAGGATTACACTTAATATTAGGAAAAAAGATTGTGTACATTGATAGTAAATGAAGCAATTACCTGTTTGACATCTCTAACAAGGTGAAGAAGAGTTGGGTTGTTGGGAGGTTGCTTCTACAATATAAAAAAATACAAATACCACACATTTAAAATGACATCTTTTATATCCATCACCTCTCTCATTAAATGGCTATGACATGACATAGGATGGTACCGTGTTGTAGAGCTCCTCGAGCCGACTGATTGTCAGGAAACGGTGCATGCTCACTCCATTCTCTATGAGCAGCTTAACAAAGTCCACCCTGTCCATTACAAGTGCATCCAACATTGCTTGTTCCAAAGAGCTCACCTTCACACACAAAAATACACATGCTGGTATGAAGCATTCTCTTATAGAAAATATCTATAAAACAAACTTAAGAGAGGAGGAAGACCAAAAAAACACAAATAAAAATAAATATTATCCACTCTCTCATTTACACAAGAGCCAGAAGTCCTCCAGTTTTAAAATAAACAAAGGCACTGAGGCCTGCTTATGAAGACAACTGTAATAAGGTTCACGTTACAGTCAAGACAAGTAATTCGTGGCAGCCTGCCCAAACACAGTCTCCTGGGTCTTTAGACTACAAACTGTGGTCAACAACAATTCTGGGGTTATTTTGGGTGAGTGCAAAGGTTTGTAGCTAATGCTGAGCTAAGCAAACATTCCTGGGAGTTGTGGCTCACACACACACAAACAAACATGCAGACATACCAGGAGCTGCTGTCCGTACACAAACACATGATTCTTGGCAATGTCTACACGGTCCCAGGCCAAAGTCAGGACCAGCTGATCGAAGGCAGATGCGTTTGTGCCTGAAACACACAGGTAAAGCTATGTATAAACACACAGAAACACATATTCACAGGCAACTAAAGCCTTATTAACTGTGTATTTCCTGTTAGCCAACACACAGGATTAGAGGGCATTAGCAGAGCATGTCCAGCACAGTAATACAGTCAATTACACACTAATACAGCTACAGAGCAGATTAGACTACAAAGTAAATCCTGCTCAGTCCACTGGTCTCTTCTACACTAATCTACCTGATTGTACTTTAGGAGCCCTCTGAATCGAATGGTCATGACCACAGTACAGATAATTTATGCTGTCTGGATATAAAAAAGGAAAGTAAGTTCTTCAATCTGAGGTCATTTTCCCTTATCTTTTTGTTTGTGTCTCATCTTACCTGCAAATGGAAACTGAAAAAGGAAGCAAATGTGCAAAAATAACTGTTACTTTTTCATGCTTCCATCAAGTAATTAGTCTAATCTGCACAGGTCTCTGGATGGAACCATTTACACTCTTACGCTACATTTGATTGAAATTAGTCTTTAGGTTAAAAAAAAACAAAACAAAAACAAACAAAGGAAGAATAGTGCCCATTAACAATACCTAAATATGTATATAAGAGACAATCTATATCTCAGTAGAAAACTCAAGGGTCTCTTAAGAAACCCCAAAATTTTTAAAAGCAAAAAAGTGGTTGCACCCCAAGATCTTTTTAAGGGTGAGCTAGTGCTGTACTATGAAAACAGCACCTGAGACTGACAAATATTTGCCTAAGTGGATATTTAAGCCACGGGCCTCAGCTTTTATCTTCTGAACATACTTAACCCCATTCACGCGTTTTGTTAAGAGAAACGTCTGTCAAAACAAAGACTGCTTGCGTTTTAATTTAACAACATTTTAACTATATTATTCTCCTATACAATTTTACAATAAAGAGATTCAAAGAATAATGGCAGGACATAATAAAAAAGGTTTTTTAAATAGGATACAGAGAAGGGTGGGATACAGCTGTGAGAGACAGAGCTCAGTGATTGTTGGAATAAGGAGGCCATGTGAATGTGAGCAACATGATCTCCTCAGAGCTGAAAGAAAAGGGCACACTGGGGGGAACTAGGTTCTCAAAGCATATCTATATCAGAAAAACAACATTACCAAGTCTTGAAATCTTAACCTCCAAATGCCAATGGCTATAGTGTATGAACAGACTGAATCAACTTTACGTGACTTTCATTCTTGGCTCCTTTATTAAAGAACATGAGAGGATAAAAAGGTTTAGAGAAAATGAATCCACTAACCTTGGAGTAAGGCCCTTAGAATGGCTACATCAATATCTTGATGTTCCTCAGAACTGATGTGAAACACAGTGATCTTTAATAAACAAAACAAAACACAAAAAACACTTATAATAAGGCTCCCACAGACATTATCCAAATGTTTGAAGCTGAAATCATACCAAAAAAATCCACTACTTAGAAAAATCAACAGTTGTCACCGTTATGCAAGAAGGCAGATTTTACATCCACAATTTTGTTGTACAAATATAATTACAATAAAAAGCTATTCTTTTCTAATCTATTCTATTCTATAACACTACATCCACAGTTGTCTCTGCATTAGTGTATTGTTTGGCTCAGGAAGTTAAGAGGATTTCAATCAGGTAGAGGAAGAGTAACAGAGAAGTGTATAAGAAGAGATGTGAAATATAATACAATTTTCACCAGCATTTGTGCTCCTTATCTGTCTCAATCCATCTCTACAAAGAAACACAAAATCCTTATTTTTAGGCTCGGCTAACCTTCTCTTCTCTTATGTCTTTATTGTCCTGTACCAATCAAAATCTATAAGTGTAATTACAAATAAAGGACCCGATGTCCTACTTTTATTTTATTTCTTAATTATGAAAGTAAAAACTGTTACTGATTTAGATCAATTTTAAGTAAAACTATGCAATTGCCAAAAATTTGATTCAATTCTATTTTTTTTTCATAACTGTTGGAAGACATATGATTATGATATGGATTAATTGTTTTGCCTTTTGTCTTTCTTTTACTGAAGAGTGCTTCTGCTCTTCTCTTTAACCTCAAAGTTGTAATTCATCTCAGTCCAACAGATTTGAAAGCAATTCTGCTATTTAGGAAGACTCGTGTTAAAAAAACATGTAAGATCTATCAAAAGTTCATCTCCCAAACCCTTCCTCAGTGGTGTGTCTTTCTGTCAAGGTAAAGTTTCAGCTTTGTTTGGGTGGGGGGGCCCATGGTATCATACTTTGAAAACCCCCTGTTTAGGCTGAAATCTAAACCACCTTCTTTCACAATTTCTGGTGCTTTTAGTTTGTATACATTTCTGTTTAATCCCTCTGAATTTCACAAATCACTGTCACAGTCAGAGAAAATGAGTGAATATAAATAAGAATTAAGAGCAACTAAATGTGATTAAGAAAGTGAAAGTTTACCAGTTCTTTGCTCTTCATGCACTCCATCAGAGTCTGAAAGAGATGGATTGCTTCACCTTGGCTGAAGTTGAAGGTTTTCTTGATGGTTGCAATAATGTCTGTTTCCACTCCATCAGGGAGACCGCTGTGGAAAAGTTAAACTGCTGAAATACACAGCTATAAAATGCTTTATGGGTTTGATTCCATCATACTACCCATATAACACTTGTTTAGCAATATTAATATGATTGTGTTTTAGGGTTGCATGAAGTTCTGGACTAGTACTGGTGAAAGAAGGAACAATTTATCCAGAGAGCTACACAAATTTATTTTCTTAATGTTGTGATACACTACTCCTTTTGTCCTAGGAAAACAAATAGATCCTTAACAATGAATAAACTAAAGATGAACCTTTTCAGCCATATTTTTATGCTTTGAATGTACTCCAGTGGCACTGTATGATAAAAAAGAACTTTTTCAATCCTATACTTCGCCTTGGAGCAACCCCTTATTTCATCCTAGTGTTTCTCAAACTGTGGGGCAGATCCCACTGGTGGATCGCAGAGAGGCAAGTGTAAAATATGAAGTAAACTATGACTTTTTAATTTTAAGGGAAAATGAGAAACACTCGTTTTAATTCTTTCATATTGGCTAGTCCTTTAAAGGTGGGTGGTTGTTCTGTGCTTGAGATAAACAGCCCTCCACCAGGGATGCCTTTTGTCATTGATTCTATTCATAATGTTTACAGACACAATTTCTCTTAGAAGTTCCACTTTTGGTGGTCTCAGGAGCTTGTCTCTGCTTTTACAATTGATGTGGTTCTGTTTGGTTCATCAAATGGTGACCAGGTTGAACTGAAGCCCAAATGGGAGATTTAAAGTATATTTGGGCCTTGTTCATAAGGGGAGAGAGGAGCAAAAAGATTTATAGACAGAGTGGTGCTGCGTCTGCAGTAATGTAAACGCTGTACTGGTGTGCCATGGTGACAAGAAAGCTGTGCATGAAAGTGAAGCTGTTAATTTACTGGCCCTTCTATGCTCCTATCTTCAGAAATAACATTTCCTGTTCCAATAACATAAATAATAAGCTTAAACACCATGTTTAAATACTGCAGGTCTACAATCACTTAATGTATTTTAATACTATTTTGCAAATTTCTTTTTTCTTTATTTTATTACATATTCTACCTCATATACTCAATTTAATTTCACTTCAAATCATCTAACAAGTCCTATTCTTATTGTAAAACCCAATGCCACTGACATATACATATCTCTTGGGTTTCATAAAAATGCCTGAATGTTTGTGTGAACGGAGCAATTTACAAGTTGGAAATAGATGTCAGAAATAAATAAAAGCCACAAAAAGTATTGTTATCAAAACAAAGTTAAAAGAAAGACAAAAAGAAGGAAAAATTGTGTCAATTAAAGCAGCAAATTATTTAGCAATAACAGTATCATGATTCAGAAATCGTCTCACTTTGACAACTTTAAAGATTTTAAATGCACACTGG